>NW_022589712.1:24961116-25128542 GCF_004348235.1 Phoca vitulina | reverse complement strand
CCCTTTATCTGATATGTCGTTTGCAAATATCTTCTCCCATTCTGTCAGTTGTCTTTTGGTTTTGTTGACTGTTTCTTTTGCTGTGCAAAACCTTTTTATCTTGATGAAGTCCCATTTTTGCCCTTGCTTCCCTTCCCTTTGGCGATGTTTTTAGGAAGAAGTTGCTGTGGCTGAGGTCGAAGAGGTTGCTGCCTGTGTTCTCCTTTAGGATTTTGATGGACTCCTGTCTCAATTTAGGCCTTTCAACCATTTTGAGTCTATTTTTGTGTGTGGTGTAAGGAAATGGTCCAGCTTCATTCTTCTGCATGTGGCTGTCCAATTTTCCCAACACCATTTGTTGAAGAGACTGTCTTTTTTCCATTGCAGAATTCTTTCCTGCTTTGTCGAAGATGAGTTGACCATAGAGTTGAGGGTCCATTTCTGGGCTCTCTATTCTGTTCCATTGATCTATGTGTCTGTTTTTGTACCAGTACCATACTGTCTTAATGATGACAGCTTTGTAATAGAGCTTGAAGTCTGGAATTGTGATGCCACCAGCTTTGCTTTTCTTTTTCAACATTCCTCTGGCTATTCGGGGTCTTTTCTGGTTCCACACAGATTTTAGGACTCTTGTTCCATTTCTTTGAAAAAAGTTGATGGTATTTTGATAGGGATGGCATTAAATGTGTAGATTGCTCTAGTAGCATTGACATCATCATAATATTTGTTCTTCCAATCCATGAGCATGGAACGTTTTTCCATTTCTTTGTGTCTTCCTCAATTTCTTTCATGAGTATTTTGTAGTTTTCTGAGTACAGATTCAGAGCACTAAATGAGGAAAATATGCAGCCAAGAACACTATATCCAGCTAGGCTATCATTGAAAATAGAAGGAGAGATAAAAAGCTTCCAGGACAAACAAAAACTAAGGGAATTTGCAAACACGAAACCAGCCCTATAAGAAATATTGAAAGGGGTCCTCTAAGCAAAGAAAGAACCTAAAAGTAACATAGATCAGAAAGGAACAGAGACAATATACAGTAACAGTCACCTTACAGGCAATACAATGGCACTAAATTCGTATCTTTCCATAGTTACCCTGAACGTAAATGGGCTCAATGCACCAACCAAAAGACACAGGCTATCAGATTGGATAAAAAAACAAGACCCATCAATATGCTGTCTGCAAGAGACTCATTTTAGACCCAAAGACACCTCCAGATTGAAAATGAGGGGGTGGAAAACCATTTACCATGCTAACGGACACCAAAAGAAAGCTGGGGTGGTAATCCTTTTATCAGACAAATTAGCTTTTAAACCAAAGACTATAATAAGAGATGAGGAAGGACACTATATTCTACTTAAAGGGTCTATCCAACAAGAAGATCTAACAATTTTAAATATCTATGCCCGTAAGATGGGAGCAGCCAATTATATAAGCCAATTAATAACAAAAGCAAAGAAGCACATCAACAATAATACAATAATAGTAGGGGACTTTAACACCCCCCTCACTGAAATGGACAGATCATCTAAGCAAAAGATCAACAAGGAAATAAAGACTTAAAATGACACACTGGACCAAATGGACTTCACAGATATATTCAGAACATTCCATCCAAAAGCAACGGAATACACATTCTTCTCTAGTGCCCATGGAACATTCTCCAGAATAGATCACATCCTAGGCCACAAATCAGGTCTCAACTGGTACCAAAAGATTGTTTCATTCCCTGCCTATTTTCAGACCACAGTGCTTTGAAACTAGAAGTCAATCACAAGAGGAAAGTCGGAAAGAACTCAAATACATGGAGGCTAAAGAGCATGCTACTAAAGAATGAATGGGTCAACCAGGAAACTTAAGCATTTAAAAAATTCATGGAAACCAATGAAAATGAAAACACAACTGTTCAAAATCTTTGGGATTCAGCAAAGGCAGTCCTAAGAGGAAAGTATATAGCAATAGAAGCCTTTCTCAAGAAACAAGAAAGGTCTCAAATACACAACCTAACCCTACACCTGAAGGAGCTGGAGAAAGAACAACAAATAAAGCCTAAACCCAGCAGGAGAAGAAAAATAATAAAGATCAGAGCAGAAATCAATGAAATAGAAACCAAAAGAACAGTAGAACAGATCAACAACACTAGGAGCTGGTTCTTTGAAAGAATTAACAAGATTGATAAACCCCTGGCCAGACTTATCAAAAAGAAAAGAGAAATGACCCAAATAAATAAAATCATGAATGAAAGAGGAGAGATCACAACCAACACCAAAGAAATACAAACGATTATAAGAACATGTTATGAGCAACTCTATGCCAGCAAATTAGACAATCTGGAAGAAATGGATGATTTCCTAGAGATGTATCAACTACCAAAACTGAACCAGGAAGAACTAGAAAACCTGAACAGACCTATAACCACTAAGGAAATTGAAGCAGTGATCGAAAATCTCCCAATAAACAAAAGCCCAGTGCCAGATGGCTTCCCAGGGGAATTCTACCAAACATTTAAAGAAGAATTAATACCTATTCTTCTGAAACTGTTCCAAAAAATAGAAATGGAAGGAAAACTTCCAAACTCGTTTTATGAGGCCACAATTACCTCGATCCCCAAACCAGGTTAAGACCCCATCAAAAAGGAGAATTACAGACCAATATCCTTGATGAACATGGATGCAAAAATTCTCACCAAAATACTAGTCAATAGGATCCAACAGTACATTAAAAGGCTTATTCACCACGACCAAGTGGGATTTATCCCTGGGCTGCAAGGTTGGTTCAATATCCGCAAATCAATCAATGTGATACAATACATTAATAAAGGAAAGAACGAGAACCATATGACCCTCTCAAAAGATGCAAAGTACGGCATCCTTTCTTGATCAAAACTCTTCAGAGTATAGGGATAGAGGGCACATACCTCAATATCATAAAAGTCATCTATGAAAAACCCACAGCGAATATCGTTCTCAATGGGGAAAAACTGAAAGCTTCCCCCCCTAAGGTCAGGAACACCACAGGGATGTCCACTATCACCACTGCTATTCAACATAGTACTAGAAGTCCTAGCCACAGCAGTCAGACAACAAAAAGAAATAAAAGGCATCTGAATCGGCAGAGAAGAAGTCAAACTCTCACTCTTTGCCGATGATATGATACTTTATGTGGAAAACCCAAAAGACTCCACCCCAAAACTGCTAGAACTCATACAGGAATTCAGTAAAGTGGCAGGATATAAAATCAATGCACAGAAATCAGTGGCATTCCTATACACCAACAACAAGACAGAAGAAAGAGAAATTAAGGAGTCGATCCCATTTACAATTGCACCCAAAACCATAAAATACCTAGGAATAAACCTAACCTAAGAGGCAAAGAATCTGTACTCAGGAAACTATAAAATACTCAGCTACTTCTATTATGCAAGACATTTAAGGTATTTGTAGAAATGTAAATAATGCCACATTTCTCACTATTTTTTAAAAATATAGCTATTTTTGTAAAAATATGTTATAGGTGTTGTACTTGCTAGAGCTATTTTAAGACAAATTAATAAATTAAATTTTTTTACATTCTGTTTTAATTTCTGCTATGATGTATATAACATATAACATACAGAGGTAGAATTTCCTTGGGGTCCTCAATAATTTTTAAGATCACAAAGGGGTCCTGAGACAAAAAAAAGAAAAAAAAAAAGAGAGAACTGATGCCTTATAATATTAAAGAAAAATAATTTTTTAGACATTTGTTAGAATGTAAGAGAAGAAGATTATAGGGGCGCCTGGGTGGCTCAGTCATTAAGTGTCTGCCTTCGGCTCAGGTCATGATCCTAGGGTCCTGGAATCGAGCCCCTCATCAGGATCCCTGCTCTGCGGGAAGCCTGCTTCTCCTTCTCCCACTCCCCCTGCTTGTGTTCCCTCTCTCGCTGTCTCTTTCTCTGCCAAATAAATAAAATCTTTAAAAAAAGAAGAAAATTATAAATTAGCTTTTGCTTTTCCTTAAAAATAGATTGAAAAATGAAAAAAGAGTGAGAAACAAAAATGGAAGCTCTATATTCCATGAAATTATGGAAAACTTAAAATTCTGATCTAAAACATTTGAAGAAGAATGGCTAAGCACAGTGAAAGGTGGACTAGTATAAGAGAAGAGAAAGTGACTCCACAAGATGGCTGCTGCCGAAAACACTGGGCCAAGATGGTGGAATATACAATTCTCCTAACAGGTAGCACACCTTAACTTATCTTCTATTGTGATATAATTCATGCCATAGAGTTCACCTTTTGAAAGTGAACAATTCAGTGGTTTTAGTACATTCACAAGCTTGTGTTACCATCACCACTACCTAATTCTAGAATATTTTTGTCACCAAAAGAAACCTGTACCCATTAGCTGGCACACCCCATTTTCCCCAACCTCTAATCTACTTTCCACCTCTATGGACTTGCATATTCTGGACATTTTATATAAATGGTATCATATAATATGTAACCTTTGTGTCTGGATTATTTTATTACAATATATTATATTACAGTATATTCAAAGTTCATTCATGTTGTAGTATGTGTCAGTTTGTCATTCATTTTTTGGCAAAATAATATTCTATTGTATGGATATACCACATTTTGTCTATCCATTCACTGGTCAGTGGACATTTGGGTTGTTTCTGTGTTTTTTTTTTTTTTAACTATTATGAATAATGCTGCTATGAGCATTTGAGTATGAATTTTTCCACGGACATGTTTCTAATTTCCTTGTGTATGCATCTAGGTATGGATTTTCTGAATCTTATGATAACTCTGTTTAACTTTTTGAGAAAATGCTAAACTGTTTCCAAAGCATCTATGTCATTTTACATTTCCAAGCAATGAATGAGAGTTCCAATTTCTTTGCATCCTCACCAACACTTGTTATTATCCATCTTTTAAATTATAGGCATCCTTGTGACTGTGAAGCAGTACTTTTTATTTGTGTTTATTTTGCTTTTTGTTTGTGTTTCCCTCTTCTCATATGCTTATTGGTCATTTATATATGCTCTTCAGAGAAATATCTATTCAAATACTTTGCCTATTAAAAAAAATTGTGTTGTCTTTTTATTGCTGAGTTACAGGAGCTTTTGTATATTTTAGATATTATTCATTTATTAGATATATGATTGCAAATATTTTGTACTTTTTTTTATTAATATTATTTGTTTCGGGGTACAGGTCTGTGATTCATCAGTCTTACACAATTCACAGCGCTCACCATAGCACATACCCTCCCCAATGTCCATCACCCAGCCACCCAATCCATCCCACCCCCCTCCACTCCAGCAACCCTCAGTTTGTTTCCTGAGATTATGAGTCTCTTATGGTTTGTCTCCTTCTCTGGTTTCGTCTTGTTTCATTTTTTCCCTCCCTTCCCCTATGATCCTCTGTCTTGTTTCTCAAATTCCTCATATCAGTGAGATCATATGATAATTATCTTTCTCTGATTGACTTATTTCACTTAGCATAATGCCTTCTAGTTCCATCCATGTCATTACAAATGGCAAGATTTCGGTTTCTTGATGGCTGCATAATATTCCATTGTGTGTGTATATATATATATATATATATCTATATATATATATCTATATATATATATATATACACACATATATATATCTCACATCTTCTTTATCCATTCATCTGTTGATGGACATCTAGGCTCTTTCCATACTTTGGCTATTGTGGACATTGCTGCTATAAACATTGGGGTGCATGTGCCCCTTCGGATCGCTACATTTGTATCTTTGGGATAAATGTCCAGTAGTGCAATTGTTGGGATGTAGGTAGCTCTATTTTCAACTTTTTGAGGAACCTCCATACTGTTTTCCAAGAGTGGCCACACCAGTTTGCATTTCCACCAACAGTGTAGGAGGGTTCCCCTTTCTCCCCATCTCCGCCAACATCTGTTGTTTCTTGACTTGTTAATTTTATTCATTCTGACCGGTGTGAGGTGGTATCTCATTGAGGTTTTGATTTCCCTGATGCCGAGTGATGTTGAGCACTTTTTCATGTGTCTGTTGGCCATCTGGATGTCTTCTTTGCAGAAATGTCTGTTCGTGTCTTCTGCCCATTTCTTGATTGGATTATTTGTTCTCTGGGTGTTGAGTTTGATAAGTTCTTTATAGATTTTGGATACTAGCCCTTTATCTGATATGTCGTTTGCAAATATCTTCTCCCATTCTGTCAATTGTCTTTTGGTTTTGTTGACTGTTTCTTTTGCTGTGCAAAACCTTTTTATCTTGATGAAGTCCCAATAGTTCATTTTTGTCCTGCTTCCCTTGCCTTTGACAATGAGTCTAGGAAGAAGTTGCTGTGGCTGAGGCCGAAGAGGTTGCTGCCTGTGTTCTCCTCAAGGAGTTTGATGGATTCCTGTCTCACATGTAGGTTTTTCATCCATTTTGAGTCTATTTTTGTGTGTGGTGTAAGGAAATGGTCCAGTTTCATTCTTCTGCATGTGGCTGTCCAATTTTCCCAACACTATTTTTTTTTTTTTTAAAGATTTTATTTCTTTATTCGACAGATAGAAAGAGAGCACAAGTAGGCAGAGTGGCAGGCAGAGGGAGAGGGAGAAGCAGGTTCTCCAATGAGCAGGGAGCCGGATGTGGGGCTCGATCCTAGGACCCCAGGATCATGACCTGAGCTGAAGGCAGCCGCTTAACCACCCAGGCGCCCCCCAACACTATTTGTTGAAGAGACTGTTCTTTTTTCCATTGGACATTCTTTCTGCTTTGTCGAAGATGGGTTGACCATGGAGTTGAGGGTCCATTTCTGGGCTCTCTCTTCTGTTCCATCGATCTATGTGTCTGTTTTTGTGCCAGTACCATACTGTCTTGATGATGACAGCTTTGTAATAGAGCTTGAAGTCTGGAATTGTGATGCTACCAGCTCTGCTTTTCTTTTTCAACATTCCTCTGGCTATTCAGGGTCTTTTCTGGTTCCATACAGATTTTAGGATTATTTGTTCTGTTTCTTTGAAAAAAGTTGATGGTATTTTGATAGGGATTGCAATAAATGTGTAGATTGCTCTAGGTAGCATAGACATTTTCACAATATTTGTTCTTCCAATCCATGAGCACGGAATGTTTTTCCATTTCTTTGTGTCTTCCTCAATTTCTTTCATGAGTATTCTATAGTTTTCTGAGTACAGATCCTTTGCCTCTTTGGTTAGGTTTATTCCTAGGTATCTTATGGTTTTGGGTGCAATTGTAAATGGGATCGACTCCTTAATTTCTCTTTCTTCTGTCTTGTTGTTGGTGTATAGGAATGCCACTGATTTCTGTGCATTGATTTTATATCCTGCCACTTTACCGAATTCCTGTATGAGTTCTAGCAGTTTTGAGGTGGAGTCTTTTGGGTTTTCCACATAGAGTATCATATCATCTGCAAAGAGTGAGAGTTTGACTTCTTTGCTGATTCAGATGCCTTTTATTTCTTTTTATTGTCTGATTGCTGAGGCTAGGACTTCTAGTACTATGTTGAATAGCAGTGGTGATAGTGGACTTCCGTGCCTTGTTCCTGACCTTAGGGGAAAAGCTCTGTTTTTCCCCATTGAGAATGATATTCGCTGTGGGTTTTTCATAGATGGCTTTTATGATATTGAGGTATGTACCCTCTATCCCTATACTCTGAAGAGTTTTGATCAAGAAAGGATGCTGTACTTTGTCAAATGCTTTTTCTGCATCTATTGAGAGGATCATATGGTTCTTGTTCTTTCTTTGATTAATGTATTGTATCACATTGATTGATTTGCGGATGTTGAACCAAACTTGCAGCCCAGGAATAAATCCCACTTGGTCGTGGTGAATAATCCTCTTAATGTACTGTTGGATCCTATTGACTAGTATTTTGGTGAGAATTTTTGCATCCATGTTTATCAAGGCTATTGGTCTGTAATTCTCCTTTTTGATGGGGTCTTTACCTGGTTTTGGGATCAAGGTAATTGTGGCCTCATAAAACGAGTTTGGGGGGCACCTGGGTGGCTCAGTTGGTTAAGCGTCTGCCTTCGGCTCAGGTCATGATCCCAGGGTCCTGGGATCGAGCCCCACATCGGGCTTCCTGCTCAGCGGGGGGCCTGCTTCTCCCCCCCCCCCGCTCCTCCCCCTGCTCATATTCTCTCTCTCTCTCTCTCTCTCTGTATCTCTGTGTCTCGAATGAATAAAAAAAAAAAAACCTTTAAAAAAAACGAGTTTGGAAGTTTTCCTTCCATTTCTATTTTTTGGAACAGTTTCAGAAGAATAGGTATTAATTCTTCTTTAAATGTTTGGTAGAATTCCCCTGGGAAGCCATCTGGCCCTGGGCTCTTGTTTGTTGGGAGATTTTTGATTACTGCTTCAATTTCCTTAGTGCTTATGTGTCTGTTCAGGTTTTTTATTTCTTCCTGGTTCAGTTTTGGTAGTTTATACGTCTCTAGGAAAGCATCCATTTCTTCCAGATTGTCTAATTTGCTGGCATAGAGTTGCTCATAACATGTTCTTATAATCGTTTATATTTCTTTGGTGTTGGTTGGGTTCTCACCTCTTTCATTCATGATTTGCTGTTCTTTCTCCAGCTCCTTTAGGTGTAGGGTTAGGTTGTGTATTTGAGACCTTTCTTGTTTCTTGAGAAAGGCTTCTATTGCTATATACTTTCCTCTTAGGACTGCCTTTGCTGCATCCCAAAGATTTTGAACAGTTGTGTTTTCATTTTCATTGGTTTCCATGAATTTTTAAAATTCTTCTTTAATTTCCTGGTTGACCCATTCATTCTTTAGTAGGATGCTTTTTAGCCTCCATGTATTTGAGTTCTTTCCAACTTTCCTCTTGTGATTGGGTTCTAGTTTCAAAGCATTGTGGTCTGAAAATATGCAGGGAATGATCCCCATCTTTTAGTACCGGTTGAGACGTGATTTGTGACCCAGGATGTGATCTATTCTGGAGAATGTTCCATGGGCACTAGAGAAGAATGTGTATTCTGTTGCTTTTGGATGGAATGTTCTGATATATCTGTGAAGTCCATCTGGTCCAGTGTGTCACTTAAAGCCTTTATTTCCTTTTTGATCTTTTGCTTAGATGATCTGTCCATTTCAATGAGGAGGGTGTTAAAGTCCCCTACTATTATTGTATTACTGTCAATGTGTTTCTTTGATTTTGTTATTAATTGGCTTATATAATTGGCTGCTCCCATCTTACGGGCATAGATATTTAAATTTGTTAGATCTTCGTGTTGGATAGACCCTTTAAGTAGGATATAGTGTCCTTCCTCAACTCTTATTACCATCTTTGGTTTAAAATTTAATTTGTCTGATATAAGGATTGCCACCCCAGCTTTCTTTTGATGTCCATTAGCATGGTGAATGGTTTTCCACCACCTCACTTTAAATCTGGAGGTGCCTTTGGATCTAAAATGAGTCTCTTGCAGACAGCATATTGATGGGTCTTGTTTTTTTATCCAATCTGATACCCTATGCCTTTTGGTTGGTGCATTGAGCCCATTTACATTCAGGGTAACTATTGAAAGATATGAATTTAGTGCCATTGTATTGCCTGTAAGGTGACTGTTACTGTATATTGTCTCTGTTCCTTTCTGATCTATGTTACTTTTAGGCTCTTTCTTTACTTAGAGGACCCCTTTCAATATTTCTTGTAGGGCTGGTTTCGTGTTTGCAAATTCTTTTTGTTTTTGTTTGTCCTGGAAGCTTTTTATCTCTCCTTCTATTTTCAATGACAGCCTAGCTGGATATAGTATTCTTGCCTGCATATTTTTCTCATTTAGTGCCCTGAATATATCATGCCAGTCCTATCTCGCCTGCCATGTCTCTGTGGATAGGTCTGCTGCCAATCTAATGTTTCTACCATTGTAGGTTACAGACCTCTTGTCCCAAGCTGCTTTCAGGATTTTCTCTTTGTCTCTGAGACTTGTAAGTTTTACTAGATGTCGGGGTGTTGACCTATTTTTATTGATTTTGAGGGGGGTTCTCTGTGCCTCCTGGATTTGATGCCTGTTTCCTTCCCCAAATTAGGGAAGTTCTCTGCTATAATTTATTCCAATATACCTTCAGCCCCTCTCTCTCTTTTTCTTCTGGAATTCCAATTATTCTAATACTGTTTTGTCTTATGGTATCACTTATCTCTCAAATTCTCCCCTCGTGATCCAGTATTTGTTTATCTCTCTTTTTCTCAGCTTTCTTATTCCCCATAATTTTGTCTTTTATATCACTAATTTTCTCTTCTGCATCATTTATCCTAGCAGTTAGAGCCTCCATTTTTGATTGCACCTCATTAATAGCCTTTTTGATTTCTACTTGGTTAGATTTTAGTTCTTTTATTTCTGCAGAAAGGGATTCTCTAGTATCTTCAATGCTTTTCTCAAGCCCAGCTAGTATCTTTATAATCATCATTCCATACTCTGGTTCTGAAATCTTACTAATGTCCATATTGATTAGGTCCCTGGCATTTGGTATGGCCTCTTGTTCTTTTTTTTGAGGTGAATTTTTCCGTTTTGTCATTTTGTCCAGAGAAGAATAGATGAATGAGAGGACAAAATGCTGAAAGGGTAACAACAACCCCAGAAAAATATACACGAAACAAGTCAGAAGAGACCTGAAACCGGGGGAAAAAGAAAGGGGGAGAAAAAAAGAATATGATCAGGATGGTGAATAGAACAGAGCCACACACTAGATTTTGGGTGTATTTTGGTCTGTTAGAAGAAACTGCCTCCCAAAATTTTTAAGAAAGAAAAACTTACATATATACAAAAATAAGGGTAAATATGACGAAGGGATGGAAAATGACTGTAAAGATGAAAATTAAAAAATATTTTAAAGCTGACAGAAAGCTTTCAGGGAACAAAAGCTACCAAGAACAGAACCGAGCAGATTACTTAGCCTGGTGCTCCCAAAAGAAAACCTTTAAATTGGACTTCATGAAAATGTAAAACATTGTGTATTGAAGTACACCATCAAACAAGTGAAAAAAACAACTCAAAGAATGGTACAAAAGGCGGTGGAGCAAGATGGCGGAGGAGTAGGAGACCTAAATTTTCCTCTTTCACTTGCCAGTAGCTGGCTGATGGAGGATACCCCCCCGAGGTCTATCTTCCAGAATATTGCCTCAGATTCACTTCTCTGCCATCCTACCTTCCAGAAATTGGTCACTTTTCTGTTCATAGGATTACTGCTATTCTTTTCTTCAATCTCCTGTTGAGTTTGTAGGTGTTCAGAGTGGTTTGATAACTATCTAGCTGAATTTCTGGGACCCTTTTGGGTGCACCTGGGTGGCTCAGTTGGGTAAGCGTCTGACTCTTGGTTTTGGTTCAGGTCATGATCTCAGGGTCGTGACAGCCAGCCCCATGTGGGGCTCCATGCACAGTGTAGAGTCTCCTTGAGATTCTCTCTCTCCCTCTCCCTTGCCCACCCCCTCAAATAAATAAATAATTCTTTTAAAAAAATAAAGTTTTTCTTTTCTTACTTTGCTTCTGGTATCATATCTAAAAAAAGTCATTACTTAATCCAAAATTACAAAGATTTATGCTCATGTATTCTTCTAAGAACTATAAACATTTAGCTATATACATTTAGATCTTTGATCCATTTTGTGTTAATTTGTGCATATGGTATGAGCTGGGGGCCTGACTCCATGATTTTGCATTTGGATATCAATCATTTCCAGTACCATTTGTTGAAAAGACTATTCTTTCCCCTATTGAATTGTCTTGGCACCGTTGCCAAAAATCAACTGACTATAAATATAAGGGTTTTCCCCTCTATACTCTATTCTAGTCCATTGACCCATATGCCAGTGTTATATTATCTTGATTACTGTTGCATTGTGGTAAATTTTGAAATCAGGAAATGTGAGTCCTCCCACTTTGTTCTTTTCAGGATTGTTTTGGCTATTCTGGGTCCCATGCATTTCCATATAAATTTTAAGATCAGTGTATCCATTTCTACAAAAAGAGCAGCCAAGATTTTGATAGGCATTGCATTGAATCCCTATTGGGGATTATTGCCATCTTATCAATCATGTGGTTTATCCTTTATCCTATTAACATAGTTTATCACATTGATTAATTTTCATATGCTTAACAAATCTTGCATTGCTGGGATAAATTTTATTTCATAGTGTATAATTTTTTATGTGTTTCTGTATTTAATTATTATTTTGTGGAGGATTTTTGTGTCTCTATTCCTAAAGTATATTGAGCTGTAGTTTTCTTGTATGTCTTCAGTTTTGGAATCCAGATAATTCTTGCTTCATAGAATGAATTGGGAAGGGTTACCTTCTTTTCTATTTTTTGGAAGAGTTTCCTTTGTGTGTGTGAAGAATTGGTATCAATTATTCCTTAAATATTTGGTGGGATTCACCACTGAAACCATCTCATTCTAAGATTTTTTTTCCTTTGGGAAATTTTAGATTACTGATTTGGTTCAAATTTCTTTACTTATTGTAGTTCTTTTCAAAATTTTTATTTATTCTTTTTTTTCAGATTTTATTTATTTATTTGACAGAGAGAGAGAGAGAGGGAGAGAGAGAAGAGCAGGGGAGCAGCAGAGGAAGAGGGAGAAGCAGGCTCTCTGCTGAGCAGGGAGCTGGATATGGGGCTCAGTCCTAGGACCCTGGGATCATGACCTGAGCCAAAGGCAGACACTTAACCGACTGAGCCACCCAGGTGCCCCATCAAAATTTTTATTTATTCTTTAGTGAGTTTCAGCAATTTCTCTCTTTCTCATAATTTGTCTATTTCATCTAGGTTATCTAATTTTTTACTACACAATTTTTCTTATAATCTGTTATTTCTGTATGGTCAGTAGTAATGTCCCCCTTTTTATTCCTGATCTTTGTAATTTGAGTCTTCACTCTCCTCTCTTGGTCATTCTACCTGAAAGTTTTTAGTTTTGTTGACTTTTTCAAAGAACCAACTTGGATTCATTGATTTTCTCTCTTTTTTTTATTCTTTATTTAATTTATTTTTCCCATGATATTTATTATTTGCTTCCTACTACTTTACGTGGATCTAGTTTGCTCTCCAATTTTACCTCTAAGCAATACTTTAGCTATATCTCATACATTTTGTTTTGTTATGCCTGCATTTTCATTCATCTCAAAGTACTTTCTAATATCCCTTGTGATTTCTTCTTGACCAGTTGTTTTTTTCTGGCATATTGTTTAATTTACATAATTGTGAATTTCCCCAATTTTCTTCTGCTATTAATTTCTAATTCACTGCTATTTGTATGATTCTAGTATTTGTACAATTATTGTCTTATTTTATGGCCTAACCTATGAGGAATGTTCCATATGCACTGAGAGCGAATATGTATCCTGTTATTTTTAGGTGGGGTGTTCTATAGATGTCTATTAAGACTAGTTGGTTAAAGATGTTGTTCAAGTCTTACTTGTTGATCTTCTATGTAGTTGTTCTATCCATTATTGAAAGTGAGCTACTGAAACCTTCAAAATTATTATTGAATTGTCTTTTTCTACCTTCAGTTTTGTCAGTTTTTACTTCATGCATTTTGGGATACTTTTGGTAAGTGACTATATGTTTATTAAAGTTGTATCTTCTTGAAGGATTGAACTTTTATCAAAATAAAATGTCTTTCTTTGTTTTGTTTCCAGTCATCATTTTTGTCTTCAAATATATGTTATCTGATATCCATATAACCATTCCAGATAGTTTTTAGCTATTGTTTACATGATATATTTTTTTCTATCCTTTTACTTGCAACTTTTTTGTGTATTTGAATCTAAAGTATGTGTCTTTGAATCTAAATTATGTCTCCAATAAATGGCATATATTTGGATCATATTTTTAATCTATTTTGCCAATCTTTGACCTTAGATGGGAGTATTTAATCCATTTGTAGTTAATTTAGTTATTGATAAGGTATGATTTACATCTGCCTTTTTTTAATTGTTTGCTATGTGTCTTATATATTTTTATTCCTTTTTTCCATTTTCTATTCTTCATTTCCCTGTGAGTTCTTCAGAAGTTATTGACTGCTTTTTTTTCTCTCTGATTTATGGTCCATACTTGCTTGTTTCTTTGCATGTCTCACAATTTTTGTTCAGAAACAAAAGATATATCTTAAATATTCCCCTCTTCAGAGTTTGTTGTTGTTGTTTGTTTTCTGAATGACTCAACTGACCTAACTCTGTAAAGTCTGCATTCTCTGATGGGTGTGGCTACTGAAGTTTGTGGGTTAGATTAGTGATCATCAAATGATTGGACAGAGATTTCTATATGTAGAATAAATGTAAGAAATGTGTAAGATCTCTATAAAGAAATCTTGGGCATTTTCCTGAGTGATGCAAGGACTTAAAGTGAACCTCATGACATTTTTAGATAGAAAGATCAATATAATATAAATATTAGTTTTCTTTAAGTAAATATAACACAATAGCTGTAAAATATCAAGATGATTTTGGGGGATCTAGACAACATGAATCTTGAATTCATATTAAAAAACAAAGAAGCAGAGAAAATTCTGAATAAAATTAACATATGTGGTTATCTAAATCAAAACTACGTGGCAATGGTAAAAAAAAAAATGAGTGAATAGAACAATGCAACAGAAATAAAAGTTCAGAAATAGTTCAATGCACAGCCTAGCATCTCAAATCAGTGGAGATGCACGAATTGAATAGTATTGAGTTTTTATTATTGAATAAATTGTGTTTGAAAAAAAGGATAGCCATATGGAAATAAATTATAATGATGTTAGAGGGGCAAGAACTTTTAAGTAAGATACAAATTTCAACAATCATAAAAGGATAAAGATTGAAAGACTATTTGGCACAAAAAGTATGCTTAGAGAAAAATCACCATTAATCAAATTAAAAGACAAAAAAGAAACTTGTAGAAAACTATTTACTATTTATAATTTCTATAATGTATTTAGAAAATTAAAAAAAATCAATAACCCAATTAAAATGTGTGAGGGATATAAGGAAAAATTCAAGGAAAAGAAAATACAATTGGCTCTTAAACATGTGACTAGGTACTCAACTCGCTCATAAGAGAAATGCAAATAAACACAACAATAAACAACATTTTTTACCTATCAGATTGGCAAAGAGCAAACATTTCATAACATGTGTTAGCATGGGTGTGAGAAAACTGGTATGTTTCTGGTGGGAGTGTGAATTAGGACAGCTCTTACTGATCACAACCTGGCAATATTTATACAAGTTATAAAACAAATAACTTTCAGTTCAGCAGTTACACCTTTGAGAATGTACCTAACAAATATGTGTACACATTTGTGAAATAACATACCTCCTGAGTTATTCAGTACAGCATTGTTTATAATAACAAAAGAATAAAAAAAACTTGAATATCTGCCTACAAGAGTCTGAATAAATTACATACAGACAATGCTATACAACTGTAAAAGGAAAGAAAGAATTAAAAAGAAGAAAAGGAAAAAATGAAAGAAAAAAGGGAAGAAAGAAAAAGAAACCCTTTATATATTAATACAGATCTCCAAGATAAATTTAAAATATACACAAAATCAAAACTCAGAATAGTATTTATAAGGTGTGCCACTATTTGTGTAAAGAAGGAAAATAATAAATTTTTTTTAAAAGATTTTATTTATTTATTTGACAGAGAGAGACACAGCGAGAGAGGGAACACAGCAGGGGGAGTGGGAGAGGGAGAAGCAGACTTCCCGCAGAGCAGGGAGCGGGATGTGGGGCTCGATCCCAGGACCCTGGGATCATGACCTGAGCCAAAGGCAGACACTTAATGACTGAGTTACCCAGGCGCCGCATTAATAAATATTTTTATTGCTGTACATCAGGGAAAATACAGACCTGTATCCACTGTAGGTATGGGGACTAGAATGTGAGTCCTGGTGAATAAAGCTTCTGCTGCTTAAAATTTGAACACCTTTCATGCATTACCTATTCAAAATGTAAACATAGAGGTCATAAGCAATTACAACCACCACCAAACAAAAATGGAAGGGAAAAAATAAAACCACTTTAGATCCAAACTATATTTTGGAAGCAGATAAAATTACAGACACAGCTAAAAATCCAATTAGGGAAAGCAGACATTTGAATAAAAAATGAGCAAAATTACGTAGAGAAAAAGAAAATTTCCAAGAATTAGCAGGAAAATGTGAAAACCTCTGCAGTATCAACAGATGGGAAACTGTCAATATCCAGTAAAAAGACAAAATGTCCACTAATACCTTAAAAAAATTGCCTGGAATAACTGAAGACATTCTCCAGTTAAGAGCAAAGCGTGTCACAGGAAAAACTGATGCAGGTTGATCAACTCCAAGTCTTTCCTGAGAAAAATTATTAGATGTAAACCATATCAAAACACTCCTGTGAGCCTCTGGCAAAGGCAGGAAAAACAGAGCCTGATATTTAGGGAGGAAAAACAGTAAGATTGAATTTAAACTTCTCCAGGATCACATCCAATGCTAGCAACTATGGAGCAATGTCTACAAAGTTTTAATGAAAAAGAACATCATCATATTTTATGTCCAGCTATACCACTGTACAATAATAAAAACCAGGGAAAAATATTTTCAAACATACAAGAAATCAAGAAATATTGTTTCCATAAACATTCTTATAAAAACTACTGGAGGACAGACTTCAGCCAACCAAAATATGAATTTAAAAGTCAAGATACACGGAGTCATGGTGAGCAGTGAATCCATTTAAACATTCAGCTAATGCTAACAAGTGTGGGAATTATGCTTATGGAACTAACTATGACAATTTTACACCATGGAATTGTAGAAATGTTATAACTAATAAAAGCAGAAGGGTGAGAAAATGAGGGGAAGGAACATGTGTAGTTAACATGGCTTAGAGAAGGTCATTTTTATAATGTTTTTAAAAGTGAACTATGAAAATACGGTGAACTTGGAGGAAAATAAGCCTGGGACATGACTTGTTCTAATATTAGCTGTGTTCTAATATTAGCATATTAGGAAGACTTCTTCTCCCTCTCTTTGGTGCATAATTTTAAAAATTTTACACGTGAATCTCTAATGGATTCCACAGTATCTGCTTAGGATAGAAGCCAAATAACCAGGGCTTCTGCCTATCTCAGAAGTCTAATGACCAGACCGTAATCAAATGAAGATTTCTCTCGTGCAAAATGCTCAGAGTTGTGATCCAGTAATTCCACTTTTAGGTATGTATCAAAAGAATTGAAAGCACAGGCTTAAAGATGTATTTGTACATCTAGGTTCATAGAAGCATTGTTCACAATGACTAAGATGTTGAGGCAACTCAAGTGTCCATCGATGGATGAACAGAAGTTTTTTAAATGTGATATATACACACAATAAAATATTATTCAGCCTTAAAAAGCAAGGACATTCTGACATATGCTACAACAGGAATGAACCTTGAAGACCTTATGCTAAGTGAAATAAGCCAGTCTCAAAAAACAAATACTGCATGATCCCCCTTACATGAGGTACTTAGAGTAGACAATTCATAGAAACAGAAAATGGAATGGTGATTGCCATGGGCTGGGAGGAGGGGATAATGGAAAGTTTGTCTTTAATGGATATAGTTTAAGTTTTATAAGATGAATGAACTATGGAGATAGTGGTGATGCTTGCACAATCTTATGAATATATTTAATACCACCTAACTGTACCCTTAAAAATGATTAACACGCTAAATCTTATGTTATGTGCATTTTACCATAATAAAACATTTTTTTTAAGTTCAAGTGTAGGCTGTTGTATTTATCAAATCTCCTAGCTGGAAACATCAGAATCTACTCTACCTAGTTACACAAGAAGGGTGACTCATGGAATCCTTGGAAGGACGGGTGTTACAAGATGCAGGCTAAACCTTCAGGAAAAAACTTCTAAAGCAATGTCTGAATTCAGTCCTGATAAGGAAGTTGCTGCCACCATCCCCAGATTGCTGGGTGACAGCACTTCATAGACCATTCAGCTCCCATTTCATAACTGTGGTAAGAATACACTTCTGGCTCAGATCTTGGGTATTGCTTGGTTCAGGATATTGGAGAGTCTGCATCAGTGCTCAAGGCAATTCCAGACAAAATTCCCAGGTGTAATTCAGAACACTCACACGTCCTGTAACCCTCAGAGGTTACCCCTGATTTTAATATCCAACATGATGGAGCATATCTCTGTGAATTTATTTCTATGTTCTTCTGGTCAGATTATTCTGCAGTCTGCTTCCTACTTTGCTAATATCCTTCAGCATCTATTTTCTTCACTCATCCCCTGGCCCCCATTCTTGCATTACTCTTAGGTACCACTAATCCAAGATGTAGGGTATTGATGAGGCTTACCTGAAGGTTTGAAGACAGCACAGAGCAGAAAATAATTTCACCATTAACAGAAGGCATAGAACATACTTTTTCCTAAAGTTTTGTGGTTGGTGAGGCTATTTCATCGATAAAGCAGAATTATTTTCAAATTTGATGCCAGATAGTATAGTAGAAATGTACTGAGCATCTCCCACCTTGAGGACTTTTTCACTGGTCACATCCCTCCATCTGCTGCTGTCTCCACCTTGTTGCTCATACTCACCTGTCTCTATGGCCCCTTCTCACCAATTCTTACTATTCATGTGGCCCTTATTCTCTTGCATGTGCTGCCAATAGGAACTTAATTTTCTTGATTATCTTTTTGTTTTACAGTTATCTTCCAGATCATGTTTTAGGGAGGGAGTTTATTTTTCACACCATAGTAGATTCATTGAATTATTTAAAAATAAATTTTCCTTCCTCATACAAGTTACACCCTCCTACCTCTGTAGGACCAATCTCCAGATTTTTTTTGTAATATAGCCACTCTGCCCTCCCTCATATAGTAATAATAAAAAAATTAATGGTAGAGACTGAATGGGAAACTCAAAAAAGGGAGAAAAGATGAAATTAAGATTTGATTTTAATAATTTTTGACCTACGTACACAAAACTAGTACTAGATTCGCTGAAAATCATTGATGGACTTCAGTGTATATTTTATTCCTTGAATTCTGGAAATCAAACTAAATTCATTCCTTTTGATCTTTTTTTTTTAACATATGTAGCCATTTTTCTTTGATCTGATATAGTAACATCTTCAAATAGAGTCCCTGCTACCTTTCTTGTTATATGGGCAGATCGCCAAAATCTGTAAAATGAAATTAGAAGAAGCATCACCATGAGATCCACATTTTGCTAGTTCTCTAAGACAGGCATTAAGTATGGGGCACTCAACATATTGGCAGTGAAATGGGACTGTATCCAAAAAAAAAAAAAAAAACAAAAAACAAAAGCCTAGTCATAATCCATGATGGTAAATATGGAAGCTGATCTTCATTTACTATGGGGCCAGGAAACAGGCAGGATGTAGTTACATTTCTTAAGACTTTCCCTGTTTCACTCAAACAGAGCCTGGAGTAGACTAAAAACCATTGCCCATGTATCAGCGGGTTAAAGAGATCAAATCTGTTCTTTGTTTTATTATTTATTTGTATATTTATTAGTGAGAGGGAAATTGGATGCTCTAGAGGTTCATATTCTTTCCACTTTTGGTAGGTTGGCTGAGGGTTGGCTCAGCAGGTTTGAGTTACTTACCCAAAAATGGGAGAGCTATCACAGGCTGAAGAAGCACCACTTCTTAACATGGTTACTTCTCCAACCACTGCTACATAACGCATTATGGAGTGGGGGACCCTCTCTACTAGAATGTTAGCCATGGGATGTAAATAAGGATCATTTGTGACTGTTCTAAGTGGCAAGGTCATGAAGGTCAGATGATTGCTTGCACTCTACTATTTCTCTTCTTGTAATTCCTTGCCATCCCAATAAGTCCTATATCTATACCATGTGGCACCAGTCATTTGTATCTGTCACCCCCTTTGGGCAACATTATTTCACAAATACTTACTGAATGACTACTGTGTCTCAGACACTGTTTTAATTCTTGAGATACTTCAGTGAACAAAACAGAGTTCTGTCCTTCTGGGGTTAAATTCTAGTGGGGTGGGGTACAAAACAATAAATGTGACAGATAAGTTATATAATATGTTAAAAAATAGTAGTACTTTGGGAAACGGAGATGTAGAACAGGGTAGGTGGAGATCAGGTGTTGATGTCAGAATTGGGAAACAGTGAATGATATGTAGCTCTGCTGTGGAGAAAATGTAATATCTATAAATTCTTTAAGGTAGACTTGGTGGGGATTTTTTCGTCCATATAGCCCTTACACATAGTAGGTAGCTGAAAACTGCTTGTTGACTTTTCCGATGCAGTTAAGAATATAAAAAGTAGGATCTGTCGGGTCTTTCTTATACGTAAGTCACATTACCTCAGCACTTTCCTAACTCAAGGACATTCCTCTGCTTCTGTGAAAAAATACCTGGCACATACTCATTTTAAGGAAACCTCACTAGGAAATAATGTTCTAGGCCATCACCTTCAATTTAGTTAATGTCTCCATTGAACACTGGGTCATGGTGCTGTTTCCAGCATCTGGCAAAATACCACAGACAGCCTAAGAGCAGTTGGCCACTACTCACCCTGAAGTAGAGGATTCAACAAACCACCAGTCTATGTTTCAAAATGGATACAGTTCTTGTAGACAGAAAGGAAAGAAACACAGATTTTGCAAAGAATTGGAGTGTCTTTTTATATGCTAGCTTTGAAGACCGAATTCTGTTTGAATTCTGACAATAAGGAGATATAACTGCTGCTCCTAATCTTCGCCTTTACGTTGCCTCTATGGGGATGTGAACAGACAGCTGATGGGCTTTCAGTCAGCTTCTGTTTTAATTAGAGTAGAGATTATACTGCTGTACCTGAATGGCCCCAAATTCAGTGGTTTAATAAAAAATACAAGTCCCTTTTTGCTTTCCAGCAAAACGTGACCAGTTTAGGTGACGGGGTGGGGGGTGGGGATTGTGGGAGGGAGTGAGGAGATTTACCATCACCTGGGCATTTTCCATGTTTGCATGGTCAAGTCCAAGGTTCTGCCATGTCCTGAGTTCCAGCTAGCATGTAGGAGAAAGAGAGCATAGAAAAGTTACAGTCAATATTTTAAAATTCAGACCTGGAAAAGGCAGACATCACTTCCCCTAATGATCCATCTGTGAGAAATATATCTCTTGCCCATATCTAACTGCAAGGGAGGCTGGGAAACAGAGAGCAGCAATGCAGTCATGGGCTAATTTACGGAAGAAGGGAAGAGTATATTTTGGTGGGCAATTTGCAGTTTCCTCCACAATATCTGAATCAGTACAGTATAAGAATGAATGTTTTGTGTTAGAATACATTCGTGCGTGTGGAAAGGCCATTACAAGATTATGCCAAGATAAAGTTACATCTCTCATCCCCATCTCCAATGTTCCTTTGGAAGCTCTTATAAAGCAAATTAAAACTTTTAATGTTCCAGTACTAACAATGTAAGGTGGTTTGGTAAACACTGCTGATTCTCAGATGATTCCCTCTAAAGGTCACGAGAAGTTGCTACCCGTAACAGAATAAACTCAGAAAAATCATAATACACCAAAAAACCCCTTCTAAACTGACTCCATTCATCTTATTTGGGAAGGGCACTCAACTGTCTCAAAGTCCTTGATGTCATGCCTTGATGTCATGACTCCATTTTTTTCTCCCTTTGCAAAAGGACAGGTGGAAATCACTGTCAAATTTATCCTATTTATATTGCTATTTATGTTGGTATTTACAAGATAGTTAAGGGATGGAAGAAAATCTTAACAAAATATTGCTGGAAATCATGTGGCTCAATTCGGTGAATCACAATCACATTGTTGGCTAACAAATTATTTCTTGGTTGTAAAAGTAGTCTAATTGTTGTTTGCTCCCTAAAGCTGATCTTGACAAGGAAACTGTAACTTTCATTGATCCTTGGTGTGGGGCGCTTTAGATGACCTGATTCAATAATGAAAATCAAGACCAACAAAGATTGGTTTGGCAAGCAAGAGATAGATCATCTTAGAATGAATGCATCAAGAGTCTAACTAGAAGGTAATCCTCCAGCTCATTTCAATATTTTTTTCTTTATAAGTCCATAAGATTTTAATCTGGAACCACCAAGTAGAAGTATTCATTCAGAATAATTATACACAGAGAAAAGAAATATCAATTCAAAAGCAAATCTACATGGTATTAAAAATAGAGGTGGTACCTAGGTCCTTTTATTAACGTGTTTGCTCAGAATGTCTAATCAGAGTCAAAACTCTATTTTTATATGCAACTTTATAACAGGCAGACAAAATGATCTCCAAAGGAGCAAATAATGTATCTGTGGAATAAAAGGAATGTAGCGGAAAAGCATTATCACTAGACGGCTCCCAGTTTATGGACATTGGTGAGTCATTTGTGTCTCTGGGGCCCAGTTCCCTCTTTGGTTTAAAATGGGAGACAATTACGCTTATTTTTCTCAAGTATCATGACAATCCAATGAGGTAATGCAAGTGAACATGTCCTGTAAAGCATAAAATGCTGCACACATATGAAGTTTATTTTTTTATTTTGCTGTAATTCTAGGACAAATGATTTCTTAGAGCTATGCTTTAGCTAAGCTATGCTAAGCTGGGCCCTGAGTTGCTATTAAGCTGAATATGACTTTCACTTACCCTGTTCAACGGTCTCCTCAGTTTTCTCTCACCTCACCTGCTATTCCTGTTCTATGTTACCCCCTCCCCGCCAAAATCCCATTTCTCTTATTCCCCAAATGCCAATGCTAGCACCATCTCTCTGCCTACCAGATAAGGAACACTGTCTATTTGTGTTCCCTTGTTAATCTATTGACCTTTAACTACAGTTGCGTTTCATTAAGAGAGGGCATGTACTTTGAGGCAAACATTCTCCACTGGTTTAATTTTAGCTGGAGGAGAGAGGGGAGGTATATCAACCAAAAGAGGTGACATACACAGAGAGGGGCAGAAAGACTGTCTCTATAGCACATTCCTCTGGTATCATCTGGTATTTAATTTTCTGTAGCAAAGAGCTATGCTGTACTGATTTTATGGAAAATACGGAAAGAGGTAAAACAATAGAGCATTTCAGCACTCTCCCAGGAGGGTACACTGCTGGGGCATTCGGAGCACAAAATAACAATCAGCTTGAATAGACATATTTCACAGGGTACTTATTAGGATCTCAATTCTACCAGTATTTAACCGAATAACTTTGGGCACATCAAAACTTTGTGAACCTCATTTTCCTTCTCTGTTTGGAAGGGATAACTGTGATTTTCTCACGTGTTTATGATGAGAATTAAAAGTAGTACTGCAGGTGAAAAGCTCTGGTATAAAGTGGGTGTTTAGTAAATATTATTTACTTGTACATTTACAAGCAATAACTTTATTTATTTATGAATCTATAGCTCTAAGTGGATATTGACCATCTGCCTTTACTGAGCTCCTGAGAGCTCAAAGAAGAGGCATACTTCATTTGCTGAAGTGTGCCGTAAGCTACGGATACGTGGAGTCTTATGACTACTGAGTCCAGATTCCTCGGAAAGTGAGATTTACTGCTGTATCAGCCATGACTGGCAGACATCCAGCCTCTGATTAAACTCAACAAGGGACAGGATGCTCACTAGCTATCAAAGCAGTTCATTCCCTTTTAGAACAATTCTCAATATTAGAAAGAGCTTGCTTAGAGACCATTGAAATCTACCTTTCCAGAAATTCTACCTATTAATCCTACATCTTCCTATTACACTATTAAAGATGAAGCTGAATCACCATTATTTCATGAAACACCTATTAAAACACTGAAGACAATATCATGTTAGACTTATGTCTTTTCTTGTTTTAGTTCTTAAATTGATTATCTTATGATAGAATTTGCAGCCTTTTACTAGCCTAGTTACCCTAGTTGTTTGTTTGTTTGTTTGTTTTAATGCATAGGAACCAGGTTTGAACGCAGCACTGTATATGTGGCTCAAATACAATGAGCTTCTTTTCTTTTTTAATTGGTATGCTATGCATTTATAAATGTAATCTAAGTTTGCAGTCTATATTTACACTCCACTAGGAGCACCACATGCTTTTTATTCAAACCAGGACAATTTTGAGAGTGGAAGATGTTCTATTAGCAATTACACTTGGAAAACAGACATACACTGGGATTATTAAGGCTAACAAGGACAAGTTGTCATCCTACATCAAAAGTGTCCTCCCATTCTATTACATTCTCTCTCTCTCTCTCTTTTCAAATTCTCACCTAAATGGTCTCTTCTCTAGTTTACTCTGGCAGTTCATGGAATTTTATGTAATTTCACAAGTCTTGGTCTATTGTATTATACTCTAATTACTTTTAATAAGTATGCTTTTGGTAAACACAATGTTCATTGCTCTTTTTCAAATCTCATTAACACCCTAGGTTTGTGTACTGTCTTTTGTAAAAATTTCAAGCTTGCCTTCCTGTAGCATTCTCTGTATATTAGAATATAATCATCTGAAACTGTTACTATTACCCCAGTGTTATACTTTTCTCTTGAAAATATTCTTTACTCTTGAAAACATATGCTTCCCATATATATCTGCTGCTTTTGATTATTCCTAGCTTCATCAATTTATCTGAGTAATTATCTCTCTTTTTCAAATTTCTGGTTAACACTTTTCAGATCAAGTCTACAAATAATTATATTAAATTGCTTTTGTTTAATACTTCATACATTGCAAATTTCATTTGTTTAATACTTCATACATTGCAAAATTGTTTTTATATTTGCATTTGAGCGTTCCAACAACTCTTGAGAAAGTCTGAAGTATAATTATTTCTTCTTTATAGGAGAAGAAATGCATGACTTAAAACCAGATTTTTTATTTCTATTCCAGTGTTCTGATGCCACAATGTTCTTCTTCTTTATAATCATTCAATAAATACTCCCAATCTTTTGCCCATTTTTACAGAAAAAATGGGTGATAGGCTTCTGAAAAAAACAAGTAGTTAATTTAACATCATCTAAATACTTTCTTTTATTAGGCCATGAGACTCAACTTGAAGAAAATTTGTAAATAGTTCATGGTGCTTCACATTTTTTAAAAAAGATTTATTTATTTATTTTAGAGGGAAAGGGAGAGAGAGTTGGGGGGAGGGGCAGTGGGAGAGGGAGAGAGAGAATCTCAAGCAGACTCCCCGCTGAGCATGGAGCCCAACACCAGGCTCCGTCTCACAACCCTGAGATCATGACCTCATGACCGTTCAACTAACTGAGCCATCCAGATGCCCCAGGTCTTCACATTTTTATCTTTCTCCCCATGGAATCAAAATCACCAAATATAGATTCTGTCTCTCCCGATATGTTTTTTTGCCTTATTATTTGTCCCCCTTATTATTTGCTTCATGTGAATAAGCAAAACTGGTAGAGGTTGGTGGGCTCAGGTAGTACAAGCAAGATTTCCACCAGATGTTACATATTATTGTACTTCTACATTATTTTATAACAAGCTGACACATGAACCAGTCTAAATTCCTTTTCTGAGGGTTACCCATCACTATAGACAATGGACATACCTCATCTCATTTCAAGGGTATCCTGAACTTGTTAAGCATTCTTAATATTGTGTGAACCCAGCAACGTATTTCTTTAGAAGATCGTGGTTCACCTTATTGGGAAAGTTCTCATGCCCAATATGTGGATCTAATCACATAAGTTTTCTCCTCCTCTTTGTTACATTATTCTGTTCTCGAAAGTCTTGAGGTTAATTTCACTTTCTTCAGTTCAATTTTGATCTTTCTTTCTGCTTTCTCAGTAGTAACCTTTCATATTTTCTAATACATCCAAAAATGGAAACTTTTCCCTAATGTTCATCTTTTTTCTAGGAGATAGGTTATCTACAATACAAGTCCTAACGTAGCTCCTCCTTTTCCTTCCTTCTGGCCTTTAAGACCAGATGTTGTAGTGAGGACGAGTAGTGGAGATGAACCAGACCTTCTCAAAAGAGACCTTTAATCTGAATGTTCCAGATCTTTTTCTTACTCATTCTTTCCATCCCTTTGCTGCCACTGTTCAGTTTTGCTCTTCTGGCAAGATTCGAACCCCAGAGAGGGAAATATTATCACTTTATTTCAAGCATAATATACTCATGATTACTCTCTAGATGGCTCCGAGACCAATTCTGATCCATGACAAGTGAACAGTGTGCCCTTGGACCAGGAGTCTAAATCCTGGCTCTCACAAATTAGCCATGTGACCTTCCATTTGCCACATAATCCTTGTGAGCATCAGATTCTGCATCTTTTGAAACTGAAGGGGTGAAACTAGCTGTTCCCCAAGGTTTTTTCCTATTTTTACATCAGCTAATTCCAACCATTAATAAGGCATTTCCTGTGTGGCTTTTGGTATCACACAGTAGTCTTCTCCTTGGTTGGAGGCGCTGTGCTTGATGACCAAGAGATGGTAATTGATTTTTCAGTGGTGTTGCTTATAAGAGAATGATTTATTTCTTTTCACCTCCTAATGACTGCTCATGAAGATTTTTCATTTTGTCTTTTTTTTTTTTAAGATTTTTAAAATTTTTTGACAGAGAGAGAGACAGCGAGAAAGGAAACCCAAGCAAGGGGGAGTGGGAGAGGGAGAAGCAGGCTTCCCGCCGAGCAGGGAGCCCAATGCGGGGCTCTATCCCAGGACCCTGGGATCATGACCTGAGCCAAAGGCAGACGCTTAATGACTGAGCCACCCAGGAGCCCCTTGATTTTTCATTTTGTCTTAACATTTGTTTCACATATTCCTTTCTAGAGTATTAAATGCATAGAAAAATCACTTAGTTTGAAGAGAGCCTTTTTAATAAAGCTTTCACATTTATAACTCATCATTTAGATTCTGGAACATTAAAAGATTTGTAGACTTTAATATTCTATACTGTTCCTAGTGTGTTTTGTGTGAATATATTTGTTCATGATGGACTCTAGGTACCTTCAGGGTAAGAAATATGCAGCTCTCAAAGGTAAAAGTCTATATCTAATTTTAGATGGCTTCTGTCTCCCATTTATCACAAGTTTTTTTCCAAATGCCCAATATTTTCTAGGGTCCAATATTTCACAAGCCCTGCAGCATCATCATGAGACGGGTAACAAACCAATATATATTTTATAGATACTAAAACTGAGGTACAGAGAAAGCATGTGATCTGCTCTGGCCCTCCAGCAGCTCAGCAAGGAATAGCAGAATAAAGATCAAGAAAAGAAATAACCTAATTCCTCTGTTATTCTCTTCTGCTGAGGATCAGAGCACCATAGGGCTGAAAAAATCTCTGAGAAGCTAACATCCCACTATCTCTTTGTAGTGAAGCCTGTATGTGAGTTTATCCAGTAGAGATGCCAAGTTCCTGACTATAATCCATACTGAATGTTTAATATTCTTCATTACTAGAACGTTCTTCCTCAGACTTCGCCATCATCTACAACCATCTCCCAGCCCTCATCATGTCATACCTCAATCCCAGTAACAGCCATCTGACAAGGTTGGTACCATAATTCCTCTCCTTTCTCTCAACCCACCCTGCCCAATTCATTCTACAGGCTGCATCCAGTGATCTTCCTTAAGACAAGATCATTATGCCACTTGATTTTGTAAAGTGTGTAAAGACTTCCTGTTCTAAGTTTCACAGCATGTCTGGTCTATGATTCTCTGCCCAGATTTCAAGGCCACCCACAATTGGGCTCTGCTCGTTATTCAACCATTATTTCACTATCATAACTATCATAACCCCCGTCCTGATCTGCGGGTCTCTTTTTTTGCCTTCATCAAGATATCGCTTTCCTTTTTCACTTTCTGCTTTTCATCCAGGGTTTGCTTTCCACCTCTTCATCTACTTATCTAAATTCGACTTCTGTCATGCTCTCCTTGAAGACTTCATTGATTGCTCTAGCTGTAGCAGTCACTTTACGGTGTTAACAAGAATAGTCCTTGTGGTCAGTGTTATGTACTATCACTCTTTCATTGTATTTGTATGTCACCTTAATTCATCTAAGGCTACTGCGCTTCTTAGAGTGCTGAGATTGTGTCTTCTCTTTGTCTTAACCAATACTGCAAAGCACAATAAAGACCATAAGTAAAACAAAGTTCTCAATAAGTACTAGTTGATTCCTTGAAATTAAGTGAACTGGATTTGTAAATTCTGTATGTGTGTGTGTGTGTGTTTATAAGTGGACTTTTTACTTTGGAGGGGAAAAGGCTCATAGATAAACAGATGAGTATATGTAGTTTTTTGGATTTTTTTGAGGAGAATTTATCTTCAATTATTACCTGAATTTCAAATTCTTTCCAGAGTACTCCTTCCTTTAACTGGAAGTTGTTTGGCAAATATTAGAGCAATATCTTTCCCACTGAGGTGCTGTGGCCTTGGATTTCCACTCGAATTCCCTCTCATTCTCTGAGCATCCTGAGCCCTTGTCTTTCACTCCTTGCAATACAGGACTAAATCTTGCATTTGAATATTGTATGAACTAAAATGGCATATGACTAAGGTTCATACTTTATAAATGTCAGGAATTCATTTGAAAATATTGACATAATAATATACACTTAAAAAAATGATGGCACATAAGATGGGAACAGACCTTACCACAGAGCAAAATGAAGCAGTCTTCATTTTGTGAGTATTGTTTTGCTCTAGAAGTTATGTATTATTTGCAGTGTCTTGATCTTAAAATATGAATGTTTCTTCCGATTCCATGAGGTTGTGTTTGGAAATGATGAAAATTGTATTACATAAAACAAGAAAACTCATACATAGGTTCTTTTGAGTCTGAGTTAGAGGATTCTGTTCATCTGGTGTAGTGGTCTACCCAGCAAAAATTCCTTCTTGGCATCTGCTCAAATTTTGTTCATGCTCTTTGGAAGATAACTGTTGCAAAGCTCTAATTTTGTAATGTTTTTTCTTTATTAAATTGAAACTTATCCTACAGGAACCTCTATCCACCGCTCCTGCATCTAAGCAGCATTCTTCAGTAGAACTTTTTTTCCACGATGGTTGTGTTCTCTATCTGCACTGTCCAATATGGTAACCACTAGCCACTATCTAGCTTTGGGCACTAGGGACTTGAGAAAATGAATTTTCAATTTAATTTTACTTCATTTAAATTTAAACTTAAGTAATTACATGTGGTGAACGGTTACTGTATTGGACAATGCGGCTCTAACATTTTGCAGAATGAGCCAGCAACCATTTTCATATGCTGACTCTTCAAAAAGTTTAAAAGGAGTTAATCTTTGTATTTTCTTTTTAGGACATTTTTGTTTCCTTATTAATAGATACACACTATAGAATTTATTTTGTGGTGGCTTCTGCTGTTGATATGATCCCCTCTTTTTTCTAAGATCCCTTCCAATTCATTGACTCTATTATTGTGCCTAGATGTTCCTTGGAGTTGTTTAGCAATTGTGGTCTTGATGTATATGGTGTTCTGAACTCATGGAACGAAACAAATTGCTGAATTTGGAGGCATTTGAAGACACAGGGCACACAAACAGTTCTCAGCTGGGGGTGATTTTGCACAACAGGGGACATTTGGCTATGTCTGGAGATGTCTTTTGATTGTCATGACCCGAGGGGAGTTGCTTCTGCTATCTGGTGGATAGAAGGCAGGGGTGCTGCTCAACATGGACAGGATGGAACCAACAAAGAATTATCTGGCCCAAGATGTCAATATTGCTGAGGTTGAGAAAGCTTGATTAACACATTTAAGGAAGAAGTGTCATTTATTTAAGGACATAAAGATTTCATTATTTGAAAAGAGAATTACACACAATTGCTTGCCGAGATATACCAAGTTTGTCAAGTTTTATACACTGCATGTTTGCCTTTGAATTCCCTCTTCCACGTCAAGGGCTCTATGGGGTTAGTAAAAATACTGATGAATTTATTAATCCAAGACTATCTTATGAAGTTCTTTACTCCTTCCTTCTTTCCTTCTGAAACTATCATTGTGGATCTTGTTGTTATTTTCATTATGAGTCATAATTTTAGTCCTTAACTATGCATTTATTTTCACAAACACTATCTGTATTGTGACAAAGCCACTGGTCAAATAATGAGTTCAGATGAAGATGACATTGTGATGTCAACTTCAGATAATATTCGAAAGGACTCCTTTTTCCTTGGAATATTTTATTTGGTAGTGTGAGGCCAGTTAATCTTTCTCCCTCATCTTGAGGCAGGAAATAATTAATACAACCTGGCGAGCTGGTCAGAATGAAATCTGACACCTAGTGAAATGTGCTTCGTTTCCGGTTTCAGCCGCAGTGTGAAATTTCCCGAGGTTCATAGAAAGGTTCATCAAATCTTGGCAAATCTCTTAGTAAACTGGGCAGTGTCAGATTCCAAAAGAAATGTGTAAATTTTACCTGGATTCAAATTTCAAGTGTTAAACTTTCAGCAGGCCAAGCCAGAAGGCTCCTTGCAATATTGAGGAAAATCCCAGGTTCTGATTTTGGTAATTTATTGGAAGAGACAATTGACTGAGAATAAAACCTCCAGGCAGACACATTTCATGGAAACCCATCCAGACTCCTTAAAACACACAGGAGTTTTCAATGGACTGGATGCTATCACTGTACTAACAATTTTACATTGTTCATTATCACATCGTATCATAAGGTTCCCACATTCAAAGCCAAGCGAGGGGGAAAACACTCTCCCAGAGGGTTTTGCAAAGTTCACATGAGAGAGAATAATGCATGGGACATTTCCTATCAAGTTCCAAAGAGTGGAAGAAAAAGTACAATGATAAGAATGAAGAGAAAGTCCCCAAAATATTATTCATGAAATGGGTTCTAGCAGGTTAAGAAGGTGAAGAGATAAGTCACATTTCCAAGTTCAAATAGTAGTTCTGGATTTTGAAATAAAAAAGTAGAAAACCTTGTCCTGATTTGAGCAGATTTAAGGTCTGATGTACTGCACGCATTTTAAAATTTCCTTGCAAAACTTTCATACACTGACTTAGTACCAAAGGGCTGTTTTGCCCTGTTCCCGGGGGCTCTAGCAAGCAGGCTGATTTCAGCCCTGCTAAGCCAGGAAGGGAAGCTGCCTTTCCAGTGTGTTGCTCCTTTTAAAGGAGCTACATCCTGCCAGGCCTTGGAATCATTACAGCTTCATGATAAAATTTCTGGCAATTTAATTAACACAAAGACATTTGAACAGTTTCTAATGTTTTGTAATCTCCTTCTGAGTACCATATAATCAAGGACATTCAACTGGAATAGAATTAGCCTACTTTAAGGACACCCCAAACAAATTCATACATGCTGAAGTTATTTAATCATTGGTTCTGAGAAATGGATATGGTTAAGATGATGAACGGAGTTTCTCCATAGTGAATTTGATTGAAGGGAGTGCTCCTAGAGAGATATTGATCTCTGGGATAAATAAAAACACTGGGGGTTAAAATCACATCGATTATTACTAACTACTGCTCCTTTTTCATTGAAAACAATACAGGGTCCTTCAAATAAGTTCTATAGCCACAAATCAAAGGCCATTTTTCCATGTCCAAAACATTGGGAAAAAAATGTTGTTATCAAATCTACCTTTTCAATCACCCCCATAACATAGGTAGCAACCACTGTCAGCAGTGACGTGTGCTCACATGAAGAGTAATGATAGGTTATTCCATCTTGGTCTTTTTGGTAATCAAGCCCTCTGAAATTGTGATTGATCGCTGGCTTGGAGTGAATTTTTTCGAGAGCGATGTTCCAAAAGATTTCCGCAGACCAAATCTAAAATAGCACAGTGGAAAAAAAATATAAACTTAACCCAATAATTGATGCTAAAAACTAATTTTCAAAATATTCCTGAGGAAATCATATCCTTCGATGAAAATTACTAGAACATTGTTCTAATTGTTTCAATAAAAGTACTGATCTTAAAAATAATCTGGAGTGTTCTGATTTGGCTAGTGGTGAATGAATGGAGGTTATAACCTGGGAAAATTCGAAATCTATTTGACAATGCACTGGCCTTAATATCTTTCTTTGGAATGAAAGAAAGCTGTGAGTCAGGGCTTGAATTGATTTGTAACACAAGTACTACGATCGGCTCTCAGCAAACAATAACGGTTCCCTTTGGCCACATGCAGACAATTGGTGGCCCAGTTGGGTGAACTGATTCTTTTTGACATGGGAGAAGAGAGTGTGCTTGTCAGGGCCCAGGAAGAGCTGAGTCATGTCAGCACAGGAATGAGTGATGTGACCAAGTCTGAATCACAACAGGATTTTCTATAGCTCCAGTTCCCAGGCCCAGTAGAAGGAAGGATGCACTTTTCTCCCGAAAGTCAGAGATCAGCATAACTCAGTATTTTCCTAGAGAGGACAGTTTGGTATCCTGCTAAGCTGAGAGTAAAACGAACCTGCCGATTCCACCTGCTTAAGCCATCCACTGACATGAAACTAAAGAATTGCTCAACAAAATTAATGGTAGATGCTTTAAAAAACTAAGTGGAAAGAAAATTCTGCACCGAGGGGGAGTCAGTCTGAAATTTATGGCAGTAAGAAGCACTTTAATCAAAGAGCATAGCTGTATTTTAAAAAGATTGGATAATTTTATGATCAATAACAGTATTTGTAGGCCTGTATGCTAAAATGGGGAAAGCAAATCTCATGCTTCAAAGCCGAAGCTAGTTGCTTCAGGTGTCTAGAAGGAATGTTTCCATTACATACATCATTATAACCAGCCCAGGCAAATTCCCATCTATTTCTGCTTTTACGTGAAGCATGAGGAATTGGTCACTGCAAGTGGCCTAAGACTAAGTTAAATGTCTGACATGGAAATTGTCTGGGCTCTTTTCCCATTTGCTATTAAAGAACAGAGGTGTGAGGTCTGTGTGGGGCTGGGTGGGGCTCGGATGGGGAAGGCAGATTGTTACGAGGAGTTAGTTTCTTCACATTTGAATAATTTGAAGCTGACAACTGTATTTCCATTACCCTTTGGTACAGGAGTGAGAGAAGAAAGACAAATGCCAAAGAATGATGTCAGCTAAATGCCCGAGGTTTAACCAAGTGACAGAGAGCCCAGGGGCTCATTCTATTTCCAGTACATATTGGCATGAGCAGACAACTCACTAAAATCCCCATCATCTCAGTATGTAATGCCAGTTTTTCTGCAGTGAAATTATGGAGTTTACTTTAAAAATCACTTATAAAAATGTTGGAGGAAATTTAATGTAAAAAGGGCTCACCATGACAAATAGGAGGGATAGTAATCGTGCCCTTGAAGAGACCAATCTCACCAGGTCCTTTGCAGCCCAACTCCGAGAGGCTTCATCACTGAAGAGCCCAAAGAGCACTACTGTAAGGGAGTCTGACTCATCAGGATAGATCATAACAGGTATCAAGGATAGCACAATACTGGGGCTTAAAATCATATCATTATTGCTTCCCAGTTTAAACTAATTGTAGGAAAGGGCTGTCTGATTTATAGTTTTAAGAAGTGTTGTTGAATTACTTTTAAGCAGGCTGATTACAACTAAAGGCTTTAGCTTCCTCATCCTTCAAGTGGTGGAGTCATAGGCAAACACACTCGATCCCTAGCCAGTGATTTCTTATCTATTAAAAGTCTCTTATAAATTGAATATTTTGACTACCAAATGGTGCCCATTAGCACCAATGTTTCAGCCATTTTAAATTAATCAGTAACCTACAGAACCACAAATAGAGGTGTCTCGCTCATTCCACTGAGATCACCCTAAGGGAGGGGGGAGAGAGAGAAATTGGATGCTTTCTTTAGCTAACTAAACCATGGCGAAATAAAAATATATGATCACCATTAGTTTTCTTTATACACAAATGTGGCTTGATTCTCTCATCACCATCTTGAGAAACTTAAAGAATAGCAGACTGGAACCCATTTTTCCCAGCAGCATTACCCAGTGCCATGCCTCAGTGGAGAAACAGTGAAGTAGGCTGTGTCTCTTGCCTGAAGAATGTTGGGAAGTGCTTCCATTACAGGTGAGCTGCATGGAAATGCAAAAGAGTTGCCTTAATGTCTCCCACCTGGAAAGAGGAAATACTCCGTAGTCATTCCCATCCATCTCGTGCTGGGTTTTTTACATTAATAGGGTAATGCCTTTAAGTTCTCTGAGGTTTCAGGGAGAAAGGCACATTGGGAGAAGAGTTGTTATTATTTCTGAGACCTCCTGTCTCGAGCCAGCTTAAAGGCTGAGGGTCCCAAGGTGGTGCTGTAATAGCAGCACTAATCATGTGCAGTTACAGCACATCTCACGTGGGGCACTCTGAAGACATTATACACATTTATTCATTAAACCTGAACACACCCCGGAGATAGGTTAACTGCTATGATACCCCTTTATGCCAAAGTAAATGAAAACAAAGCGGGGTGGGGGGAAGCAAGTTAGTGAAGACCCTCTGATGAACCTGTAGTAAAACTGTAGTGAAGATGGTGTCCTGCTCCCTAGTGATTCGGTGAAAAGCTTGGCCTCATTTAGCATGAGCATATGCCTGTATGTATATGTTTATTTAATTTTATACCATCTTGTTCTAGAAATAACTGGAGAACACTTATAATTATATTTAATACAGCTAGATAACATAAATTTAAAATAAGTGGTTGGAGGAAAAGACCCAAGGAAAATAGGGACATTAAAAATGAGAGGAGGCTGGGATGAAGTACAGTTTGTGTTTCATGTGAACAATGTTTAGCAAGTGCTCTTGTTAACGCATAAATTGTGTATAAATGGTAGTGCATAGCCTCAGTTTCCCCTACACATGTGTCTTGGGAAGAAAAATTTTTGTGCCCCAAGAAATTAAGGGGTACAGAAAACATTAAAGATTTGTAAGACTAGACTTCAGATTGCTGAGCAGTGAATCAAAGAGTATCATTAGGGCCCGATAGACTCAGATCTAGTGGCATCTCTTCGAAAGGGTAAATGCTAAGAAAAGTGTGACATTTCCCCAACATTTGAGGAAATAAACAGCAGACAGTGAGATCAACTAAGAGGAACACTGGTCACTGGCAGCAGAATGCTCTGTTCCCCATGGAGAGATTGGACGTCATGGGTGAATTAGTGCCACAAATGTGGCAGTGACTCGTGATCTGGGCAGAGTCTGTAGGTGACGAGGTATTTTGCATCAGCATGGACAGCAGCCCATAGGCCAACATAGGGCTGTAAACATAGTTTGCCTCCATGTAAGGGCAACATCAATCCAGATGAGCAAAATGTCAATCTGAGGGAGGAGGGCAGAGCTGTACGTATATGTGAGATGGCTTTCCCCACCCCCATCCATCAACCCCAACCTCAGCTCCACCTTGGGAATCCCACAGAGACAGAAGCAAGACAAGGATGATGAATGTCTTGGTGTTTGGAAAGTGTGGCGATTCTTCTGGCAGGGGGAAAGGGAATTGACTGGAGTTACCTGAATACAGTGGAGCATCCAATTAAAAGGAAAACTCTTTTTTCTAAGGATTCAAAAAGACAAAATGTATTTTCATTAGACTAGTACGGTTTCAATTACTGCTTCCTTGGGATAATGAACTTCTAAACCTTTCTCTTTGTAGTCACAACACTAACTTTATCATTATTTTGTTGTTGGGGTGTGTGTATGTATATGTGTTTTTATGCTGCTGTTTCTCGAAGTCCTGATCTAGTACATGGAGACAAGGTTTTGCCTGAGGTGGAACACCCATGGGTGGAATTTAGAAATCCAGTGGGAACTTCAGATCCCTGAGTTTCTACAGACAATCAGCCCGAAGCCTGATTCTGTGCCCTATGGTAGTCCAAAACTGTCCTCACTCTTTCTGTGCATGCATTAAAGTTTTATTTCTCACAGTTACCTCAGGCTGAGGGTCCCTGCCTTCACTGAATTAATCTGGTTGAAATCATTCCGCTCTCCCACATATGGTGTCTCTATTCTGCACCATTTCACCAGATGTGAAATTCAGCCTCAGTCTCCTCTGAAAATTCCTAACTCATGAAGATCTTTGGAATATAGTAAATTTGACCTTTTTTTTTTTTTTTTTTTTTTGATTGGGGAAGTTTACCTTCCAACAACACAAACGATTTCAAGTTGGACACTGAAAATTCCGACTCATTCATTCATTTCTACATTTATTAAATCCTTACATTGTGCAGGCACAGTTCAAGATGCTTGGGGGTTTATCAGTGAATAAAACTGACAGATTCCTACCCTCATGGAGATTAAATTATAGCAGGTGTTTGAACAAGCCACTGTGCATCTCCAGAGGGGTTTCCTGGCTGCTCCCTCTGTACACAGGCTGCAATCTCCCCCAGTTTTTCTGGCTCTTCTCTCCCATACCTCTCCAGAACAAAAACAATATCTTCGAACTTTCTCATGAAGAGCAGTTAACTATTAATGTGGTGCCTTAGCTCTTTTCTTAAATGATACCCTAAATGATATAATAAAATATTTTCTTAGTCAAAGACACTTACTCCCTTAATAGTAATTTTGCTAGAAGGGGGGAAAAGATATTATTCTTTTACTTCTGTTATTTTAATATAAACAGCTTAAGTTATCAGCTGTTCCTTAATAGGAGAAGAAATCTTTTCCTTATGGTCCCGATGCTTAGTTTTCAACATTGCTTAGAGAGCAACTTCTCATCCGTAAAGTTTTCACTTTTCAGGCTCCTTACTTCCTGCAGTCCAACTAGGATCACAGACATACTGCATCAGAACCACTCCAGAAGTTAAAATGTGGGGAAAATGAAAGCTCTGGTTTTATTCCATATGTTACCACTCAACGCCACTAGTATTCTGTTCATAAATAATTTTAGTGATTTTAAAAATATTTTCATAAATAAATTGGTCTTTAAAAGGTGGAGAAGCATGGAGAAGCAATGAATCCACTTTCCAATGGCTGTGGTAGCTCAACATATGAGTCACCAGCAGTCTTGGTGTTCATATCCAAGGATGACTAACTCTGCTATAGATATGTAGGATAGATGAATGTTCAACAATAATCATATATCCACACAGAGTGAACCTTGACTAGGGAATGTATGTATGAAAATAAAGATAAGTATTATGACAAATCTACTAGAAAAAAAATGATTCAGAAACTGTAGATATGGGTTGATGGATGTTTTAATATTCAGTTCTCTTCCAAAGAAATGGTTTTACCACAACACAGAAGACTGTAAGATCCCAGGCTGAGTCCCAGAAGAGAAAAACAAAGCAAAACACTGCTTTTGAGAGAAAAAGTTATAGGAAATCTACTTAATCGAAAAAGGGCAACTGTCAATATTTGTAGGTAGATTATCACCAGTTAAAGAACTGTCCTGAGCAGAGAAGTATTACCTACACCTGACATATACAAGATAGTACATTCTGGAAATGGGCACTCTACAAGTGTTCAAGAGCAGGTCATCTGTGTTGAGGTGGAGTTTATTGGCCAATCAGCTGAAGGATTATTTGTTGCCTGAGGGTGTTTGATAATGGTTGAGAAAGACCTGGGGGTCCAGTTTTCATGCAGAAAAAGATAGAAATGTTAATTCTTAAAGTCTGGGGAGAGAGGTACCCATTAATAAAGTGACAAAACCCTTGTAGGGAGAGAATTCCTTCGAGTTGGGGCATTACAAGGATCCCCAACTGGAGCTCTGATGGGGGAAAATTTCATTTAGTAATAATATAATCAGTTCAAACTCACGGGGCACCATCTCTATGAAGTAGATATATGGTCATTTGTTCTTTCTTCAGATTGTCTAAATTCCCCAAGTTACTGAACTCACGTGTCCCATAAGGAGATAGAAAATATCCTTAAAGAAAGTCAGCCGCAGACACTTACCTATGCCCAAGAGAAAAAAGATGAAAAAGTCAGAACTGTCTGATCTGAATAATATGGGTTCTAAAAACAGTGAAGGTTGTCTAGAGAAACCAGGTGACCCCATTAAAAAAACAAAACAAATAACAACAACAAACCTCTTGACTAACTATTGCTTTGATTAGCTTTTCCTTAATGTTCACAGTGACAAAATAAAACTTGCATTCCCTGACCCACAAGAGGATTTGTCTATGATACCAATAAATGGTGGATCCATTTAGAAATGGACACATTTAAAATTTAATTAACATATAGCAGTTACTCTATGTCAAGCATATTTCTGAGGGTTCTAAAAACATCAACTCACTTAACTGTCACAAAAGTGTAGAATGTAGGCACTACCATTTCTAAGGGCAGGCTGTCCAGGCAGAGGCAGGAGCCCAGCTATGAATTATTCACTAGGTCTTTCCATGTGTAGGTATAGCAAGGCTTGGTGCTGGCCAAGTGTTTATAAGAAGCTCAGGCTAGAATTACTGCATAGTGGATGTCCCTCAGGCAAGATGTCTTACCAACCATTTCTACCTGCCTGCCAATGCATACAAATTGCCAAAATGAACATGGTGTAAGATCTAAGAAAGTACAAATATCTCAATAAATGAGTTGTTCTTTCTATGTAGAGAAAATAATAATCTTGAGGATATTGATTAAAGATATTTCCAATCTCCTGAAGTCAGTTTTTTGTATGTGTGTATGTGGGGCAGAAAACCTTGAAAGAGATTTAGGGATTCACTTGGAGGAGAAGGTAGAGACCTAAAAAGACATGTAGAGAAAGAAGAGCTTCAAACTCAGTCCTCTATTATTATTATCATCATCATAATTGTTAATTATCAATTATCAATTTCATCATCATAATCATTATTGCTACTTTGGCGCTTATCTTGTCAGCTATTATAAAAATGTATTTTTAAAAAGAAACAGAGAAGGTAGAAGAAAAAAAGTAAAAAAATGGTTAAGGCACTAGAAGCTTATAGAAGAAAATCAAATGTAAAAATTGAGAATAGTAGAAAAGAGAATAAAGTAAGAGTGGGTATGAGAGAATTCCAGTAGAATAAAATGTTGAATTTGAAAATAAGATTAAATAAATGAGATTTAAAATACAAGATAAAAGGATGGATCATTAAAATTATAAAACTGGAGATGATTAAAGAATAAGATAAAATACTTAATCCCAAAAGATAAAAAGTTTAAGTGTAAAAATAGATAAAACTAAGGATTAGTAGGACTTAATCACTAAGTAGGAAAAAATTAAGGCATTGAAACTAAAAATAAAGAGGCTTAGAGGAAAATATGTTAAGAAGAAATTAGAGAGCTATGGAAAGAAAAATAAGGAAAAAAATGTCTCTGAACAGTTCAGAAATGAGTCTTGTTTAAAATATTTATATATTGGGTCCTTCTTATGCTAACAAAAGGGCAACATTCTCTGTGTGTTAGAGTTGAGGGACAAAGATAGTGTTAAGGGATGATTTGCTCCTTGAACAGAAGCTGAAACCCCTCAGAGATCCTTCTAAGCTATGCTGATGTGTCAAAAGGCAAGTCTCCTCAACATAAACAGAGCTGGGACCACTCCTGAGCTTCCCCTCACTGATCCTAAGATTTTTCATGGTGTGTTTTTTTGTTTTTTGGTTTTTTTTTTTGTCATCCATTAAAGTGGTCTGCACTGTATTTAAGGCAGGGGTCCTTAATTCTCATAAACAGAGCTCATAGACTACTAGAGTATCCATTGATGAGCACCAGGAAATCTGAATCATGAGCAACTACCACAACTACAAATTGTTTCTCTATTAAATCTCCTTTCTATAATTTGTGAATTCATCTTAGTAAAAAATATGTTTTTAATTGTTATAGGATTAGGGTAGCATAGATGACCACTCTACACGATAGACATTTTACACTTGCCATTTTTACCATATCAATGAAGTTGTTTTCCATCACCCTAAATTTTAAAAAAGATCCTGTTGTCATGAACATGGACACTGGCCTTCCTTTACACTGGATGGTATCTGTGCTTCTTCCCTTTCGGAGAGCATTCTGTCTTCCTCAGCTGCTCTCCATTTGGACACGCATGAGGTCCAGATAGGAGTTCTGCCAGCCCGCCCGCCTAACAACAGTTAGTGGTTTAAGAGTCTGTGAGCTCTGGGCGCCTGGGTGGCTCAGATAGTTTAGCATCTGCCTTCCACTCAGGTCATGATCCCAGGGTCCCGGGATCGAGCCCGATGTCTGGCTCCTGGCTCGACGGGGAGCCTGCTTCTCCCTCTCCCTCTGCTTCTCTCCCTGCTCATTCTATCTCTCTGTCTCAAATGAATAAATAATAATAAAAAAAAATCTAAAAAAAAAAAAAGAGTATGTGAGCTCTCCACAGTCCCTCTGAGAGATTTACCTCCTAACTTGCAGATCCATTCAGGAAGTGAGAATGTGACCTAAATCAGCCAATCAGAGGCTTCCCCTGGGATTTTCCTAATCTGAGCCAGAGGGGAGAAGGACCTAAGGACCTAGAAGCCTAGAAGGCACATCAACATTGAGAAGAGAACGTTGAGAAAAATGAAACCAAACAGTAAGAGTTATGCCCTCAGGAGTCCTGAAAGTAGGAGAGCCTCTTACTTTCCTTGTTCTTGCTATAATTTGGTCATGGGAGCCAATAAATTCACCTTCTATTTAAAAAGTTTCTTTCATATGTCATCAGAAGAGTTCTAAATAATATATGTAGTTTCCACTTAAAAATCCTTTGTCCTTCCTTTGTCTCTTCACAGTGCCTTTGTGTTTGCTCCAAGGTGCAGATTCTTACTGATGGCCCAGCCTCTGAGCTCTCCATCCCAGGCTGGAACTGCTCTACTGTCTTTTGCATCAATAAACACAAAGACTCCCTGCCTCTGATGTTATACTCAGAGAGAATGTCCACTAGCTGGGTGGTGTGGGCCCTCACTTAACGAAAACTTTCTTTTAGTTTTCCGTTTATCATCTAGGTTAACTCAGGCAAACAAGCTTGGATTGGTATGGATTCAACTGATACAGTAATTTTATAATTTGTGCTCTTTCTCAAACTCTAGGGCCCACTGTGGAAATGATTTTCGTATGCCAGATTTCTTTCCTAAGAAATATTTTTCTTGGGGGCTCCACTATCACCATTTAGACACTGGAAAATCTGAGAGATTTGTCTCTGTATGTGTCAAACCCCAGTTTCTATGAGGGAAACTCAGAAAAGTTGAATAGCTCCTCAGCCACTTAGCATGTCAGGGATAGGGTGAGGATTCAAATCTACATCCCTCTGATTGCAAAGTCCAACTTTTCTACTCTACCATGTGGAAAAATATATATATCTGAATAAGAACTCTAAGGAAGAGGAACAAATTAAATCAGCTATTGTGCTTTGGAGATGTCTAGAAAAATAAATTTCCCAATATTACCACTATACTATCAGGTAAAAAAAAGTGGGGGACTTTAAGTCAATCAAGCTCAATCATTTTTTAATTTCCTCAGATGAGCAAACCATCTAGCACCATCCCCTGAGTAAAAAAAAACCAGTAAACTTTCAGTAAAAGCTACTAGTATTGAGGATCTACCACATTTCATTGACTATAAGAGGCCCTCAGTTATAAAATGCACCATTATTGTATCACTCCTGTGATGGTTAATTTTAGGTGTCACCTTGACTGGGTATCATGGGTACCCAGATATTTGGCTAAATATTATTGTCTGTGAGAGTGTTTCTGAATGACATTAACACTTTAATCGGTAGACCGAATAAAGCAGATTGCCCTTCTTGATATGGAGGGCATCATCCAATCCACTGAGGGGCTGGATAGAACAAAAGGTAGAGAAGGGAGAATTCTCCCCCTTCTGCGTGATTGCTTGAGCTAGGGTATTAGTCTTCCCCTGCCCTTACAGTCAGACTTTTACCACTGACTCCCCCAGTTCTCAGGCCTTTGGACTCAGACTGAACTACACCATCAGCTTTCTTGGGTCTCCAGCTTTGCAGATAGTAGATCAATAAACTTTTCAGCTTCCTTTGTGTGAACCAATTCTTCATAATAAACATAATAAGTCTGTCACTCCCTCTCCCCATCTCTCTATCAATAGATAGATAGGTAGACAGATGAAGATCTCCCTCTACAAAAATCTCCTATTGGGTCAGTTTCACTAAAGAATCCCGACTAGTACCACACTAAGAAAGATAAAATGCTGTCAATTTAAATATCAAGGAGTTGGCAAATTTTTCCAGTAAATGGCCAGATAGTAATTATGTTAGGCTCTGAGGTCTATAAGGTCGCTGTTGCAGTGACTGAATTCTGCCATGGTAGCAAGAAAGCAGTGTAGACAATACATACACAAATGGACATGTCTGTGTTTCAGTAAAATTTTATTTATGGGTGCTGAAATTTAAATTTCATAAAACTTTCATACATCATGAACCATTATTTGTCTCTTGAATTTTTTTCAACCATTTAAAAATGAAAAACTCTTATTTCTAGAACCATACAAAAGCAAGTGGTAGGCTGGATTTGATCTGTACCACATTATGGTTTCTTATCACATTAATACAAGATGCATTTAGATTTCAGAGATGTTAGAATATAGAAATATGTGCATCTTAGATTGAAATGTGATAGCTACCTCGATATTATTGAGTACTAGGTCCTTTGGATTTCACTGAGTTTTGATATCAACAATATAGCTCTACAATGTTTTGCCATCTAGCATTTGGCAATCAGCAATGATCACTGGTGAGCATAGAGTTTGTCCCTTCTGGGAAATAGTGAGAGCTGGATGTGAAATGGAGAAAGCTGAAAAGAAAGTTAGTGAATTCAAAGAGTATGGGACAGTCTCTTAGAATATGAATGTTCAGGAGAATAATAATATATACCATTTGTATATCACTTTACAGTCTATAAAGTATTTATGCATATGTTGTTTTACTGAATTTTCACCATGAATCTATGAGGTAACCATGGTAGAAATCAGATGCAGATCAAAAAAACCAAAAAAACACAAATATTTAAGTGAATTAGAGTTATGTATCTGGTAAGAAGTAGACCGGATCTTCTCTTTTGACTATACGATTATTCTTCCTTTTTGCAAAAAACTCATATTCAAGTGAGTGTTTCTGAGGGTGAACACTGAGCAGACATTTCAATGTACTGGAGATAAGAGATGAGAAAGAGGGGTAAGATCCAGTGTTCCCAGTGCTTCAAATAATCCCCACCACTTAAGCAAATTGAAGGAGAGAGAGTTTTCTCACTCACGGTCATGGTTACAGGGTCATAGTCTTTCTTTTTCCTTGAAATATTGGCTTCAGCAGAACCCACTACTCCTTAGCCAATTTTAGTCAAAGCTATTTTCAGGACGCTGTCTGTGCATATCTAAGCCAAAATGTGACTGGCTCATTTATTAAATTTAAACATTTTGACAGTTATCTCTGATTTCACTTCCTAGTTCTGTTTTGTTTCTCTTCCCTATTTAAGCCAAGTAATCTGATAGGGTGGAAATAGCATGGACTTTGGACTCAAGGAGTTGAAACCCAGATGTGCTGTTTATTAGTTTGTGACTCTCAGCAAATTACTTAACCTGATTGAACTCTTTCATTATTCTTATTTTAGGAAGGGAGTAACGTTGACATTTTAGAAAAATTATGAATGACTTAATACATGGAAAGCCCATAGAGACATGCCTGGCACCTAGTAGTATGTATTAGCTATAACTGTAAGCATTGAGTGAGAATCATATGTAAGACATCCCAAAAAAGCACCTGGTACCTGACAGACAATTTCCTACACAGCCAAAAAACCAAGATCTTTTCTACATGGATTGTTCACATTCCCCTTCTTATCCAGTTCAAAGGTTGTACCTCTCTTCCCCACAACACAGAAAACCTGACTAACTAGCACAGTCCCCAGTCCCTCAGGTTGTTCTTTGTTGAGTTTCTTTACCCCTCATTTTCTCATGTTTCCACTAAGGACTGTCCGCCAATAAATTACCCCAGCTCATACCTACTATTTATACAATTAATAAATGATTCGTTCTCCTCCACTCCAATAAAGCCTTTTCTTTTTTCTTTATATTTCTACTTGTATTAGCCTCTCTCTCAAAGAATGAATATTTGATGACCCCTTCACACACATTTTGATATCTATAAACCCAACTGGCCCTCATTTTATTGGCCCTCATTTTATTGGTTCTTATTTTATTGGCTCTCTCAGCAGCATTGGACCCTGTTGACATCTTGTTTCTTGGTTTTGCTTGCCTTGCACACCACCTCTCTTCTTATCTGACTGCTCTGCCTCTTCTGTCTGTGTTCCTCTTGCAGGCTCCTCCTTCTCTGCCAAGCCAGTAAATATTAGAGGACCTCAAGTTCCCTCCTAGGGAACTCATCAAAGCTCTTTTGTCATCAAAGTTCTTTTTTGCCGGTAATTTGTTCTATTTTTTAACTTTTAAGATTTCTGTTCTTTCCCATTGTCACAGAAATCCAAGCTAAAAAGCTCAACCCGCTCTGCGTCCTTTATTCCCCTGGGTCTAGTCCTTTTCCAGTGTGCCCGTGTAACATATTTGATAAATGACCTAACTTCTCACAAAACAGAATTAATCTCATACTTACAAAATCTGTATAATTTAGTTCCTGCCCACCTTTCCTCCTTCCACGAATTCTATATTCCAAAGATAAATGTTCCACTTACTGTTCTTAGAAAAGCCCGCAACTATAAGAAGAGAGCATCCTTTTCTTCCTTAAATGAAGACTTAAATGAATTCCTGGTGAGAATTTTGAAGAGCCATTACTAGAATGGGTATTTGACAGACTTTCATGTCAATAAGAAAACATCCATTAAGTGATGAAGTGGTTCTGTCCTTGATCAGGTTTACTTTAAGAAGCAAAAAAGAAAAAGATTAAAAAACAAAAGCCAGGGATGTCTGGGTGGCTCAGTGGGTTAAATGTCTGCCTTCCGCTCGGGTCATGATCCTGGGGTCCTGGGATCGAGTCCCACATCGGGCTCCTTGCTCAGCGGGCAGTCTGCTTCTCTGCCTGCCACTCCCCCTGCTTGTGCTCTTTCTCTCTGACAAATAAATAAAATCTTAAAAAAAAGCCAAAAATCTCTTCTCTATCACTTAGCAATTGCTGTATTAACTAACCACCAAACCCCAGTGACATATGATGACACCACTTATTTCTTTTGCACCTGTAGGTTGGTTGGGGGTGAGCCAAGCTCAGCAGGGGGCTCTGCAACAAGCAGGGCTTGGCTCTTCCCCATGGGTTGGCCTCTGGTTGGCTCCACATGTATTCATCCTGGGGCTCAGGCTGAATGGGCAGAAGCTACTCAGAGAAAGAGCTGCTCATGGCGTTGGAACTGGCGCAGAGAGCTAACCAGAACACATGAGCTGTCTTAGCACCGAAGCTTGAAACTGGCTCGCTCTTGCTTGTGCTATGTTCTGTGGGCAAAAGCAAATTACACACAGGCTCCCACAGTCCAAGGGCAGGCCAGTGATCACCCCTTTTTGTGGAAGGAACTGCAAAGTTCTATAGCAAAAGGCGGAGATACCAGGAAGGGTAAAGAATTGGAGTTGCTAATTCAGTCTACCATACCAAGTCCACAGAAATGGGACAGTGAATTAATCCTCAGTGTGGGACTCACCGTGGTAGTCCCTTTCTTCCTTCTCCCCTCCCACCATGTTTTTCCTTCAGAGATGAATTTCATGTATCAGGAGACAAACAACAAAGACAGGCTGGCCTTCAGCACACATTCCTGGAACTACAGCTCAACTGATCAAGACAGTGGGTGCTGAAGAGGTGATTGTGTGGTCCTAGACACTCAATACCCGTTTTCTCACTGCACACCTGGGATGGCATAACAGACTTAGGTGGGGGGAAAAGTGAATTGAGAAAGGGGTTGGATCCCCGCAATGGGTGGGGGTGAGGCTTTTGGAGAAGCAAGTCGCCTTTACCTAGAAGTTTTGAAGAGGTGTCTAAAGGAAGATTGAAGCCAACCTCACTGATACTGAGCTTTCAGAGGAGATACGTTGTGTCCTCATAGCATCTGACTCAGTATTTCACACATAGCTGGCTTTCACTATGTGGTAGACTGTGAATTAAAATAATAGAGATCTTTGATTTACTACAGTTAATGGAAAGATTAATGCAATTTGCTGAAAGTAAATTATAACAATGCAGAGTCTAATATACATAAATTCTATTTGATGAACAGATTTTGGGGGAGAAATGCCAATTCAAGTAAAACTTTTTTTTTTTTTGCCGTTGGCAAGCATATGTTAGGTTTTACTGATAGTTTATAAGTCATTTTATAAGCTATTTTTCATCACTGTCAGTTTTGGGAAATCATATGGAGGGGGACCGTGATTTAGGGCAGGGACAGAACCTTCAAGAGCTTTGGTTTTCTCTTCCTGGGCCTACCCCTGACTTTCTGTGTGACTTTAAATAGGTCATTCAACCCCTCTGAGCCTCAATTTTTCCTTCTGTAAAATGAGTCCTTTGAAGCACATGACTGCTCTAATTTTTACATCTTAAATAGATTTCACAGGTAGTTATAACCTTTTCCTGTGAAAGTAAGCCAAGTTTAGACAGAAATGGAGGGGAAGGAATTTTTCTGAGGCCATGGCATATACTTAACAACTTTATCTTGTAGTTTTTATGACTCACTCTTGGGCACAGGCATTTTATGACTTGTAACAGTTTAATGGTCCTGCTGGGTTAACTCCTCCTGCAGGTTATGTCCCTCTTCCCTGAAACACAGGCCCCACCCTCCGTGTGCTGAGAAGGTCAGATGAAAATGTACCGCCTGTGAGGATAGCTTCATCACGTATAATGCACAAGGCACTGGGGAGAGCCTTCCTTTTCCAATGCCTTCCCTTTCTCTCCATCCTTGCTGCCTGCAGAAAAATGAAAAACAATTATGTCTCTTGCACCATGGAGACAGAAGTACAAAAAATAAACAGTGACTGATTAAGGAAAGAGGCTTTATTACAGGGTGAAAACACACACACACACACAGGATCATCAATAATAGCAAAATGGAGAAAAATGGTAATGAATAATTAAGCAGACTAATACAGTCATGATAACAATAAAAACCAACGAATTATGTGATTTTATTTTATTTGTAATAATATGACAGTTCATCTTGATGAAGTGTCCCCATTTGGACTGTTTCCGGCAGAGGGGTAAGCACCGTGTGGCTTTTCATTTATTTCCCCAAAGAACACGACTGAGAGGCTGTGACTCTGTTCTCTTCCCACATCCTGAGAATTCCGTCTTCACTCCTTTCCTTTCCAATTATATAAAACGCACACCCGCTTTTAGTTTTCTCTGATGTTTCCAGCCTGGGATTAGCACCAACAATGCAACTGAATCCTCAGGAATGTTCTTGTTGTGACAGCAGGGTCCGAGCTGTCAGGTGATGTCCTGCCGGTTGGCAATCCCTTGGGTATGCAGGTACCTCCCCACCCCCACCCGCTTCCCTTGCCCACGTTTACTGGAGCAACAAATGTAGTGCAATCATGGAGGAAAATTAAGGCAGATGATCTCGAATGGAGAGAGACTGATGAAGTATTAGAAACGCCAACATAGCAACCCCCATAGGTAATAGCAAGGCTTATTTCACCAGGCTGCTGTCTTCAGGGTTTTTTTTTTTTTTTTTTTTTTGTGAGGTCGTTAGTGTAGAGACTCAGACACTGAACAGTTTAGCCCGAGAAATCAGTGCCAAGGAGTTACAGCATCTTTGGAGGGTCCAGATTGCTCAACTGGTTAGAAAGCCTAAGTAGGTTATCTGATTCGCGAAGAGCTATGAAGGTGGCAGAGTAAATGATATCTTTTCCTGAGGCTAACAATGAGGCATAGATAATTGAGCTGCCAGTGGAGCCCCTCCTGCTCCACCCTCCAGACAATGTGTGTCACGCTGAAACAGAAATAATAAAAAACTCGGAGACCTTTGAGCATATCAAAGATAAGACCTTTGTGCTTTTGTCTCCCACAGATTCCATGCACTTGAGTATCATTAACCCAACCTACAAGTGCGCACGATTTACTAAAAAATAATCTCTGTCTTTGTATTTCAATCTGTCTGTCTTATTGGTAGAGGAAGAAACGTGTGCTGTAATCTTGCATAGCGATTCAGAGAGTGGAAGAGGACCTTAAAGACCAAGGATCAGTATATATTTGAGTAAATTCAAAGTGTTGTATAGATTCCCTGTGAAGAGGCCAAAAGCCCCTCCTGATTTTCATGGGAACTTAGATTAGGTTAGAACAAACAGACCGTCTTTCAGGAAAATGGGTTTATGCCACCCATGTACAACTGCCTATGATTATAGTTTATGTAAAAGTCAAATACATAAATGAAAGTTGTCAAGGCTTAGCACAAGAGCATTGCGGTGAGTGGATGTGATGAATAAAGAGGTTTGGGAATGCCTGGGCCCAAGGCAAAGTTGTTTTAGCTACCAACATTTTGTCACTCTTTTTTAGGTTAAAAAACAAATTTATGTGCATTCCCATTTTCTCCTCCCTACAATCATATGAGTCAGGTCCTATCATCATTCTCATTTTACATATGAAGTATATGTTTTGTCTCCATGTGATCTAGTCTACAGAGTCTGAGCTCTCAATTCAGAGGGACCTACGCTTAATGCTGATTTTACCATTTACTAGTTGCGTTCTCTTGTCAAGTTAGTCCTTCCATATGGGAATAATGATATGTGTCTCAAAGGGTAATTAAGATTTCCTGCTTCCTTCCTGTACCTGTTTCCTAGTTGGTAGCTCTTAATGTCCTCATGCTTCTATAACCACATTACCATTATCTTGGTTCAGTCACCTGTCCCCTTCTCCTTGGACCTTTATAATAGTCCCTTCTGTGGTCCCTTTGCTTCCTGTCTCAAGCCTCTCTATTCCCTTTACATAACACTGTCAAAGATACTTTTCCAACATGGAAATCTGTTATGTTATTTCCCTGCCCCCAATATGCTGTCAGCTCCTTACTGTCTACAGAAACAAGTCCAGACTCCTTAGTGTGAATTGCAAGATCTCACCATTTGTTTGGGCCTAATCCCACCCATCTCCTTGCAGGTCACTGCCATTGTGCCCCCATGCTATGACCTTTGCACATGACCTGTAGGCCCCTGAATGCCCTCTGCCAGGAGTGCTCACCTCCATTGTTTCTTCTTGGTAAATTGCTTCTCCTTGAAAATCCGATTTAACAATAATCTTCTGTATAAATCTCCCCAGTTACCTAGTAGCTGGATATACCAAACTATTATAGCACTTCGTTCTTTTGGTCTTCTTTCTTTTCAAAAATGAAAAGTTATTTTTGTCAGTTATATCTGCACAAGGTTTCGAAGTCAAGGGCTCCTATAGGATCAGAGGAAAAAACAAGTGCCTGGGCTCAGTCTTCCCAACCTTCAGCTCACCTCTCAGAGGCTGCCCCTTTCAACGGTTTTAGCAGTTGTATCTAGTCTCATTTATCTTTCTAATCATATGCTTATAGTACTGTTTCTTGATTTTTCAGTTTTAGATCTTAATTTCTGAATTTCTCTTGCAACTTCCTCCTCTTAGTACCATCCTACCTCCAATGTTCAGTACTATTTTAACCAGGTGAACTGTGCAGTATACCATGAGTATATTTCTTTTTTGTAGTATGCTTTTTGTTTACCTAAAAACTAATAAGTGAAGATGTTTATGTGCCTACCACTAATTTCCTCAGAATTCCTTGCTAGAGTTTCAAACCTATCAGGTAAGATCTCATCCCCCCCCTCCACTTTTTTTTTCCTATGAAACATCCTTTCCAAAGTCTTCCATTCTGTTGCTTCAATCTGGACCATATTTTCCATAGGTCTACACCTCACCTCTTGTCCCTTTATCCTCCTGAAAGGAGTGTTCCTACTCTCTATTGTATGGTTGGTCTTCTTTGCTGCATCCCAAATGCCCCTTTCTCTCAGCTCACATACACATTTTGTTGGCATGCCTTTTCTAGCAGGTCACTAAGAAAGAGTGCATGAAAGTTAAACTTTTTGAGACTTTGCAGGTTTTAAAATACCTTCATTCTACTCTTGCACTTATTTGATAGTTTCCTGCATATAGAATTCTAGGTTAGAAATAATTTTCATTCAGAATTTTATGTTCCAGTGGTGCATCTGAGAAAACAGGTGGCACTCTATTTTCTGATTATTTATCTGCCATCTACAATCTGTTTTTGTTGTTTGTTTAAAATCAAACAATTTTTTTAAAATATGGAAATTTGGGGGATTTTCACTATACTTCTGGTGGTCCAAAATGTTAACAACGTGCCTTGATGTAGGTCATTTCATTCACTGCCCTGGGCCCTTGTTGGGACCCTTTTTACATGGAAACCCATGTCCTTTGATTCTGATAAGTCTATTGAATAATTTCTTCAGTAATTTGTCCTCTCCATTTTTTCTATTTTCTCTTTTAAGAACTCTTAGTATTCAGATATTGGATCTCTTTGGTCTTATATTTTTATTTTCGTTTATCTCCTGTTCTCCATCTCTCTCTCTCTCTTTTGTTCTACTTAAGGGAGCGTCCTCAAATTTATCTTCTAGCATGTCTACTGAATTTTTATTGGTTGTACCATATATTTTATTTTAAATGCTCTTTTAGTTCTCTGACTTATGAAAAAAAATATTTCTTCTTATTGCATGAATGTAATATTTTCTTATAAAGATACTGATGATAGGTTTTATAGACTTCTTTCTTTCTTCCTTGCTTTCATATCTTCCAAGTTTCTTTATTCTATTTATTTATGTTTGTCTATGTCTCCCATCAACTTTCTTTGACTATTTAGCAACCTATTTATATTTATTAAGGAGGCATTAAAAAGCTGACTAGAAGATCCCTATTTATGGGTGGAACTTACTAAATGCTAGACTTCCCAGTAGGGTGACAAAGTTGAAATTCTTAACCAGGGGTCCCCAGATGGCAGCATTTATAAGGCTTTTTTCCCCAGAGTAATTCTCCCATGTTTAGCTTAGCAGGCATAAGCCCAAGTGGCGATTCTTTCTAGGACTTTGCCAAGGAAGGAGGCTGGAGCAGTGTTCAGAATATAGACTTTTACTTAATCCTTCTCTTTTAAGAATTGAATCCCAGCTGTCATATGGGCCTAGTTTTCTTCCTTACATCCAGGGCTTCTGTCACTCAGTGTTCCTAGAAAGTCAAATTCTAGTCTTCTCCCAGAGTTGGGGAAGGGACTCTATATCTGAGCAGCTAGGGAGCAGATTTCCATGCATTTCTTAAATAGACTTCTTTTAGCTGAATACTTTACTTTCATAGGTATTTGTTGCCTCCATATTCCAAGGCTTTCCAGAATCCTAGTGAAATTTGGTTCATTTCTAGAGTTTCCTTAAAATGGGATGAAGTTTCTTTCTTTCTTTCTTTCTTTCTTTCTTTCTTTCTTTCTTTCTTTCTTTCTTTCTTTCTTTCTTCTTTTTTTAAGATTTTATTTATTTGTCAGAGAGAGAGAAAGAGAGAGAGACAGAGGTGTGTGCACAAGCAGGGGGAGTGGCAGGCAGCGGGAGAAGCAGCTTCCCTGCTGAGCAAGGAGCCCAGTGCCGGGCTCAATCCCAGGACCCTGGGATCATGACCCTAGCCAAAAGCAGCTGCTTAACTGACTGAGCCACCCAGGTGTCCCAAAATGGGATGAAGTTTCTGCTCTATTAGTTATTACCTATTCTTCCTTTCTGGCTTCCAACTTCAAACAAAAAAACAAAAAAACAAAACTTTTCCTGTTATCTCCTCTTTCTTTTTTGTTTACCTCTTGAGTATGTGTTTTTTACTATTTTAAAGGAGCAAATTTAGGAGGAAAACATGGTAAATATTAAGTGTTCAATCTTCCACGTTTATCTGGAACTCCCTTTCTGTCTTATTTTGAGTCAGTCCATATCAATATATATATACTAAGATTAGGCCTAAAAATAAGATCAATTATTTCCATCAGCTTTGGTCAACAATTTTGTTTCTATTTTTCCTGATTTAAGCAGGTTGTCATATAAGTCAAGGTAGTTAAGTATTGTAATTTGTTGTTACGATAATGATTTTGTATTTTATGACTGGGTTAAGAAAAATTGGTTATGAGTCTGGCATCTATCTATACAGTTTTATAGAGAAAAAAAACCCACTTTTATATAGTGGTATTTTAAAAAGTTGATGTGAACTTTTATCATCTCCCGTCTGTACTTCCTGGGGCTACTAACAAACACACTCAAGGATGCACATTCCGGGGCCCCTGGGCGGCTCAGACGTTGAGCGTCTGCCTTCGGCTCAGGTCAGGATCCCAGGGTCCTGGGATCGAGCCCCCCATCGGGCTCCCTGCTCGGCGGGAAGCCTGCTTCTCCCTCTCCCTCTGCCCCTGCTTGTGTTCCTTCTCTAACTGTGTCTCTCTCTGTCCAATAAATAAAATCTTAAAAAAAAAAAAAAAAAGAATATCAAGGATACACATTCCTCCACATTTACAACGTTTTCAGCAGCAAGGACCTGACTACTAAACAGAGGGGGCCAGACCAGACCACAGTTTTGCGATGGGCTTGTGAGAAACTTTGTTTCCCATTCTAGTTGTACTTACGGTCAGCCCAGCTCATTCTTGACTGTTTCATGATCTGGAGACACACATTGCTGATTTTATTGTTCAGTGCCTTTCTTCTCCCTTTTCTTGTGAAATGAGTGATGTTCCACATGGAGGATTAAGATATATAATCACAAAACAGAAACTCTCACGTTTAACTGTAGCTAGATTTATGGCTAAGTTTATGGAGATTACTTAGGGCTGGGAACACATGTCCAAGAACGTCTCTGCAGTTACACCTCTGCATGGAGGGAGATGCTATTACAGACCGTGGACAGTAAACACCTCCGAGGTTGCGTGTTACTTCCTGCAAGCCCATGAGTCTTTCTGATTTAAGTGGAAAGGTGTCTGTTAGTAAGGCAAACAAAACCTAGTTTAACCTCTGGTTTCCAACATCTGGAATACTCATCCCCGTGGCAACTGTATGGTTCACCGAACGCTCACTATTCCAATGGTCCACCGAAGCACAATTTTGGCTTGAGAGGAGATTGCCTGCCTTGGGGAAAAAAAAAAAAATCCTACTCAGAAGAGTTATCACTGAGAATACCAAAAGGACTTGTGATAACAGCGTCACCGCTAACTCCACAGCTGGGCTTGCACGGATTGTGCTCTGATGAGAGCCAGCTTTGCTAATGCCCTGAGAAAAGACACAGAGAGAGCCTTCCTTTGGACCTCGTCTCAAATGCAAGACTTTTCTTGTTCCCTTTAAAGACTGTTTAATCCAGATACTTAGTTTCAAATTTTTATTTCTCTGTGTCTGAATGGAATCCAAATAATTTAACTTTGATGCTTTTCAGAAATGTTAAGTGAGTCAAGTATCTTTTTTTTTTTTTGATGTCCCATGTTCCATCCTCGTGTTTCTCTATACTCAGACGTGAAACAAAGAGCCACGAGAATAGACAGACAGCTCATCTGGCAACACACACCTGGGTCTTTTTCCATGGCTTCTGGGAACACACTATTTCTCAACTGCTGAGGTGGGAATACAGAGTGTGGTTACTACCGACTTGAGAATGGGGGTGGAGAGCAATTTCATAATGGCACCAGGGACCGTGGTCGGGGAAGTAGCAAGACCTTTACCTGGCAGAGTTAACTATGAGCCATAAAAATATCTAGGAGGCCCGAGCAAAGCATGTGTTCAGTTAGTTATCGAAACCGAAGTATGTGGCTTGCCTTAAGTTCCTGGTAATGACTGCAGGGCTTATTGACTTGTTATTTCTTGGTATTTCTCTGTGTGTATGATTGTCTTTCTACATTTAAGTATAAACTGCAAGGCAGATACTGTACAGCTTCTGGGATTTATTCCTTCTAGCCAGTGGCAACTTTGGCATTTATTGGTTGAAGCCCTTGGGCAGGTTTCAAAACTTTGCCTTGTGAAAATGTTATGAGCATGTTCTTGAAGCTCTAGGGCCCTCATTCAGCTCTCTGCAGCTGAAGACTCCTTTTATATGCATCGCCCTCCTAACTGGGCATCCTGGAAATTTCCGTCCCTCCAAACCTCTCATTGGATACCAGTTATATAACAGCTTACAGATATTGGCAAATATCTGACCTCATTGGTCCTTATTCTGTGAAGCAGGTACAATTATGACTATTTTACAAATGACGAAAGAGAACCTGAGGAAAGCTGATTTGGCCAAAGTTGCATGGTAAATGAGTTGCAGAAGTGAGTTCAAAAGTCAAGACTTTAGACTCCCCAAAACTACTTTTAGCAGATGACAGAAACAATTAAGTGCTGAGTATTTACTATTACCTAAATTATGTCCATTGCTGTGTTAAGAACTATACACCAGTGTTTGCAAGAGCCTTTTCTTATGCCAGTTTGGAAGGAAGTTTTCAGCTGTGTTCAGCAAAATAAGATAAATTAGAACTCTCTTCACACATATACACCACCTCCCCCCACATATATCTTCATTATGGGATTTCTAACCTCCTTTCTGTGCTTAGCTTTTCTTCTTAGCACTATCACTACCTGACACTTTATATTTAACTTATTTATATAGCTTATTATCTGGAACTCTCAATAAAATCTAAGCTTCCCTTAAAGCAGGGCTTTCTGTCTGTTGTGTTTATTCTTAGACATCCAACAGTGAGAGCCATACCTGGCCCACAGGAGGCACTCAATAAATGTTGAAAGAATCCGGAAAGAATGGATGAATGACAAACTAACGCACGTAACACAAAATAATCAAGTCCTAACTAGCATAGTATGAAATCTAGCTGCAAAAGGAATTCAGAGAAGGGAGACAATGTAAAGCTATCATTTTCAAAGATTTCTGAAGGGAAAGAAAAAAAAAAAAAAGGTGGTGCTAATGTGGGGTTGTATAATCCGCACCGGGTTTGGGTAGTTGAAAAAGATCAAGGAGATACTAAAGCGGGAGAAGGAAACAATAGCAAGCAGATGTAAATGGTTGACAGTGAAGACCCAGCCATTCTTGGAGTAAACTAAGTTATTCTGTGTTTCCTACTTCGTAATTCACTCCCGAGACGTTTAGCTAATAATTTATTTTTTTAAAGTGAGATTTCAAGGAGCGCATGTTTCCACATTTGTGGAGGCAAATTTATTTGGGTGTATTTTTCTTTGGTTCTGAACACAATGGTCAAAACAGAGAGCAGAAATCAATGGTTTAATATAGTAGAAAGAACAACGCCTTTTGCGAGTGGGTCTAATAGATCTAGGGGGTAGAAGAGAACTGGAAGTGAATTATATGTTTCAGTATTTACTGCTGAGCTGGCTGACAAGTGAACAAACACCTTCATAAATTAATAGCTCCTAATTGTAGCTTGGAAGGCAAATAAATGGATGGTTTAGATTTTTGTCTCATTTCATGTTTAATGTTATGAAATATGACTCTTGTTGAGTTTTTCTTGCTTGGAAACACTGAGCTAGAATTCAGTTTTTTTCCAGTGATTTTGGCCAAGTTAGTCCCTTACTTCTATATTCCCCTGATTTAATATAAACAGCATCTCATGTCCATTAATAGTTTGTGTGTATTTTTTACATTAGAGATAGTGACCTAATTTTGATGGGTCATGATACTTTTTAATATGTGACATTCCACTAGATTGCAAAAAAATTTTAGTGTGACTTCTTCCTGCATTTCTTGGACTGATACTAACATCTCTGAGGTTATTACTCAATGTTCTTTTTTTATTCTAAGGCATTTTGATCATTACTTATTTGCAGATTTTGTATAGCATCTCTCCTCCAAGGAGCTCAAGGCAAATATTTGCAAATATGAACAATCTTCTTTTATCAGAATGTTTTGGTTTAGCGGAGGAAAAATGTAATACTAATCTCCTGCCTCTGTATGTCCCACCAAAAATCAAACTGAACACCCTTCTCACCTTTCTTTTTCTCTAGGTTAAGGAGTTTTATTTTATATGGAGGCTTAACAGGAAGAGCTTAGACTTTGAATCACCAGTGAGGAGGCTGAACCATTAAAACAAAATGCAGCCGAGAGCCTTCAGGGAAGGCAGTGGTAGGCACAAGGCGGATTGTCAAAAAATGCTGTAGGTGGTTACAAAAATCCTCTGCGAGGCTCTTTAGCCAACACAAGTGGGTCACTTACTTTTTCCAAGTAGTGAACGCTCTTAATGGGGACTTCAGTTGCAGACTCACTAGCCAGAGCTGTCTCATTATAGGAGATGTGGCCCAGTCTATGAAATGTTTATTTTGTAACTAACCCCTTAGGCAGTGAAGGGAGAGGTTTACTATTCCTCCTTGTTCTCTCCTGGCTTTTTTTTTTTTCCCTCTCTCTCTCTCTTAATTAAAGAAATCACTGTTGAATTTCAGAAACCTCTCCAGGAAAAAAGAAAAAAATGGAAAGAAAGAAAGAAAGGAAGAAAGAAAGAAAAGAAAAAAGGAAAGAAAGGCAGGCGAGAATTCTACCACTGAACCACCAATGCGAAAAAAGGAAAGAAAGGGAGGGATGAGGGAAGAAGGACTAAGGAAGGGAAGGAAGGCGTGGAAGGAGGGAGGGAGACAGGAAGAGGAAAAGGAGAGAGAATAGGCTTGACACACTATGTCTTTAGCTCATTCATTCTTAAAGATTATTTCCAGAAGAATGATTATAATCTTCAGTGACCTGCTTTGGAGTGTGTATGTGTGTGTGCAGAACTTGAGTAGAGAACAATACTGCACACATAAGTATCCTTGTGTAAGCAATGTCCCACCAGCTCACTTTTGGACTTACTCCCCAGGACAGCAATTTGTGGAAAGCTGAAATCTGGGGAGGGGAGTATACAGGGTGGGGGGTGGGGGGGGGGGAGGGTGTGGGAGGTTAGAGAAGGTTTTCCTTTTTAAGCAATGATTTGCTGAAGGAGAATAAATGATGAAATTTAATGAAATTGGAAATATACCTATCAAATACTGAAGACAAGGAAAATATGTCTAGGTTGGAAGAAATATTAAAAAGGGTAAGGATATTATGTACTGGAAAATTAATGAAATTGTTATCAATGATCTCAAGTTTACTTTTCTCATGCTATCACAGATTCTTTAAGATCATGTATATAAATTATCAAGTGAAATTAGTAAATGCAATAAATCTCCTCCCCCACCCCAAATCAATGGATAACAGTACAGTCCAATTGTGTTATTGGTAGCTTTTACTCTTAATAGGTTTTTCTAATTCCTGAGTATATAGTGGTTTTATAATATCTGAAAACCTTAAAAGATCTGGTCTCTACTCAGTGATTGAAGTGTAGTAATACTGATTGAATCATTTTGTCATCTTTATGTCTGATATTGACCCTAGTAAGTTAAAATTGCCTGTGTTGGTAATAAGTGATCTTTAGAATTAGTCAAAATGAACCGTTTGCCAGTATCAGAACCAGTTGCTCAGGCTCTGCAGGACTGACCTACATTGCTTCTTAATGCATCTCTTTGTGAAAAGGTAATTCTAATATTACCACTGACCTACCTATTACTTAACCTCATTTATTGAATGCCTTCCATGTGCAGGATATTTTACTAGACAAAGATAGAGTAAAAAGGAGGAAGGGCTACTTTATATGAACATTGAACTTTATATTACAGAAATAACCCACTAATTTATGGCTCAACTTTAGAGCTATGAGTATCTTTATTAAGAAAATGCATGTATTGTACATTATAATGAAAATATAGCTAAACAACATGAATGACTACAAAAAGCCTATTTTAAACATATGTTAGAACAACTTATTTTATGAAAATAAGTGGTTATAGGTGATCTTGTTTGTGTCACTCGAGATTTTAAACATAGCATCTTTGTAGAGTATAGGTCAGCATAAAAATTAAAAAAAACAACTATATGCAACTACCCTCTATCATGAAATAAATGATAGATTATGTGAAAGTGATTAATTTTAATTTTCATTGTGTCAGTAATGAAGATTATGTATTGACATATTGACTCCATTTTTTTCCTCAGAGTTTATTCATAAATATCTCAGTATAGGAGCCTGCATGAATAAAGGCTGAATGTAAAAAAATGAGACATGTTGGACTTAGAATACTATCTATATTCTGAATCCAAGCTGCACCTCAATCTGAACCACTCAGCTCTGCATGTTTGTTGGAATCCTCCTAAGACTGGAATTTCCTGGGAGATATCCAGTACTTTGGGGGCTATAACCAGCAAAACAAACTGCTTTTCTTGTAATATGTTATGTCCAGTGCTAACTGAATTCAAGAAGTTTATAGGTATGGAGAAAGTAACTCAATTTTGGAGGAGAAATGTACAAATTTGATTTAGTTTAAAATTTAGCCAAAATTCCATCTCAGTAATACAATTTCTTTGGAATGATTTTCTTTTGCCATTAGTTTTAAGTATGATAAATATTATTTAAATAAAATATTATTCTATACAACAAATTATGGCAAACAAATTCCCCGTGGGTGGTAGATTTTTCATCATAATAGGGGCTTATTTCATCATAGATAAGGACTCCATGTTCATTATATGTATGTATCTGTATAAATATATACATATATATCAATTTAATTTCTAAAAAGGGTCTGAATTTGCAGATGTTTCTCTAGTGTGTGTAACTGAAAAACAAGCAAATAGAAAGAAATCATTTGTTAATGCCTTGGTAACTAAAAATATTTGATGACAAATGTGGACACATGAAATTAGCTTAATCTCTATGAGAAATTTCTAAAACGATATATGAGAAATATCCCATAACATTGATTTTCTTCTTTCTCCTTAATAAAAAAATCCTGATGTTTTTAGGTCAGCACAAGCTACTTGGCTAAAAGATAACATTTCTCAGCCTCTTCTTTTATCCAACTGTGGCCATATGACTAGGTTATGCCCAATGAGAATTAAGTAGAAGTATTGTGTGTAATATTTCTGTAAGGTCTCCTTATAAAGATAAGAGTGCTCCTTTTCCTCTATTTATTTCTCTTGCTATTTAGAATGGGGCATTATGCCAGTAGCTCTAGCAGCCATCTTGGGTCGGCACATGATGGTCTTGAGAATGTAAGCCATGTGCTAAAGATGGCAGAATGATAGATAAAAACAAAAGACTGGGAACTTCACTGAACCATAAATCTGCCATACCTACTTTGGATACTCTCCTTTTAGACTTCTTATAGAAGAGAAATAAACTATCTTATTTAAGCCACTGTTATTTGTAAGGTATCTGTTACATACAGCTGACCCAAGTCATAATTAACTTGGCTCCAGGAATGGGGTTCTGTAAAACAGAACCAAAAATTTGACATTGGCTAAGTGAAGTCAGTGGAAGGAAGGTATTAAGTACTCAGATATTGAAAGTTAGAAAACTGGTGACCATAATATACGGTTGTAAAAATATATATTGTTGCCTGCTACATCTTGGAGACCACATGCAATCATAGGTACAGTCACTGGAGGAATGGTGGGAAAAATTCAAAATATTAGCTTGCTTTGATTGCCTCTTGGTGTTTTCATCAAGAAAGATAAACTTGGGCTAGAACCTATCCACCAGAAAGCTGAAATAGAGGGGATGAAGGGAAGCACTTTTTGCCTTCAACTTGCAATCTGAATTTGATTTTCCTTCTTATAATTTGGGATCTAGTCAGCTTGACAAAAGAGAACCACATTCATATACCAAGTTGAATTCCTTTCCTCTAAGGTTTCTCTACCAGAAGATGAGATCCAGCCTACTGGCAAAAATCCTATTCAGAGTTTTGAATTTTACCTAAGTTGTTTGAAAGGGTCTCAGAGTAAATGTCAATATCAGTGCAGTTGCTAGTAAGTTAAGGATAAGAATCTTAAGGTTAAAAACTATATCTAGATATGATCTTTATCCACGGTTACCCCAACATGGAACTGACCACACACATACAAAGTCCAAAAACATTTTGGGTGGACCATAGTGGCACCTAACAAGGCCTGGAGGAAGAAAAAGATACCAGGGTTCTCCAAAAAGGGCTCCCATCCAAAGGAAAGGAGAGATTGGGTACTCATTTGGGGGAGCTACATAAAATCAAAGAAAGTTGGAATCTTCTTAGCAGCCAGACGGTTTGGCGTGGTCTGGTGCTTTGGGTAACAATGGCTGAACATGTGAGTGTGAACCTAGATTCCTGACATCTTTGAGGTCCTGGTAGAACTCACTATGGTGACCCACGCAAGATCTGTAGTCATTGTGGCAATCAAAGCTTTATGAGACTGTGTGAAGCCAGTCTTTGATTTCCGTACCCTGCTGAAGCAAAAAAACATCAGCAATATCAATCTGATGTCTGATTCGTTTCTCTCTGCACAGAAGATTTGGAGGAAAACTGAAGCCTACTTGGATTGAGTAAGAGGTAGCATTCACAGAAAAAGTATAGTTGGAGAGAGATACTGGATCTTCTACTATTAAGAATGTGGTAGTTAAGAAATTACTTAAATATATTTTGCAAGAGTGATTGTATTTCCATCTCATGATGAGAAAGCCGGTTATCCTGAGTACACTGGAAAATGGTTTCTACTACTAACAAAGTTTGAAAATCATTACTCTACAAATAGGTTTTTAAACTGAGATACAGTGTATGGGTTCTTGTTCAATATAAAGAAATTGCACAAGAAGTATTTTATTTTATTTTATTTATTTTATTTTTTTATTTTTTATTTTTTTAAGATTTTATTTATTTGCGAGAGAGAGAATGAGAGACAGAGAGCATGAGAGGGAGGAGGGTCAGAGGGAGAAGCAGACTCCCTGCCGAGCAGGGAGCCCGATGTGGGACTCGATCCCGGGACTCCAGGATCATGACCTGAGCCGAAGGCAGTCGCTTAACCAACTGAGCCACCCAGGCGCCCCTGCACAAGAAGTATTTTAAATAAACCAATATGATGCATAGTATGGGTTGGAACAGTGTCTAACCAAACTTTTAGGATCATAGTTCGTACAGAAAAACCTACCATAGCTCACCTCGTGAACAGATGAGGGGGCTACTGTTCTTGAGTTGTGGTCTGCCAGCCTGAGAGCCTGAGGTAATTAATATTTTGGACACATCTGAAATTTTGCTGGTGTTGGGCTAGGGCATGCTGGATGGAAGCATCTATTTTAAAGGTTGGCCTGATATGGAGATACTTGGTGAGAAACAATATAAATGGAACATGGAAAAAGATTTCCAGCTACTACCCTGAGAACATCAGGCAGCTGAGCCTGGAATAAATATTCAGTTCCAGAGAAGTTAATTTGAAATGACTGGGGAACATACCAGAAGAAAATCCTTAAAGCAGGGAGAGAATGGTGGGAAGTAAGCAACTTTCACAGTAGCCGCTTAATGCAAAGAATTATGCGGTTACTGATGTAATGATTTGGTGATGATATAATGACATTGCTACCAGCATCGTCTTCAATCAGTAACCTGAACTTGGAGATTAAAGGACCCGTTTGAATCCCAGGCTCTCCATTGGCTCCCTGTGTGGCCCGGGCACATTACACACTACTGTGTCCTTATCTTTTAAAAACATTAACAGTAGTAGTATCTACATTCTAAGGCTATTGTGGATTTTAATGTGATCATTTATGTAGTGTTTGGCAGAAAATTTGGTACTAAAAAGGCTCTCAATAGATGCTAGTTATCCCCAGCTACAAAGTCTCTCTAGAGGTTTTCAATTCAACCTGTGACAAATCAATGGAACCATCATAGACTAGCTTTAAAATGAGAGATTGCAGGAAGAAGATAGATAAGCAGCAGTCAACGATTTTTCTCCGTTCTCTTCTCTTTGTTTCCATCTGTCTCAGCTCTTCACACTCCCTCCCCTCCTCTCCTTCCCTCTCCCTTGTCCCTTAATAAGAATTAAGAATTCTGGAAATTATTTAATTACAATAATAAAATAATCCTGGTGCCTGTAAAGTGCTTGCTTTAAAAAAAAAAAAGAAAGAAAACTGCTTCCTTTTTTATTCCTTAGTTCTTTAGTTTATCTTAACTTTCTTACTGTTATCTGAAATGGGAACATGAATCTATTGTCTTTTATCCCTTTGACTGACCTCAAGTGGTCCCATCCACATTATAAATCTTGTATCTAGTTCCTGGAGAAAAGGATTATAATTCAACTAGATTCATCAAGATAGATGACTCCAGCCATCCAAACCATTCAAACATATAAAATACACACACACACACACACACACACACATTGTTTTGTCCAATAGCTTCTGACCAAATTTCCTCATTTATGGCAAACGTACATACACCTTAATCTTGGAGTAACCCCAAGTCAAAGACCTCTCTAAGCTTTTTTATCCCTCTAAACCTCTTTCTAAAACTCCCATAGCTTGCTGCCATTCTTTCTTATCCATCTGTCATTTTTTAAAAAAAGTTTTGACTGAAACGAACTCAGTTTTCTGAGAGCTATGAACACTTAGTAAGTAGCATGTTTTAAGTTCAAGGGCTTCCTCCGCTTTATTTCTCAAAGATGTTACATGTGTTTTAGAGTTTTTCCTGCAGCAGAATTGTCTTTGGTCATTTTACTTTAAATTTCTCTTCACTAAAGAGTATTGTAGTCTTTGTTCAGGAAAGTGATTTGCTCTCAGTGCTCCATAATTCCCAAGTGTCAAGAATTATCTCAGTGCCATGAAGTCCTCTAAAAGTTTCAAAACATCAACCTAAATCCACTTTGATGTTAATAAGAAATGTTTAGCAAGATGCTTTTTAGAAAGCATAGTAAAATTAAATGTTTTTTATCGTAATAAATCATTTAAAAATAATTTCAATATGTGATTTTGAAGTAGCTTAGCTATTTCATAGTCATTCTAAAACACTCTTAAAGGAAAATTTCTTTCCCACCCATCAGATCATGTTAAACAAAATATTATATTGCTTATACAATATTAAAGTTATCACAATCACTTAGAATTATCTCGGTCTTTTTTTAAAGATTTCATTTATTTATTTGTCAGAGAGAGAGAGTGGGAGAGAGAGAGCGAGTGCACAAGCAGGGGAGCTGCAGACAGAGGGAGAAGCAGGCTCCCCGCTGAGCAAGGAGCTTGATGCAAGACTCCATCCCAGGACCCTGGGATCATGACCTGAGCCGAAGGCAGACACTTAACTGACTGAGCCACCCAGCCGTCCCAAAATTATTGAGTTTTAATGGGGCTGTGTTTAAATGAGATGTAAATCTTGAAGCTATATTGCTATTTTTATTGTTTAGTAAAAATCTGACTACCATACGTCAAGATGGGAATTGCTTTACCATTTGTCTATTATGATTTGATTTTGCCCTAATCTGAATCTTATTTACTAATTTCCTTCAAAATCTGTCCAAAATTTAAATACTTGTTCCTGGGTGTAATTCTCTTCTAATGAACATGAAATTTCCATCCGGATAGAGGCACATTTCTGGAATTTATGTCTCTCCTTGGGAAATGAAAAGAAGGAGAAAGTTCTCTAAGGATTTTTATGGGAAAACAGAATGATAACTGTTTATGAGCTCCATGTTTTTTTCTCTGTTAATCTCATTTTAATAAATGCAGAACATTGTCCTTTTTATCCATATCCTTTTGTTCGTTTTATCCATGATGAAATTATTCATTTTTACTTCTGTTAACAAAGAATTAAATCTGTTAAAGTTGTGGATAGGTTTAGTTATTATTACTTCCAGTTTACATATATTCAATTGTATGTGTCATGGTAGACATTTATTTTTTGAAAATATAGGTTTATATAATGAATGTTTTAAGATGGTAACATACACGTGAGAAAATGTTTGCATTTAGATTCTTTAATTTCTTTGTAACTCTAAGTACCTATTGATTTATTATGGCTTTTTTATTTTTCAAGTGTTTCTCTTATCTCTGCTTTGATACTTGCATTTCTGACTTTTCTTTGCTACCACTATTTGTAGAGTAGCCACAGGGAAGGTACCTGTATTCCTTGTGACATTGAAGCAAATAAATCATTTGCCTTTTTGAGGAGGGGAAGAGCAAGCAATTTTCTCACCTTCTTTGATTCCTCTCCTTTATTCTGCTGCTTTGATATATCTAAGAGCTCCTCCGTAGACTTCCTCCTTCTGTAGCTAAAATAATTTCTCATTAGCCAGACAGTCAACACAAAATTAATGCCACTGCAGCATTAGCTAGAGCTAGGGTTGGGGGTTTAGGTGACTGAGGGGGCCAGTTTCAAAGAACTAGAAAGCAGAACCTTTCCTGTGAAGAAGTTGACCTATCAGGGCAACAAGGCACATAGGAAGTGATGAAACTGAGCAATACGTCCTCAAGTGCAAATTGACATAGGACAGATTGAGAACGCAATGTTGTGAGGGGAAATGTAAGGGGAGATGTTAATCCTGAAGGTGACTTTGCTGATGCTCATCAAAAAAGCCATCTCCACAGGTGATTGGAGAGGAAAGAGGTGCACAGGCAAATGAACAAGACCTGCTTGAGTCCCACCTGAATTTGCTTCACTTGTTACAAATGTAATGGGCAGTGATGCAAAAGTTCACTCTTTGGAGAGGAGAGGGTGCTGAGGGAGACGAAATCAAGTGAAGAATATGCCGCAGCGTGTTAGTGCATCATACTCTTCACAAATCATTCCATCAGTGAAGTCTTCATGATACAACGTGGGAGGCAGATGTTATTCTCACTTTGTAGATGATCAAACTGAGGATCTGAGAGATTAAATAATTTGAACGGTGCTCACACAAGAGGCATATGGTGGGGCCAGGAGTCAGTCTTACTCTCTATGAGCTGTATGTAGCTTATAAATGCATCATTTTCACTGTGAATATGTAAAAATTGTCTTGGCTACATTTCATTTTACCAACGGGCATACATTTTTTGTATTTGTATTTCAAAGAAAAATCTCCTTCATCCCCTCATGTTTGAGTAAAACACTAACATCAACAAATTAGTAGATCAGAGCAGAGAAATGCAAAATTAATTAAAAAATATAAATTATACCCAGATCATTAATATTTGACTATATATTTTGGAAGTATTTATGTATCTAAAGAAAAATGTAATAATCAGAATGTTGGGTTTCATAAGGAAGTAGAAAAAGGCCATCATTATCAGTGTCCTTTCTAGTACTCTCCAAGAGAAGAACTACCTGTTCTGAGAAATTCTCCAGACACAATGATAGACCCAACCTTGACACAGACGCTTTAGGCTCTACCATCAAACATTCTCTTCATCTTTAAAACTCTCTCTTTCTCTCCTTCTAATTCACTGCTCACCAAGGCATCTTGGGCTAAATGCCCGTAAAACTTCTACAGAGAAAGAATGTCCCTTTAGCACTTACATTTCCAAAGTATCTTAATAAACTGGGATGGAGCATATCATTCTCTGGGAGTGTGGCTGCTAAGAGTTCATTCTTCAGAAGAGGTTTCACTGTGGGGGTGAGAAAAGTCAAGTTCCTAGATTTGCAATTCAGAGCAGGGAATTCCCCTTCTGGGGGACTTTGAGCCACTAACTGGACATCCCAAGGTAGTATGGGGCCCAGTGACTTTTTCTCTTGGAACTTTTGCAGTGACAACACACATTTAATCGGGGGCTACATTCAGATTTCTAAATTCAGCATAATATACATTGTGGTGTTTTTGTAGGAAGGATTTAAATAATTACTCTCCGTGTAAAGAGGACATCAGTAAAATATGACACAAAATGTGAATTAGACCAGATTTTCTTTTTAAAGATTTTATTTATTTATTTGAGAGAGAGAGAGAAAACACAAACAGAGGGAGGGGTAGAGGGAGAGAGGGAGAAGCAGACTCCCCGCAGAGCAGGGAGCCCAAGGCAAAATGGGGCTGGATCCCAGGACTCTGAGATCATGACCCTGAGATCATGACCTGAGCCAAAGGCAGACGCTTAACTAACTGAACCACCCAGGTGCCCCTAGACTGAAATTTAATGTAGAAACATTTTATGTGGAAAATCTTTATATGCTAATATATGTACTGATATCCCTTTCCTACAGTTTTTTTCTGTATCTGGATAAATACCACATAATAGTAAATAATTGTGCACCTAAATACAGTTGACTCTTGAACAATGCCAGGGTTAGGGGCACCAATCCACTACACAATTGGAAATTCATGCATAACTTTTGATTTCCTCAAAAACCTAGCTACTAATAACCTACTGTTGACCAGAAGACCTAGTGATAACATAAACAGTTGATTAATACATATTTTGCATGTTATATGCATTATATACTATATTCTTATGATAAAGTAAGTTAGACAAAACAGAATGTTATTAAGAAAATCATAAGGAAGAGAATATACATTTATAGTACTGTACTGCATTTATTGAAAAAAAATCCATGTATAAGTGGACCCATGCTGTTCAAACCCATATTGTTCAAGGGCCAACTGTGGGTCTAAGTGGCATGAAATTTTGCTCAGACTTCTTTTTTATTGTAGTTAACTTATTTGGAAATGTGAGTGACTTAATCAACTGTGATTCTATCAGGATGTGCTTTTCTTCGGAAAAAGTTGTTTCTATTTTTGAAGAATAGACTTCGCAGAATGGAGATGGAGTGGGAGGAGGGGAGGGCTTGTGAAAGTGTGGGATCATGGGGAAACTTCAGATTTTGAAAGCAATTCAAGGGACCCCTTTGAAGAGAGGAAATGACCAGAGAAAAAATAGATAGAGAGAGAGGGAATGAAGGGAATGAATATGCTAAGGAAAAGGAAGAAAAGGAAAAGAAGAAGAAAGTTCTTTCTGTTAACTATAGGGTACATGATAAATATCGCTTGGGTATTTGGATATTTATTAAAATAACTGGTTAACTCGTGTACTGCTTTCAGCTTTCCTGTTTCTCTCTGCCTATCCTTACTTGCTAAAACGTTGAGTGTCCTTACATCTGGGAAGCACATCTGGCAAGAACATGTTTATGATTCCTTTGCTGGTATTCAAAGTAAAAATTCTCAACCTGCTACTCAGCTGTTTTTGGAGATGGACCTTTTCATTAAAGGGGCTTGTTGGTGTTACTTGGAACTGACGTTAGGACTGTAATTCCCCTGAGAAAACAGTAGTCTGTCTAAGCATTCCCTTGATTACAGCATGCTCATGTACATTTTTATTATCATTTCAGCCATTTTATGTGGTCATTAATTACTACAAAATTGAACCTCAGTTCATTTTGGAATCCTGTAGCTATGACTGTCATTTTATCTCTTCGAAATATAAATATTCCCTGTCCGATGTTATGTCTGTTTTACAGAGGCTGAGAATTCTATTCTCAAATTAATGACCTGTTTATTTAAATGATGACGATCATCCTCAGAAGCAGAGGAAAACCATTTGTTGAATCTGACAGCCAGATACATTCTTTGTGTTTAGCCATTGTTCATGAGGCTACAAAGACTCTGAGAAGTACAGTTGGAGGTCACCTGGGAGGCCTGGTGGGTGGATACCCCATCTCCGCACACTCTTCTACCACATGCAGAATGCATGGGAATCTAGTCTCTGCGTGAACACATGGAGAGGCAAGATCCTCATTATTTTATGAAGCAATCAAGGCCATTGTTGGACAGTGTTGATGGCTAGGCAATTCTTCATGACAGGAAACTAAAATCTGTCTTGTGCCGTTTCTCCTGTCCCTGTTTCTGGGAGCAGGATAAAGCAATGCTGTTCAGCTTTCATAGGAAAGTCCCGAGGGCAGAAGGCCCTGTCCAAACTACCCCCCAACCTCTGCAGGGTAGAAGATACCTGGGCATATGAATGTGAGCTTTTTGGTTCCCTTGCCAAGACCACACCAACCATGATGCCACTTCTTGGGGGTCTATTATGTGCCAGGCTCTGTTAGTCTTAAATATCTACTCTTTCTAATCCTTATCACGAATCTGTGCCATAAGCATTATCTTCAATATATGGACACCCAAACCGAGAACCAGAATATTGAACAACCACCTAAGATAACATGGCACCCCAAGTGGTGGAGGGGGGAGATGCTTGCAGTTCTGCCCATATCATAGCATGTGTTTGTTTGTTTGTTTTCCCTCATATCATGTTTCCTCTCTGTGTTTTGCATTAATTAGTACTTGCTTCCAGAGGAATTAGATTCTTCATGATATAATTTCTAGAGTATTGTCATCCTGGTCATGGCTTCTGTCCACTCCCTGAATGTATTCCAGTTGTCAATATCTCAATATTGAAGTGCAGATCCAAGCATGATCTGTGCATGTGTGAGCTAACCAGCAGATTTTCCAGGAAACTCTGCTATGCCACATGTTTCTATGCATGCAGCCTATGTTTAAAGCAATGTATCTAAATTTTATCAAAGGGCTTCCTAACTGGTTTTACACCACAGATCTTTATGTCACTGGTTTAAAATGTCCACTTCTCAGAATAATGTTTTTAAGTGCATAAAATATAATGCATAGAATTACAAACCAACAAATTATGTAAAAATGCAATTATAAAGTACTGAAAAGAAATTTATGGTTTAGTGTTATACGTGTGTATGTGTACATCTCTTTATTCGTGTATTATTATAAGACCTAGTGGTGGATCCAATAATTATACTAATTTTGAAGTAGTGGAGAATAAACACCACTTTGAGAAATATATGCAAAAATTATAATGTGATAGGAAAATATCTGTGATTGCCGTTGCTGACAAAGTTACAGTACTGCTAATACTACTGTGATAATTTTGACTACATTCATAATGGGAGAAAATGCTAAATTTCAGTCAGAAGTTAGTGAAAATAACCATACATAGTTTTCCCCCTTCAAGTTCATGGACCCCCTTGAATTCTATCCATGAACCACTGGACTGTTGTCAATCAGTTAGGTTGTCCTTCATTTCTAGTTAACTAAAATTACCAGGCCTTTTATAAAAGCAATCTACCTATCTAATTGATTATTTAATTTACAAGCAAGATTTAATGTTTATCCTTTTAAATTTTAATCTTATTATTAAGATTAGCATTTCAGTCTATTAAGATAATCTTGAATCTTGTTTGTTGCTATTTGGACATCCCTTCTATCTTTAGCCAACTTATCCATGTGACAAACAAGATTGGTGGTGCCTGGATGGCTCAGTCAGTTAAGGATCCAACTCTTGATTTCCGCTCAGGTCATGATCTCAGGGTAGTGAGATGGAGTCCCCCATTGGGCTCTGCACTGGGGCTTAGAGCCTGCTTAAGATTCTCTCTCTCTCCCCCTCCCTCTGCCTCCATGCCCCCCCCAACCAAAACAACAACAACAACAACAACAACAACAAAACAGAAAAAGGACAAAAAACCCCAAGATTGGTCTATGGACTAAGGTTTTGAACAACATATTAGAAACCACATTTTTGGTTAATAAAATCCTGTTAATAAACACTTCTCTGATATGTGTCAAGCAGCGGTGATTCCACATAACTGTATAAACAATCAGGAATGTCATAAAGCCGGGCGCCTGGGTGGCTCAGTCGTTAAGCGGCTGCCTTTGGCTCATGTCATGATCCCAGAGTCTTGGGATCGAGTCCCACCTCGGGCTCCCTGCTCAGCGGGAAGCCTGCTTCTCCCTCTCCCACTCCCCCTGCTTGTGTTCCTGCTCTCGCTGTCTCTGTCTCTGTCAAATAAATAAATAAAATCTTAAAAAAAAAATGTCATAAAGCCATGTTTAATAACTTTTGAAGGTTGGATTCATTATGTTGGCCTTCCAGTATAGGCATCCATATACATTTATAATCCAGTGACCCACATAAAAAATAAAATAAAAGCTAATTTACATAACTTTTTCTTAGTAAATCATGCCAGCTTCTAGTGTTCACAGGGCTATTTTCTAAGAGCTTACCTAGTTAGTGTCTGTTTAACAAATCATTCTAGAAAATGGCTGGGGATCAACTTCAAACTCACTACTTTGTGAATTCTGGAATGCATCTCATTCTCTTCTCTGAGAATTAGGACAACTATCTTTAAGCTTGAATATAATTTGCTGTATTCTAAATATTTTAACTCATTTACAACAATAAAGTGTGCTTATGATGTCTCATAATCTGGCTCCCTTCTTCCCTCCCTCCCTCAGTTCCTTCCTTCATTCCTTCCTTCCTTGCTTCCTTCCTTTCTTCCTTCCTTCCCTCCCTCCCTCCTTTTTCAGTGTGGAATCATGTCAGCTACTGGGGTTACACAGATAAGTAAGACATGTCCCTAAAGTCAAAGGACTTAGACTTACATCTTGCCTTCCATAGAAACATTGACCTTCTTGGACTTGATATTTAACAGCTGGTTCATTTTGGAGGGATTACTCCTCATAATAAAGATGAATTTTGTCCCAGGATGTTATGTCCTGATTAGTTTTCTTTCATCTTACCCTCCTTCCTCTCAGTTTGAAACTTCTAGCATACTTGAGAGCTGAGTTTGAGTTGTTTTTTGGTAGTCATCTATTAACATTAAAGCATTTTCTTTTTTTACTTAGCAGTCAATTCTTTTTGGTTACCTTTTAGCATTTGGGGGAAGTTTCAGTTAAATTTGGCTTTAGCTTTGCAGCACCAAACTAAGCTTTCCTGGTTGTGTATCATTCATCTTCTATTGTTGGTATACATTCATTTTGCATATGAGCTATGTATAGTTTCCAAGATAGTAATTTTTCCTTAGTTTTCCTCTAATTTCATTATTTGAAATTTATTTAATAATGTGTTTTTAATGTGCTAAGGATTTCCTAACACAATATATATCTTTTAAGTAATCTGTTTGTGAAAGAAAATGTTCAAATTTGTTATAGACAAATTTGTTGATTATTAATGGAAAAGTTTAGTTTATGAACAATAAATACATATAGATTTAGGGCAAAAACTTAGTAAATGAACAAAATTATTAATTTCAGCTCTGTTTGCCTTTACTCTTTCTACACTTTGCAAGGATTTTTGATGTTGCAATATGCTCCCTGAACGTTGTCTTTGTTTTATTTACTCTTCCCATTGATTTATTCTGAATAAATTTTTTCTGTATAAAAGTTGATTAGTTGGAGATAGCAATACCCTTGCGAAATCTATCATAAATGCAGTGTAAAAATCTTTGTAAATTTGATCACATGATAGTAAATTCATTTCTTTCTTTTCCTCTCTTATTCAGTAGGAAAAGTAGCCTATTAATGTGATTGCAAGAAGAAGATAAAATATATTTGCAAAGCTAATTTAAAGAAGTGGATATTTCTGCCATTTTTATTTGGGATACTTTTTTTTTAAATTTATCTTGGGTACTTTAGATAGCTCTGAAGCTAAAAATGAAACATTGCAGTTCATAAATGTATAAAGCAAAGCTGTATTTTTGTTTGTCCCCAGGCATTCCCATCCTTTTGCTACTTATGTGTGTAAGTGGGTATATTCCATGGCCTAAGAACTCTTCTTTGATCAAATGCAGAATTTCTGGGAGACTCCCCAAGACGGAGAACTCAACCTGATAGATTTTGGGTTTCTCAGTGAGCCAAGTGATTTCAGATGTCATGACCAGGTCACCCTCACATCTGCGTGTGTATATGTTGTAGGCAAACATTTATACAAACCCCCATAAATATATTTGGTCCCCCGCAGCAAAGAGCCAAGATTTTTCTTTGTCTCTCTCTATCTTCTTGCTCCCTTTTGTTATGCATGGTCCCCACAGAATTGCCAGCGCAGAACAATTAAAACTTAGATACAGTACATTAAATGTTCTCTAAAAGTACTAGCATTGTTTAGATAGCATGACCACCCTGGAGGGAATTTTCAACAACTGTCTCAAATCACCGTCTACTCAGTGTTCCCTTGTTGTGGCCACAAAATAAAGGGAAGTGAAGCATTAAACATTTATTGGATCAATTAAAAGATACTTGATTTTGACTTTCAAGCATTTCCTCATCTTTTATTCAAGTTATTGGACTTATTTTAGGTATAAGAGCTGAATTACCTGAGTCATCATGTCTTTACTTTTCATATTTAGTTGAACATTTCATTAGCTTCTGGGATATTATTTTTCTTTTCGTCTAAACCAATTCCATAGTAAGTTATTTGCTTCAGTAGCCAGAGCAGGGGATGGCATTTTGCATCATTTTACTTTGCAGAGCTGCATATGGAACCTTAAGTTCTCTACCAACATTCACAGTCAAGACTTACTGGAGGAAGATGTTGGGCACCTACAAAGCAGTATTTGAGAGGCTCCAGGAAGACCTTCCAAATCATCAACAGCCTGTGGCAAATGCCTTCATTCTACCATTAGTTCGTATAATCTTTATGCGAATTCTTGGGTGAAGGAATACATTAAGGTATAAATTACCTAGTGGAAATTCATTTTATTAAATGAGTTTTGTTTTTCCTCTCAAGCAGGGATGTTGGGTCAGAAATCAGGTCTTGGGTTCTCGGCAGTCAAAGGCACACTGGGAAAGTGATAGTAAGGAATACGGGGCAGGGATGAAGAACAAGACAACTCTGGACTATGTCATGATTTCACCATCTGACAACTTCTTACCCAATTCTTGTAAACTGGTATTACGGAGTCTTCAAAGAAGGAGGAATCCTTCTTTGGATTGGAAGCATGTTGAGGTGGGGCATGTTGAGGTGAGGCATCTTTGAATGGAAGTATGTTGAGGTGGGGTCCCAAGACACAGTAGAATAGCCATTTTTATAAGGCGTGGAAATGCAATAAGAGAAGGTTAGATAAATATGGACATATGTTTAAAAAAATCTAGATAACATACCTCTGTGGTATTACCACTTTCCAGAACATGCTGGTGGGATTTGAGAGGAAAATGCTGGGGCGGCTGTCACACAGCCGACTTTCTTTCTATGTCTACATGAGTACTTATTTAGCATCCTCAGCAAACAAAGTGCAAGTAAAGTTCATTTAGTATCTACATCACTTCTCTGCCATTAAGTCTCTCCTCTGGGTCAAATCTTTCTCTCAAATTTACAGCCACTGCTTCTCTTGACCTCCATAAGCAGGAAATATCCATGTACTGCTGAGTGTTCAGAATCCTTGCTGCCCGTAGTGGCAAATGAGATGACTGCTCAGCGCTGGACTCAGAAGGTTAGAGAGGACTTTGAATCAAAAAACAAAAAAAACCCCCAAAAACCAGCCGTATGAGGTGTCAGTTTCTTTTTGGAGGAATGTAAGATAGAATTCTGACTTTAAAGCACGATCTTCTCACAAAGCTTTCTGCCATGTGCTTTTAAGGAGACACTGCTCCTTGGACTTCCTGAAATCACATCCCTAACAAATTCTAAGTTTTATGCTCTGGCAATAGGGGATGCAAATTGAAATTGCACTTAGTTCTTCTCGCTTCTCTTAAGCCACTTCAACATAGCTTGTAATTGGTTTGGAGGGATTATTTTTAAAAATAACCTTATAATATTTGCTTAAAATTATGTTAAGAATGTTTTACAACACCTAGAGGACCACACAGCACTTGAGAGCTGATTACCTTTTTTTTTTTTTTTTCATTTTGCATTTGCATCTCCTGCTGTAAGAGTAACGGTGCAATTTAGGAATCCTTCCGGGCCTCAGATATTGTTTCTACAAGTTATAAAGTACAGTGGAGAGTAAGGTGTTGTCTAATTTATTTGATCAAGCTTAGTAGCTAACTTGGAAAATTGGCCCTCTCAAGTGATTTCTTACACGACTGGTCTGGTGTGCCGGCCCTCAGGGAAGGGGTTCTCCGTTGTTGCTCTAAGTACATTGACTCATTTAACAGAAGAGTTGCAACATTACATTGTTCTGCGGTATATCTCAGCTAATTCTGAGTTTTTCTAATAAACACAGGATGGGTGGTTGAATAGTGTCCTTTTGTTGATTGGGATGATCAACTTTAAAAAGTTCCAAGATCCACTGGACTGAATTAGAAGACCCCCAGGAGCCCTGGAAGGGGGGGGGCAGTGCCCAGACTAGGAGTGCTCATTCCTTCCTTCCCCGGGTTCACAGGACGGGTGCTCTCTGCTGTTTTTTCTGTCCCCTTTCTAGGAAAATGCAAAAAAAAAAAAAAAAAAAAAAAAAATGCTTTTCTTCACACCGCTGGACAAATTACCTCAGGATAAATTGAATCCTGTTTACAGCCCAGTGGTTTTATGTAATCTATTTTTTTAAAACCTGGTTTCAAACTGGAACACTTCAATGATATCAAAAATCTGAGTGGTGCTTGGAGCCGTCCTTCTCCCAAACGGTATGGGTAAAGAGCAGTGTAACAAAAATTGAAAGTTTCGGTCCAAGTTCAGGCTTTGCCTTTCACCAACAGCGTGGCCTTGAACGGGTCCTATGTAACTCTCAATATCAATGCTTTCCTTTGGCATAATAATACTACCTCTGGGTGTTTGTTTGTTTTGTGAATGTCAATGACACAACAGGAACATGCTTTTAAATTCTGAAATGTTAACAAACATCGAATTATGATTTTGATGATTCTTGTTCTCTTCTCCATAAATTGGTCAACAGTCTCACTGATGAGCCATCCTCTGTGTAAGCTTTATTGTATCGACAATAGCTGGATGATGGGAAAGGAGGACAAAGGGGGGCTGTCAAATGAGACAAAGGAGACAGTGAGGGCACAGGAAGAAAGACTGGCATATGGTGAGGTGGGGGAAGGGCAAGACACAGAAGATACTGGTCAGAGGAAGAAACACACACACACACACACACACAATCAAACATGCTTCTGGAAAAGTAGCTCTTCCATGCAAAAGATGGGTAATAAGGTTGAAATATCCCCGAATGATCTTTTTTTTGCCAAATATTGTCTTGTAAAATCTACTGTCCATTCCAGATCAGCAGCTGCAACCGTGACTATTTAAACAAATTTAATCTCTGTCTCATTTTGTAGGTGAAAAGAGGCTTTTAAATGGTATCTTTTAGGTTCGTTCTTAAGCCTTTACCCGTAATTACCCATTAAATAGACTAGTCCTCGTGTCCACCAGATACAAGGTTTAAGGTGGTGCTCTTGCTTCCAGGGTGTGAGAGCAGTTCCGGAAACACCCTCCAGGTGACACGATTAATACATTTCTCAGCCTCCAAGTGTGGCCCTGGGATTATTTGAGCTTCTGGTTAGAATGCAGACTCGGGAGACCTTCAAATCGACCACATCACCTTCAGTTTCCCTAAGCCTGGGAATCTGCATGCCGAAGGAGATTTTTTTTTTTTTTTTAGGCGGTTGCTGCCCACGCACCAGGGTGACAGCCCCTGCTGGGGTCCTTGTGGGCACCAGCTGCAGGGTCCTGGCAGCGGGTCAGCCTCAGCAGGAGGAGCTCCGGGCTGGCTGCGATGCCCAAGGCTCCCCAGCGCTTGTCCCAGAGGCTTCTCCCCGGAGGAAAGGTACAGGGTCCTCAGTCTCTCGTCCTCCTTCAGCCTTTTCCAAATGAGAAGCTTAGGGACCCTCCAGGGGCAGTTTCCTCCCTGGGTTTCTTTTTCATCTTGAATCTCACTCAGGCCTCTCGGTTTCAGCTTGCTGGTTTAGTTTTGGTTACGGTTGGTGAGTCACAGAAAACACGAGGCATTTTTATCTGCAACTTTTGGTGCGCTCTAGGACCATTATCTGAGTATTTGGGGCTGAAGGAATCTCTTTTCATGATTTGGGAAAAATGCGGGAGAGAAAAAAAACTGGATATTTAGCACAAGGGCTACTGTCATGCATCAATCTACATCAAAAGAACCGGTGGCTTCCGGCCCGCCTCTGCTCACGGTCTGAAGCCTTCACAAGCCTCAGACCACGCTCAGCCGAAGGAAGTGTGCGGAAGTGTGTTTTTCACAGGAATTAACTCTTGCAGCTAACCAGGCCCATCAGGCTGCTTTAGATTCCTTACCTCATAAAAGGCTGTGTTGTGTTTTCCTCGTCCACACTGGTGTTCTGTTTTGTTATAACTTTGCAAATTCAATGAATGTTTTGCAGGTGAGGAAAAAAAAAAAGCCCATGGAATCTTTATTGCCTTATTTAAAAAAAAAAAAAAAAATCTGTGGAGCAAGAAAGAATGTGACTGCATTTTTATTTATGGTCAATAAGCCCAGATGAATATGTGGTAAACCTTGCTGAGACCGTCACAAAGCAAATCACCATGTCACAAGAAATATTATTAAATTCTATAATTTCCTTTTCTGAAAATAGTTTCTTTGTGTGGAGTTGGAAAAAGAAAATTACATTCAATATTCACCTTAACTGAAAAGCAGCTGAGTGTGGTGGCTGATATCCTATAAATAGCAGATCTGTGACCTCATTCCTGTTCTCTCCCTTGCTGAGCTGTTTCCAGTTTCAAGTTGAATAGAAAATTGTCAATCATCTGGTGAATCTGGGCATATAGGCCAGCTTCTGTGGAGAATTCTGGCCCGGTCCTTGTTTTTCTGGAGTCAGTCAGGTACTGCACCTCCACGTAAGCAAAGCCGTCCACAGTCTTTGTCTGCTGCTTTTTGCCTCCATTGCACAGGTAATTGTGGTTGTGTGGAAATGGCCTTTCCTGACCTTGGAAAACTGCTTAACCTTTCAGAGCCTCAGGTTATCCATCTGTAAAGTGAATATTGTAGCTGCCTCTCCTTCATTTCAATGGAACGCTTTGAGAATTGATTAGATAGTGTGCATAAAGCAAGCTGACCTCCTCAAGAAGGAATACAATGTATGATTTTATTTCTGGTCTCCCAGCTCTTAGGCCGGGCCTCTCCACTACAACGTAGTCATTCTCTGTGTTTTGGTCTGCCTGGAGAGGAAATTCACACCATTCAGGGCAAAACAATCCACTCCAGTTTCTAAATGGTGGGGATTGTCTATCTATGGAGCACAAATTCAACAGATGGTTGCCAACCTTCCACTTGATTTTGTGGCTCTTTAAACTGTGTTCATTAAAACTTCAACTTGCAGACAGCTTTGTAGAGACTCGAAGGGATGTAGGAATGACAGTTTGTGATGTAACGGGTCCAGCCCAGGTCTCATGTCTCTGCTTCTTAGAAGCAGTGGTTAAATTAACGTGTAAAGTAGCAAACAGGATCACTATCAATAATTAGAAGGGCTTGCTTCCCACAATCTCCTACTGATGATAACATTCTGGAACTTCACTAATAAGTATGTTTTGCAGAATTTGAGCACAACCATGTTCATGTTGAATTTCAAGTTCCCTTTTTTCAGAAGACGGAACATGAATGTGAACCAAGGTTTTGGGGAAACAGAGACCAAAACTGTTTCTGTTTTTGTTTTACCATCTTTGTAGAGACATATAATGCCATGGCATTTTTTATTTAAAAGCTGGAATGACTTATTTATTCTTTGTTTCTCCCTTTCTTCTGTGGGCATGCGTGCAGACATGTACTCGGTGTCTAGCTTGTGCCGTTTTCATTTCTTTAGCAAATGCCTTGCTTTACTGCACATTTTGACTATTTCCTTAGACCGTTTTGTTGCAAGAAATAAATGTGTTCTTTAAATGATTTATTTCTTTTTCTATCAATTTGGGAACCAACATAAAATTGACATTCTCAGAAAACAAAGGTGCTGTAGAACTTGAAAACATTTACTCTGAAATAAAAATTTGTGTTTACTTAGAGCTCAGTTTCTGTTGAAAAACAAACATCACGGACCCTGAGAAAAAGAAGAGAAGCCCCCTGTTGACACATTCTCTCACTGACTGGTGATGTTGGCTTGGCAGAGCAGCTTCAGAAATGGCGATCAGGGAAAAAACTGGTCGGGTTTTAGTCAATAAAATACCTTTTAAAAAAAGAAAATTCTTCTCAAAATTCAAGGAATTGCGTTTGAAATGTGTGAAACACAGTGGTATGAGTTCAGTTTTTGAAAAACAAAGAAAATGGGATTGTGCCTTGCTCTCATTCCTATGACATCAATCCAATTTGAAGGACACCAGGCCACACTACAGTATGTGGTGTTATGTGTTGAGAGATACACATAAATAGGAGTATGATTTCTCTGTTTTCTACTGGATTGTACAAGCCTAGTATGGGCCTGACCTGAGCACTGTACACTGACCTATATATGCACCAAGATGGAAGTGTGAGGCTAAGCATAATAAGGCTTATGAAATATTGACAGTGGACCAGGCACAGTGCATTACGTGTAGTAACTCAATTTATCCTCAGGTTGACTTTATGATAGTCTTTACAATACAGCTGAGAAATGGTACAGAGTGGTTAAGTCAACAGCCAAAGATCACACAGCTAGAGAAGAGCAGAGCTGGGATTTGAACCTAAGCAGTCTGATTCCAGAGTTTATCTCTTGTTAGCTCTATGATAATTCACTTTATGTATTAATGATGATAATAATAATAATAAATCCTTAACACCTTGATAACTTAGTACAGAGATAGTTTTCTGAATTGTCACAATGTTCTCATTTTTCAATCTCTACTTTCAGACATTTTTAAACTTTATTTTGCTTTTCATTTCTCTAATGGGTTCTTTTATTTTACTGTAAGATTTTTGAGTCTATATATGATCCAATTTAACTCAGTTCATGAGCACTTTCTTTTTGGTTGCTGTGGGAGTAATAAAATTACTTCAAGTAGGTATAAATCTTTTTTCCACTTAGTTTTAACTTTTTTTTGCCATGAATAAAAGTATATGTTTTAAATCCTATTTTTAAAGTATAACTTCGCCTACTTATAATCATATCTGTGTTTTCCTCTCAGATGTAGCATTTCTCAAGATTTTTTTGGGGGGAAATAGTGATTGTTGTGTGGATGTTCTATCTTCATCATCTGCCCCCTCGATTTGGGGTATTGTGTTTATTTATTTATTTTTTACTCCTCCATTCATACATTAGCAGAATTGTTTATGATAATAAAAGGAAGTCACTTAAAAGCTTCCTAACCATTTATAAAACACTAAAATTAGAGCTTTGATATCGAAAAGAGCATGTGTTTGGAGAGTAAGTTTATGGGACCCTTCCTTTAGGTCTTGGCAGGATTTTATATGTGTATGACTAGGCTCTTGATCTATTCTCAAACAGGACAAATTAGGGAATTTGGCTCTATGTTACTCTTCAAGATTTCTAATTCAATGCTAAAAACAATCTGAAGAGTAGCACACTGACAACCTTGTGAAACATAAATAGGAAAAGCTACAAGGTGGTAGGTCTGAAATTTTCTATCATTGTAACACTATTTTCTATTACTTATAGTCTTCTTTGAAGCCATGCTGTTGAAGTGGAATCTTCCCTTCCCTTAAATGTTGTCTACCAATCTGAGTGAAGAACTTGATCCACCCTTGCAACAAGGTATTGATTTTGGTAGCCTCAATACTTTCATAGTAGAGGTCCATTAAACAGGAACAATAACAAAACCTCATTAAATGAGAAAATTAGGGTGAGTTGCCCAAGGTCCCCTCGTTTGAAACTCAACAAACCCACCTACCAGGTACAAAACTTTCCCAGAGTGCTGAGTCTTTGAGTAACTGTGCTCTAGATTACTCCACTTTTCTGGAGCTAAGTCTTTTAAGTGGTACAAAACAATTGAATTTATTTTTAAAGCTCTGATAAAGATTCAGAAGGTGAAAAGTTTTTCAAATGAGTCATACCGTGTACCAAGATGACTAGACAATGAGTCCTCTAAAGTATTTTCTCCAGAGAATGCATAACAGTTTAAAAATCATAACTAGGAGGAGATACTGTTACTGGTTGTTAAAATAAAATAAGAATAAAATAAGAAAATGCAACGAATATCTTCATGAGGATTTCAGGAAACTTGACCCTTCTGTAGCTGGTTTTATGTTCTCTAATTTTGCTCGTTTTTTTTAAAGTATCATTACTTCATGATTTTCAATCTCTTAGTTTCCCCTTTGGAACCTATGAATTGTTAAGACTTTCAGTTGTCTTGGACACTTCTGCTTGGAGACACTAAATGCAGACATTTCTTGCAAGATGTTTGGCAGGAAAATAAGGAAAAGAGGTAGTGGCTGGAAAGAGAACTACAGACAATGGAAGGTTTGAATTCAAATGAGTTTTAAATCAGAAGATCTGAGCCTCCTTCCTTCCTCTATATTAATTCACAAATTAGTTCTTGTAATCAAATGAGCTGATTGTCTGCCGAAGATACAGCAGGCGTTGTACTAGGATCTTGGGAAAGACAACTTTTATTTATTTATGTATTTTCACATATATTTATAATTTGCCTCATTGCACAAATTTGAGGTAAGAGAAATGAAAACCACCTTTAAGTTGCCCTTCAATGATATAAGTCTACCAGAAGATAGATTCAGCTATAGAAAAATTACAATACAATATAACTAAGTGCTATTACAAAGAGATAGGCAAAGCACTGTGGGAGCACAGGGGCCTAACCACTGTATCAGCAATCTGTTGATTTCCAGCTGCTTCTTTCATTGAGTCCTTAAAATTGATGTAACTTTACTACATGCCACAGGAGAGGCCTAGATTCCTAGACTAAGCAGAAAATTTGGAGTAACTATAGCACAATCCTAGATGAGTAACCTGTCTGGTAAAGGGACTCTGATACATTTACTAGATCCGCGGGCAATTTTTAGTTTGTCTGAATCCCCACAGGGCAAAAGCACAGATGGTCTAGAATCAATCTCTAAAGATTTTGAGCTTATATGTAAGAATCCACTATGCCCAGAGATCTTGGGGGTTTAAGCAATGACTATTCTAAGATCCTGCTATTATAAGTAGGGGAAGTATATTTTTCTTTTGAATTTTTCAGTTTCAACGGTGATATTTGTGTGTTTATTTCCTCTGGAGAAACAAAAAGAGGAAAGAAGGGGAGAAGATTGTGGTCCAAGGATTGCAAATAATTCTTTGTGGTATGTGTTCTTCTGCCTGGACAGAATTTTATTTTCTCTATTTTGGGTTTATAGGTAGTTATATGCAGTAGTTATGTATATAGAACTGGTTATATGTGGTTGAGTTATATGTGGTTATAGTTATATGTGGGGAGAAAGAAGATGAGGCTGAGTAAAAACATAGGTAATTATCTGGTTTCCTTTCTAACTTTGCTCTTAGCAAATGAAGACAATTTGCCTGAGACTGAGTGTGAGCAGCTTTCTATGAACAGGTAAATTCAAATTACGTAGTATCGGGCAATAATATTTTGTGTTGGGCTAGTAGCTTTAAAAATTATTATTAAGTACTTTTTATAGTACAGCTTCTCCTACACCTTCTGTTAAAAGTAAATTCATGCTTAATCTTGGCAAAATTCGTGTTTTGTTTTATTTCTGCAAGAGTGCAAATGATAAAAAGTTTTAAGATAGGAACTCCAGAGATTTTCCATATTCCCTTCTTAGGCCTGTGTTATAAAGAGATCCACTGGCAAATGTGTATTTTTATCTCAGTAATACAAAGGTCAATATCTTCCTGCCTGCTCTATCTCCTAATACAAAGTGTTAATCACATGTATTTTCTAGATGAAGTGATGACATATGTTACCAAAATGTCCGTATTTTTTATAAATTAGTTCTACACACACACACACACACACACACACACACACACAGAGTAAAATACAGCAAAAACTCTTGTTTGAGAGGGAGCTCAAGGTGGCCTGAAACTCAGTAATGATTCAAGTACATGCTAAGAATTAGGCAGCATTTTTCAAATTCCAGAAGGAATCACCTAGAGGAGGGGAGCAGAGAACTCGCTAGGAGAGTGAGAATTGTATCTTGGGGGAGGGGAAGAGAATGGCCGGCTTTTTATACCCCCTTCTTTTATAGGAAAAAAGAGCAGCCAGCAGAAACTAGATGAGGATCAACATGGGGTGAGGGCGGAGGGACTGGCAACCGCTGAGACAGTCAATAGGCAGATTGTTCATCGCACATTGCCAGAAGATTAGCTGAGCAAAAGCACAGACAATGCTGATTAGCGACTTGAAATGCATCAGTTCTTACTGGGGAGAACAAAGCCGGTCCAGATCACTGCCCTCCAGCCTAACTGCAATAATGGAACCCAGCTATGCTCAACATAATGTTTAGAGCTGAGAAATGTGGGCAACGTGTCTATCTGTTTGTATTCACTAAATTTCTCTCATCTTTGGAATGGCCTCAAGAGATACATATCTTATTTCTACCAGGTTCTCGGGGAACAGTAGTCTTATAATCACACCCCCACATATTTCAGCCCCTTGTGGATTGTGCATTTCTTTCCACTTAATCTGAGAAGGCAGATACCATTGAATTGTCACAATTTGGCCTCTTTTTTACACTGACCTTGCAAATGCAGGTGATCATATTGGGAAAAAATTTTTAAATAGTTCTCAAATTGTATTATTTACTTACATAAAGAACTGTTACCAACGATTATAAATGTATTTGAATATTTTAAAGTTATGAAACAAAGTAGAAAATATTTGCCTTTTATCCTTTCTATGAATATGTTTCAGACCAAGCCTGTGTATTATTTGTTTTTATCTTGATCTCCTTTCGTATTATGAGTCCAGAGAGCTCTGGTGCTTTTATTCCACCACCCTGTTTCAGAGCTTTGGTTTGGTCACCCAGGAAATGGAATATGACCTTGGGGTGGCATTAATTCTAAGACATTAGAAATTTTTATAGAAAACTCTTCATATGCAATATTACTGAACCCATCAAATGTAGCCTTTCCATTTAATTGACATTATAATTAAACCCAATAATAGCATCTCCCTTTACATTTTCTTTACATACGTAAAAAATAATCTTGATATTATTTATAGATCTGTGTTATTCTTTACTGGAAGGCTTTCTCCTCCCCAGATAAAGGAGCTTTACTTTTGTCATAATGCTCTTAACAGGATTCATCTAGGAGAAAAGCACTATAAGACTGATGTGTCTTTCACGATCCTCACTGACATTTTTATACCTTATTGGGCTTGCTGTTTCTCTCCCTTTTCTTTGGTTCTTTCTTTGTATTTTTTAGTGTTCAACCCCCTCTAGCTTACTTTATTTATACACTTTCTAACACCTGATTAGTTCAGAGACTCTTCTATACATTAAGAAAACAATGAAAAAATTTTCAGAATATTTTATAGGAATAAAATTTTCTTTTTTGAAGTTAACCATGCCGCATTTAAAATATAAAACGTATTAGAAGAAATTATTTGCACCAAATTTAAGAGACAACAGATTGTTAACAATAATCTATTAAAAAAACTGCAAATAAATATTTTAGAAAAACATATAAAAAAATATCCAATGCCAAAAGCAAGCAATGACTATGAATAAAGAATTCAGAGATGAAATGCAATAACCAAGAAACATGAAAAAAAATGCTCATTCTCACTGGTAAACTATATTAAATCCAGACTGAAAATAAATCGCCATGATATTGACAAAAATTGTAAAAGATGGATAATATCCAGTGTTGGCAAAGATACAGAGAAAACAGTAATAGTGTAATTTGATAGTGCTCTATTTTTAATTTATCAATATCTATCAAAATGTTAAGTTGTGTACTCTTTCGTCCATTAATGCTATTTCCAGGAAGTCATTCTGCAGAAAATTCAGACGTGAGCACCAATACTTTTTTCCCCCTTTTCAAGAATGTTTATAGAGAAGCAATTAATTGATGTAACTGCTGACATTCACAACATGGAGTATTAGATAACAGTTAATGAGCGTGATGTCCTAACAGAAATACCTATGCAATATATTGAAACTCAGAATGGAAAAGATGAGTCTCAAAAACATAAGTACACAATGATCTCATAGACATAAAAAAAAGAGAGATAGAGAAAGAAAAAAGAAAAACCACCTATGTATGTGTATAAAACTATAACAAATATTTTGAAGGATAACACAAAACTGTCCCTCAGGTAACTCTGGGGAAAGAAACAGGGTTATAGCAAAGAAAGATGAGGAAGAAATTACTAAATTGTTCCAGATTTTGAAAACTATATTTTATTTTGGTAACACAAACCAATAAAAAGAATGCAAGTTCAAAGGCATTGATTAATTCAAATTAAGCTAACGAGAATGTTAGCTGATAGAGCTCTACAAAAAATATGCTTTCATGAATGAATAAGAACAATGGGTCACTTGTGACTAGATCATCATATAGTTATAACATTTGTCTTGAAAACGCGATTTTTTTCCAACAAGATTGATGGATTAGGGAATAATTTGAGCATAACACAGATGTTCTGTTCCTTTATGTTTGATTTTATTCATGAGAAACACCAGGTGAATGCAGAGAACAGCACCCAGCTCAGCTGAGTCATGAGGAAAACACAACACACACACACACACACACACACACACACACACACGCCTCAAACATTTGCCGCCTATCTCAGTCACTGCATGTATGAGTCACACCTATGTACATCTGTTGTTACATTTTCCATTTGATTTTACATAGCTCTCTCCATTGCTTCACAATAACTTAGAACCTAAATTCTCAACAGTCACTTCCACAAATAAACTTCAAGTTTTTTCAAGGTAAAGTGTCATATTTACTGGAGTATTTATATTTAGCTAAATATTTCATATGTGTAAAACCACACTACTCTTTTTATTAGGTTTCTATATTATTTTTAGTGTGTCATTGGCAAAGCTTTTGATTGTTGTCCTCCTTAAACCATTTTTTCCCATAAGCTCTGTTATTTTTATTGCATAATTTTGCATAGCATGGCACTTTTTAAGAATGCCTATTATACATTATTGTAGAACTGATTCTGTTCTACGTGTGATAGAGCAGTGAATCTTGGAGTCTGGTCCTCTGCTTTGATGGAAGTCAATAAGTAGCATTTGTAGGGAGATAATTATCCAGAGGTGTCACACTTTTCTGCCCATCTTCTGAGCAAAGGCACAGCTCTGTGTCTTTCTTCCAGATGACCTTTTCAAGGATGTTTATATAGCAAACCGGCTCTGCAGTTAGAGACAGTATCTCTCTGGAGCGAAGGACAGATATGTTTACAGCCCTGGAAGATACAGAAAGCATTTCCCCTCCAGAGCAACGCGGAAGGATGCTTGCTGTCCAGTAGAAAAGATCTGGTTCCCTAAGCCTAGGATTTCTTTCCTGTCACTAACTGTGTGTCCACGTGTCATTTGACCCTCTTTGTATCACCTGACAGGGATTGAGGTTTTGGAGAAGTAGTACAAAAATGATAATTCTTTGGCCACTAATATTGTTTTGGGTAATAAACTTTTCTTTGTTTTTGACTCACAGATTCCGTGTCTCATGTTAGCCTGCATGAAACCGTGGCAGATGAGCAAATTGACTTGTAAACAGGGTAGAATCTCAGGCCCTTCAGTTTTTGGCGGTATTTTATAGGATATCATGGTATTACAGGAGACTTCATAAAATTATTGTTCAATATAGTTCAGGACCTTATTGCAAAGATAATGATCATTAAATACTGTTTTTTTTTTTTTTTTTTTCACTTTAAAGGGTGATGTATCCAATAACAGGAAACTAACGGGTGTGTTTAAGGACTTTTGAACTAAACAACATCTTTAGTGGTCAAAAAGCGGGGTGGAGAATATTTCTGGTTTTCATTTTACTTGATTGAATGAACGACTCTGTGTTTACTTTACTTAAAATAAGAATTATGTAAGTTAGCATCATTTTGCTCCATGTAATTGGTTATCTTTGAAATTCTTAGAAACAACTTACCATCCATTGAAATGTAACTAATTCTGCTATAGTTTCATTTATTTGATTAAACAATAAATATTAAGTTTCTATCCTATGTAAAGCACTTAGGATACAAAAATGGACAAGATTTTCTGTGCTTTCAAAACTTTGCACTCTGGTATGGGATAAAACAAAACAAAACATATACATTATACGTTATGTCCCAACATGATAGGAACAAATAAAGGATTGCAGGTGTTCTGAGGAAAGAAGGAGAGGAGAAGACATTAAGGAGGAGGTGGAGTTAAATTAGGAAGGAGAACATTTGAAGAGAGGGAAAGGGTGTGTGCAAGCAGGAAAGTTAATGACCTAATGGAAGAATATTCTGGAAAGTAGAATTGGGACCAGAGTCCCAGTTCTAACCAGTCATGAATGATTAAGGATACTTACTTCATCGATTCTAAGACAGACATTTTAAAAATTGGAGCACCTCTCTAATGAATTTAATAATCTATGTTATTTTACAACATCTGGTATCTTACAGTTGTTTTAAGTGTGTTAGCAGCCATTACATAGCTTTATGAACGTAGCTGTTTTCCACTTTCTGATAACATCAAGGAGAGTTCAGAAAGAATCCAATTTAGATTAATGTGAGTATATTCATGTGATTGTAGGTTAGAAACATAGAATCTTGAAAGAGACCTTTAGAATTTGGGGGTGAATCTTCTGGCTAACACACTTTTTAAAAACCACACGGTTTGTCAAGTATTAATAACTACTGTTTACTGGTGTAGTATTTCAGATTTACTCCATTGCCATGTATAAATCTTACAGAATTCCTGAGACAAGGATCAGCTCCATTTTATGGATAAGAATAAAAGGGCTAAGAAAAGTTTTGTAAGTAGTGCAAGGTCACTAAAATTTGAATTTAGGTAGTTTGGGGATTTAAAACCAGTTCTTGCTTACTCTCAGAACTGTTCTGTTAATTATTCAGTTCCTTCTATAGCAGGTCTTTGCTTAACCACACACGGTGATGATGAGCTCTTTTAGTCTTTTGGAGACAAACGTGAAGAAGAGGTGATGGGATGTCAGAGAAGGCTTCTTTGAAGAAGTAACTCATCAATCTAAGCTTGATCATCTATTTTGGTCCTCATTAAAATGAAAAAAATATTTATTATTTTATGTACTTATAGTTATTAATGTCATTACATATTTATTTAAAGCTTTGATAAAGTCGATGTAGAGACATGTGGTGAAGCTACCCTGTAGTTAGTCTGCTGAAAATGTAACCATTGCATGAAATATTCAGCAACTTCTCCTTTAATTAATATTAGTAATTTAATTTAAAATATAGAGCAGGTAGCTTTGTTACTACTTTATTGATTTATTGATGTATTTATTTATTTATTTATTTATGACTACTTTATTTTTGCATTATTTTCAATTACTACATGAGGGTTGAGGCCCAGAGAGGTTGAATGGTTTGTACAAAGTCACACAGCAAGGCAATACAGAGTACTTGGTTCCTGAATAGCTTAAATATCCAATGCTAAGTAATCTGAGGCACACCATCATTCATGTTGCATAGCAAGGTTGGTCGTGCGTTGTCAGATTTAATTATTGAATTATGACTGAAGTTATGAGAAAGATCTGCTTGTAGTTGTTGCAAACTCCAAACATCCCATCCTTCAAATTCCTTTTTTCACTCCCTCTAGTGTTTAAAATATGTTGTGCATTTGCTTTTCCATCATCACTTTTGTTCTACATCAAAGTCAGTTCTGGGATTGAATGACCCTAGGATGACTTTATAGAAAAGCTTAGTTTTCAACTTAAAACCTCTATGTCATGAATGTACTTTGCTTAAAAAAATGATCTGAATGTGAAGTGAGATGATTTATTTTTGGTATATCTTAAGGAAAGGGCTTATCAAGAGCCAATGTGATAAACTCAAATTAAAATATGAGTCAAGATATCATATTAGAATGTTACCAAGTGGGTGAAGTGGCAAAATAAGATAACGTGCTGGAAAGCATCAAGTTGGTAAGCATTTAGGATTTTGTTTGTTAAAATATTCTTTGGGGTTAGGGCTCTTTTAGTTTTAACTCATAAACATTGCTTTCCTAGCTAAGCTTTTTGTTTTATGTTCCACTCAAACAATAAAATCTTGAAAATTTTGAACTTCCATGAAAAAATCAGATCTTTAGGTCTGCTTCTATATTCTTTCCCTGAATTTGACTTAATTTACTGTGTTGGACTATGAATTATATAAAAACGATTGGCTCAAGTGGTCATGGACATTTTACAGTTCACCCTGAGCTTGAACCATGCGTTATTTTCTTAACCTGCAAATTATATGCTAGGTTAGAATATTCATTTGGGACTTATTCAACATGAATAAATTAAGCCAATTTTATATTTTAGAGAAAAAATTTTATATTACTTGAGCAATAATCATCATAATTAGAACTAGTCATGATAGAACCATGATATGTGAGGGAAAATAGACAGTATGACATTGTGTGCATGGTATATCTGGATGATTCATAATTATAGACCCGCAAATTCTCAGTAAAAACTGATAAAACAATGGGTCTCATTGATATTACCATTCTACTGAAAATGCTCTAATATCATAATTAGATAAGCTAGGCATATCCTTTTTTATAGGAGCTAAAAATATTGAGAAGTATTTTAGTAAAGTTATGCTCTTCTTTGAGAGTTAGATTCATCTGTATGCATCAGTTGTATATATTTTAGATTTAGTCAAGAAAATTTATCATATCACTTTCTTCTGGCACCTGACAAAATTAGAAAATTAAATTTTAAAATATTATATATACATTTTAATATACATAAGTGGGATATAATATATGGTATCAAATGTGATACCATATTATGATTTTATATATATTATAAGATATTATGATAATATTATTTCAAATGTAAACTTCCTCTCAATCTTCTCCATTTGGAAACCTTATTCCCTTTGCAACCACTGGCATGTCAAGGATGACTAACAATGGTTTTATTTGTATGACAACCCAATGGATCCTCACACAGACTTCATAGCTGAACTGATGAAGAAGGATCTCAGTAAAGAGTAACAACAACGGCTACCCCTTCAACTTTTGCATAGTTCTGCATAGGGACTACCATTAAGAGGGTAGTTTTCCGACTTGGACCCCATCAACTCTAAATTCCCCAAATGACCACCTAAAAAATCTGTTGCATGTCAAAGCTATATTTATTAGACTTACAGCAGCAGAAGGAAAAATGTACCTTGACAGACTCTTAGTAATGTCTCAGAAAAGTCAGGGAAGAATATTTCTAGCCTTTAGAGTGTGGGCTGGATCATTTTAAGGTCTTTCAAGGTAAAAAAACTCTTTGGGAGGAGGCAATATTTATAATAGTTTTGGTTTGGGCACAGAGAAGTAAGGATCTTGAAGAACTTTTTATGTTTAGTTTTGTTTTTAAGTAAGCTCTAGGCCCAATGTGGGGCTTGAACTCATGATGCCGAGACACATGCTTTACTGACCGAGCCAGCCAGGTGCCCCTTGAAGAACTTGATGAAGAAGTTGTTAGCTATAAGAAGTAATCAATTATTATTGGTTTACAGTTTATCTTCTAGGAGCAGATGTTTTCTGAAGCAAGCATTTAAGTTATCTTTGCTTGTTCTCAGTATTGTGTAACACAATAATGAGACAGGAATTTATGCTCGATGATCCAAGTAGTGTTTAACTCAGGGGCAAAGTTGGTTTCAGTTCTGTCTCCTTATTGGTCATTCTTCAGTTTAAGCTGGAAGAGAGGTGATTATCATCTGGAAAATGATCATTCCAGAACTTCACCACTGTGTAGTGTATAGAACTTCTGATGATATTTGTTCCCATCTCTGTATTTGTCTAATTTTCTTGTTTTTTAAGTGGGAATATTATTTGTTGGAGTGTTTTGCCATAGCAAATGCATAGCAGCATTTAAGTCTCTAGAGATCACAAATTTGAGAAACTGCAACACAAATACTAAGGAAAGTATTATGATCATTATTTGTAACGTATGTCTAAGCCAGGAGCTAAGGGTTCCCAAATTAAACAAAAGAACATACCCCATTCCTAATCCAAAAAGTCTGTAGAATCATATAAGGGATATTAGCCAAATTACCTTCCTTCATGATTTTGTTGTTTCCGACATTTATTAGTAATATACTTGCAAGATGGATAGGGATATAAATGTAGCTTTCCTTCAGAAAGCACTTGTTTGTCTGGAGAGCTCAGAGTTTAAAGTGTCTCTGTTTCAAACTATCACTGTGTAATTTTCATGAACCTGTTGACCTTTGTTAGAGACAGAATAAAGGCCCCCAACTGTATCCACCTCCCAATTCCTGGAACCTATGAATGTGCTATTACATGGCAAGAGAGAACTAAGGTTGCAGATGGAATTAAGGATACTACTCAGCTGGCCTTACAATTAAGAGTTTATCCAGGTGGGCACAATGTAATCACAAGGGCCTTATAAGTGAAAGGAGGAGGGAGGACAGTTACAGAGAAGGAGTTGTGACTATGGAAACAGTGGTCAGAGTGATGAGATTGTTGGCTTTGAAAATGGGAGGAGGCCATGAGCCAATGAATGCAGTAGCCTCTAGAGCTGGAAGACTCGAGATGAATTTTCCTCTAGCAACTTCAGAAGGATCTCAACTCTGCCAGAACCTGGATGTTAGCTCCATGAAATGCATTTGGACCTCTGGCCTCCAGAACCGTAAGACGATAAATTTGTTTTAAGTCACTGAGTTTGTGATAATTTGTCGCAGAATTAATAGGAAACCAATATAGCCCTAGTGACATAGTCCCGTTCACATTTTATTCTCAAAATGATAGCATGTATAATTTTCCCCATGTTTAAAGAGAATTTGAGACAGAAGAAAACAGTTCAAATTTCCTTTTAATGGCTAAAGTTTTTAACTTAATTCAAGGCCCCAGTTTTTATTTTGAATTAAATTATGTCAAGATCCTTTTTTCTGGAGATAGGAAATAGGCCAGAAAGACAGTTGATGATATCAGAGTATATACTAAAGGCGGGTGTCAGTTTACCAAGATAACAGATACTTGTTTAATTTCCAGGTAATAGGCAAGAAACTTTTGTGTCATAAGTCTAATACCAGAAGACCACATAATGATATATTTTTAGTCAAAATATCTCTATGTAATTTTTAAACAGCACTATAATATTTGGTGCCATTCATCAATTACAGGCCTAAACCAGGTGACGAATTTGTAGTACAGAGATCATCAGCCAGAAAAGTTAGGGTACAGCCTAAGTGGTATGCCTTTGAGTAAAGTCTGTAAAAATGGGATAGTTTTCAAATATACACTATCTGTATCCTAGCTCTTTGCAGAGTATATAGCTCCTATGAAAGTTCTATAAGGATTTGTTTCTGAGAAATGTCTCTTTTTAGGTCTGACATGATAGAGAATTTTAGATTCTACTTTTCTGGAAGTTTTCTGGAGCTACTGTTTTCCGCCGTATCTGTACCAATTTACATTCCCACCAACAGTGCACAAGGATTCTTTTTTCCACATCCTCACCAACACTTATCTCTTGTCTTTTTGATAACAGCCATTCTAACCAGTGTGAAATGATACTGTGGTTTTGATCTGCACTAATAGTAATGTTGAACATCCTTTCATGAGCCTGTTGTCCATCTGTATTTCTTTGGAAAAATGTCAATTCAGATCCTCTGCCCAATTTTTAGGTTTGTTTGTTGTTGTTGTTGTTGAGCTACATGAGTTCTTTATATATTTGGATATTAATGCCTTGTCAGATATAGGATTTGCAAAAACCTCCCATTCAGTAGGTTGCCTTTATGTTTGATGATAGTTTCTTTTTCTGTGCAGAAGCTTTTTAGTTTGATGTAATCCCATTTGCTTATTTTTATTTTTGTTTCCCTTGCCTTTGGAATCAGAGCCACAGAAATATTGCTAAGATCAATGTCAAAGAGCTTACTGCCTATGTTTTCTTCTAGGAATTTTATGGTTTCAGGTCTTACATTTAAGTCTTTTACCCATTTTGAGCTAATTTTTCGTGTGGTGTAAGACAGTGGTCTAGTTTCTTTTTTCTTTTTTTTTTTTTTTTTACATGTGGCTCTCCGGTTTTCCCAACACCATTTATTGAAAAGACTATTCTTTCTTCATTGTATGTTCTTTAGTTCTTGTCCTAAATTAATTGTCCATATAGTGTGGGTTTAATTCTGGGCTCTTAATTCTGTTTCACTGATCTGTGTGTCTGTTTTTATGCTAATGCCATAGTGTTTTGATTACTATAGCTTTGTACTGTAGTTTGAAATCAGGGAGCATGATACCTCCAGCTTTGTTCTTTCTCTCAAGTTTGCTTTGGCTATTCGGAATCTTCTGTGGTTCCGTAAAAATTTTAGAATTTTTTGTTCTAGGTCTGTGAAAAATGTCATTGGAATTTTGAAAGGGATTGCATTCAATCTTTAAATTGAATTCTGTGGTGTGCTTGCATGGTTTTGGTATCAAGGTAATGTTGGCTTCATGAAATGAGCTTGGACGTGTTCCCTCATCTTCAATATTTTCAAAGAGCTTGAGAAGGATATAAGTATAAACCCTTCTTTGAATATTTGGTAGAAATTACCATTGAAGCCATCTGGTCCTGCACTTTGTTTGTTGAGAGGTTTTTGATTACTGATTCAATCTCCTTACTAGTAATTGGTCTATTGAAATTTTCTATTTTTTCGTGATTTGGCCTTGTAAGGTTGTTTGTTTCTAGGAATTTATCCATTTCTTCTATGTTGTCCGGTTGCATATAATTGTTCATAATAATCTCTTCTGATCCTTTGTATTTCTGTGATGTCAGTTGTAACACCTCCTCTTTCATTTCTGACTTCATTAGAATCCTTTCTCTTTTTTTTCTTGGTTAGTCTTGTTATGATTTGTCACTTTCGTTAATTTTTTCAAAGAACCAGCTCTTAGTTTCATTGTTTCTTTTTTTCTTTTTTTCTCTTTTTAAGTTTTTATTTCATTTATTACCTCTCTGATGTATATTATTTCCATTATTTCCTTCCTTCTACTGACTTTGGGCTTTTTTTGTTCTTCATTTTCTAGCTCCTTTGGGTATAAAATTTGATTTTTCCTGTTTCTTGAGGTAGGCCTATATTGCTATGATCTTCTTTCTTGGATTCACTTCTGCTGCATCCAAAGATTTTAATATATCATATTTTTGTTTTTACTTGTCTATAGGTATATTTTTATTTATTCATTGGTTTCTTCAATGACCCACTGGTTGTTCAGCAGCATGTTATTTAATCTCTATATTTTGTGGGTTTTTTCCAGCTTTCTTCCTGTAATTGAATTCTCATTTCATACCATTATGGTTGGAGAAGATGCTTGATTATGATTTCAAACTTCTTGAATTTATTGAGAATTGTTTGGTAAATTAATATGTGATCTATCTTGGAGAATGTTCCATGTGCACTTGAGAAGAATGTGTATTCTTCTTTTGGGTGGAATGTTCTACATATATCGATTAAGTCCATCTGGTCTAATGTGTCATTTAAGGCCAATGTTTTCTTATTAAGTTTTTGTTTGGATGATCTATTTGTTGATATAAATGGGGTGTTAAAGTCTTTTACTATTATTGTATTGCTGTCAATTTCTCCCTTGAGGTCCATTAATATTTGCTTTATATGTCTCAGTGCTCCTATGTTGAGTGCATATATATTTATAAAGGTATGTCTTATGATATAATACCCTTTGTTTTAAGGTTTATTTCATCTATGAGGAAAGCTATACCAGCTTTCTTTTTGTTTCCATTTGCCGGGCATATTTTTCTCTATCCCTTCACTTTCAGTGTGTATATCCTTACTTTTGAAATGAGTCTCTTATAGGCAACATACAGATGGGTCTTGTTTTTTATCCATTCAAATACTCCATGTCTTTTTTTTTTTTTTTAGATTTTATTTTTTTATTTATTTGAGAGAGAGAGAGAGGATGTGGCGGGACATCAGAGAAGAAGGGGGGAGAATCTCAAGCAGATTCTATGATGAATGTGGAGCCCCATGCAAGGGTTGATCTCATGATGCTGAGATCATGACCTGACCTGAAACGAAGAGTCAGACACTTAATTGACTGAACCACCCAGGTGCCCTTTAACCACTCTGTGTCTTTTGATTGAAGTGTTTGGTCTATTACATTTAAAGTAATTATTATTAGGTATGCCCTTATTGCCATTTTGTTCATTGTTTCTGTTCCTTTCTTTTCTTTTTCTCTTTCCTTGTGGTTTTATGGCTTTGTTTAGTGTTATGTTTAGATTTCTTTCTCATTTTCCTCTTGGTATTTACCATAAATTTTTGCTTTGTGGTTACCATGAGGTTCACATATAATTTCCTATGTGTATAATATTCTGGTTTGAGTTGATAGCAAATTATATTTGGACACATGCCAAAACCACATTTTTCTTCCCCTCAGCATATTTTATGTATTTGAAGTTGCATTTTACATCTTTTTATTTTGTGTATCCCTTAACTAGTTACTGAAGTTTTAGTTAATTTTATTATTTTTCTCCTTTAACTTTCATAGTTGCTTTATAAATGATTAATCCACTACTTTTACTATATATTTACTTTCTCCAGTGAGATTTTTACTTTTGTATTTTTTCTTGCTATTAATTAGTGCCATTTCTTTTCAGCTTAAAGTCCTTTTAACATTTCTTGTAAGGCCAGTTTAGTGGTGTTGAGCTCCTTTTGCTTTTGGTTATCTGGAAAACTCTTAATTACTATTTCAATTGTGAATGATAACTTTGCGGGGTAGAGAATTCTTGGTTGGATGTTTCTTCCTTTCAGCTCTTTAAATATTTCATGCCACTCTTTGTTGGCCTGCAGAATTTCTGCTGAAAATCTGCTGATACCGTTATGGGGTTTCCTTTGTGTGTAATAAGTTGTTTTTCTCCTGCTTCTTTAAGATTCTCTCTTAATCTTTAACTTTTACCATCTTAATTATAATGTATCTTGGTAAAGATTCCTTTAGGTTCATCTTATTTGGATCTCTTTGGGTTTCCTTGACCTGAATGTCTATTTTCTTCCCCAGATTAAGGAGGTCTTCAGCCATTATTTCTTCAAATAAGTTTTCTGGCCTTTTCTCTTTTCTCTTTCTGGGACACCTATAATGCAAATGCTATTCCACTTGATGTTGTCCTGGTGGTCCTTTAGATTATTTTCATTTTTTAACATTCTTTTCTTTTTGCTTCTCTGGTTGGGTAAGTTCTATGACTTTGTCTTCCAGCCTACTGATCAAATCTTCAGCTTATCCAATCTGTTATTGAACAACACTAGTGTATTTTTTTTTTTTTTTTTAGTTCAGTTATTGTATTCTTCAGCTCTGTAGCTTCTGCTTGAAACTTTCTTATATTTTATATCTCTTTGTTAAGGATCTCACCGTGTTCATCCATTTTTCTCCCAAGATCAGTAAGCATCTGTATGACTTTGACTTTGAACTCTTTATCAGGTCGATTGTTTATCTCTATTTCACTGATGTCTTTTTCTGATGTTTTTCCTTATTCTTTCATTTGGAACATATTCCTTTGTCTCCTCATTTTGCCTGACTCTCTGTGTTTAGTTCTATGTATTAGGCAAATCAGTTATCTCTCCCAATGTTCAAGGAGTAGTCTTCAAGTTGAGCCCAGAGTGTAATCCCCTCTGACCACTAGATCTAGGTATTCAAGGGGCATCCCCTATGTGAGTTATATGCACCTGTCTGCTGTGGCAGGGCCACATCTGTGGCATGGGGGTAGGAGGGGCTGGGCACTCAGCCCAGCTGTGACATGTGGCCACACTGAGGCAGTAATAGGCTGGGTTGCACCCAGCATGGCTGCAACACACAGTTATGCTGGGGTATGGAAGTAGGCTGGGCTGTCACCCTGTCTGGATGCTATGTCTGACTGCTACAGAGGTAGGTGGGGTTTTCAGCTGGGTGCACGCACTGACTCTAGCAGGTTATAATGGCAGTTCCAAAATGACCCCATTAGTTGCTAACCTTAGCAAGGTAGGATGAAGTCACAAATATGGTGCCTACCAGTGTCTCCATCATCACGGAAAGTTCCAATAGTTTCCTACCTCTCTAGTAGGCACTTTAAGATTAGTAGGTGGGTCTCCTTCACATATGGTCTAGGCATTTTTCAAATTGGTGTTTTTTTGCTGAGTCCTGGGGAGAGTGAGTCTGCATACAAGTCCTTTAAGAGAGGGCAGGCAATCTGTCTCTACAGTTCTATGGTTTTTCTGGGTATAATTCCTATTGGTTTTCAAAGCCCAGCATTAGGGGTCCCACCTCCTTTGTGTAAGATCTAAAGGTTGAGGTGCCTGATGTGGGGTGCAGACCCCTCATTCCCTCAGGAAAAAGTCCTGTGCTTTTGAGATTTCTCCTGATTGTGTATTGCTAGGCCTGGGGTGGGTTTTTTTTTGGTGAGATGATGTCTCTATCTCTCCTATCCACATTGATGCTGTTCTTTTAGTCCTTTGTTATAGAAGCTTTGTTCATCCAGTTTTCTGGGATTTTTCAGAGTAAATTATTCCATATGTAGTTGTATATTTATTGTGTCCATGGGTGGGAGGGAGTTTAGAATTTTCCTATGCAGTCATCTTGAACCCTCTATATTGTTTTTAATTTTAAAAGTTGCTTAATGGCTTAATCCAATTACTGAGGAAACCAAAAGATTAATTTTCAAGTGACTCTTATCAAAATAAACTTGGTGACATCTAGGAAAATGAGCACAAATCCAATAATCATTTTGATTGTATGTTTTTTGCCAAATCATAAGCAAATTTTATTCAGGCATTGAATTTATACCAAAGAGTGACTAAGAACACTAAAGGCAATATTAAGGATAAGAATCTTATAAATGTCAATGTTAAGAGATAACAAGAGTCTGTTAAAAACCTAGAACCTTATAATAGCTAAGAGGAAAGAAAATCACTGGGAAAATAAAAAATAAAGCATACAGATTGAAGTATAACAATCTGTGGCTCTTGTTTGTGGGTCTTGCTTGGAAGCTGTTTATAGTCATCTTTATATACACAAGCTTTGAGTGGAAGCTTTATCTTCCCAAATGTCATCTGCTTTTTGAGGATTCCTAAGAATGTCTCTGGTTGGAATATGACTCATAAAAGATGTTTGTGTTTTCAACTGAGAAATGTGAATCTAAGGACTAATGCTCTAGAATTTTACTGTTGTGTCAATTGTTAATAGTATCTGATATAGTCCTTGTCAGATAAACAAAGTTTTCTTGTCATGGAAATTTTATATTTACAGTATACTGTTAAATTTGTTTTCTTTTATTATTTATAATCTCTGATTTAATCTTAAGATATCTTTTAATGTATGTGTTTAAATAGATATACATCTATGCAAAGGGATGATAAGTTGAGGTTTTTAATCTTATCTTTAAATATAATTAATTAAATCACCTGCATACAATCAGTATGTATGTATTTTAACATTACTATTTCAATAACCTAGAACCATTCCTTTAAAAACCAGATAAACCATATTTATTATCTTGGGTACATATTCCTGTTTTTCTGCATCCATTTATATTAATTACAACCTTTAACTAAAGAAGCCAACTTTTTTTGGTGTGTAAACAGTAGAAAGAACTAGAAGGTAGTACATCAATAATTATTAAGCAACTTTTTTCCCCACGAACACATATTTTATGCAACTTGAGCATATTTTAAGCTGTCAGAATAAACATAAGCATAATATAACTTACTTATTTATTTATTTATTTATTATTATGTTACGTGGGTATGTGCTATGGTGAGTGCTGTGAATTGTGTAAGACTGTTGAATCACAGACCTGTACCTCTGAAACAAATAATACATTATATGTTAAAAAAAAAAAAAAAGAATAAGAAGATAGCAGGAAGGGAAGAATGAAGGGGGGGAAATCAGAGGGGGAGATGAATCATGAGAGACTATGGACTCCGAGAAACAAACTGAGAGTTCTAGGGGAAGGGGGATGGGGGAAGGGGCTAGCCCGGTGATGGGTATTAAAGAGGGCACGTACTGCATGGAGCACTGAGTGTTATACGCAAACAATGAATCATGGAACACTACATCAAAAACTAATGATGTAAAGGAAATTACACATCTTGCTCCATAAGTACCCATTCCATGTATAAAAATAAGGAAAAATATTATTTAAAACAATATTTAGTGACCAGTGTTTCTAGTACTTATTTCATATTTAGAACGTGTCTATCAAAAAATAATTTATTAAATATAATTATATATGAGGCTAAAGTCTCCAAGTTAACTATAAATCTGGAAATTATGAGTTAAGTTGACACATTAAATCCTTTTATAGCACAAGAATATACAATATTAAAAAGATATCTATTATTCAGTTTCACTTAAACATTTTAATATAGGTATATAAAAATAATGATAATTTGAGGAACTCATAGAAACGATGTAGGAAGTTTAAAAAGTTTAAAACATGAGAAATGAAATCCAAACTATGTATTAATTAAAATACTGTGCTTGCATTAGTTTTTCTGGTAGTGATATTATGGAGAAGACTAAAATTGTTGTCAAGTTAGAATTAATCACTCTAATTTGTCTAAGTAATCATCTATTTATATTGCATGAACTTAAAAAATAGAAATGAACCTCTGTATTTATATATCAGAAAAATAAATTAAGATTCTGAATTCATGTCAAAACCTCTATGTGCTTAGCTTTTCTTTTCATCTAACAAGACCATTATCCAATTCACAGATAAACTTTTTTTTCTGATTTATAGTTTTGGCAAGAAAAAAATAACATTAGAACTATTTGTTTTTGTTTTTGGAAATTTTTGACTCCTTATCTGAGCTAGATGTTCCTAGGGTATGTACAGAATAACAAAACACATATTGTTTTAAAAGATTATTTATTTGAGAGAGAGAGTGAGGGGAGGGGCAGAGGGAGAGGGAGAGAGAGAATCCCAAGCAGACCCCATGCGGAGCATAGAGCCCCATGCCAGGCTCAATCTCATGACCCTGAGATCATGACCTGAGCCGAAACCAAGAGTCAGACGCTTAACCAATTGAGCCACCCAGGGAGCCCCCCAAACACCTACTTTTTTGATCAACTAATCTCCAAATTTATGTAAGAAACAGAAAAAAAAAAGAGTAGGAGAGGAAAGGAGAAAAAAGTGAGAGGGAAAAGGTTTCAAATAGATATTAAATTATCACTACAAAAGGCAAATGTTCTTGTTCTCTGCAAGGAGAGAAGCTTGAGGTTCGGGAGAACCCGTTTTCACACATGTGCACATATACACACACACATACACACATATATACACACACAGAAAAGAGAGAGAGAGAGAGGAAATTATTATAGCTGATTTAAACAGTAACTCAGACTATTTGCTACTTCATCAAGCTGTGTGCTTTTTAATTGTACATCAAACTTTGAAGTCTGGTCACCAGACAGGGAGAGTTTCCTATTTTAAACAAAGAAATCTTTCTTTGAGACAGACAAATCAGTCAGAGAATCTCTCTATAATCTCTTTATTTGTTTTAGTGCCTCTCTTAAATAAACATTCTTGATCATGCCAAAAGTTTCCCAAAGTGGTTATTGAAATTTCAGGTTGTCTTGGCTGGGATTATGTTGGAGAGACATACACAAGAGTGAATACATGAAAAGAGACCCTCATAAATGGAAAAGTCAGAAGGAGGTGGTAGCTCCTACTTTATGTCGTTAGACCTGGCCAAAGATATGTTGCCAACAGCTGGGAGCTCAGGGCAGACAAAACTAAATAAAGCCTTTCTAGAGATGCAAAGACAAGTCTCAGGGAAGTTCTTAAATGTTTATTTTAAATCACCTTTATTAACACATAATTTATGACAATCAACTACATACACGACAGGCATACTGCAAATTTTGTTCAAAGGATTCCAGTCTTACATGAGCTTCTAAACTCTCCAGTCCTTGGGGATGGACTTACTGGGTCAATGTACCTTCTCTCCCTATAGACTTTCTCTTATGCGATCATAACAGCAGGACAGACAGGAATATAAACCAAAATGTTAAAAATAAAGAGGGAGGAATGTTTTCTCATTGATCATTAAAGAATTCATAAAATGCTTTATTCTTCATTGAGAAAATAAACAATTTTTATGAGCTGATGAAAGGAAACTAGAGCTTAGACCCAATTTTGGTCAGATCCTACTTGATTTAGAGGACCCACTTCAATCGCAACCTAGAGGATCAAGAGCCCCTCGTAATTTCTTTTGAATGGAAACAAGTAATGTGGTTCCACTGGGAGTCTATCTTGGGATTTTCTACATGTCAAGCAGATCTGATGATCACTACACCATGAAACCTGAAGGTCCAGCTTAGAGAATCAGGGAGCCTCAGGGGAGTTCACTTCTGCAGGTATTGCACAAAACAATGAAAAGATGTTGATTAGATCCTTATGGAAACTCTAGGTTTGTATACTACTGACTCCTTAAAGTCCACTGGAAATACCAGTTGATCAAGGGGGAGCCATGTTTATTAGATGAGGAAGAATACCATCTTTACAAAATCTTAGTAGTGTTTTAGAAGGGGAAAGTCAGGGTAGGATATCAAACAGGGTTTTAGGGCCTGGACTGGGAATGTTGTCAGTTCAGTCTTGCGAGATAGAGTACTATGCTTTGCTTTCAGGATTGTTTCATATAAGGGCAGAAAATTATGTTGTTTTCAGTTTTCAAACCCCACCTCCCTAACCCCTGCTAAGGAACTTGTTTCAGATTTCCAGAGAGTAGAACTGTTGTATTAATTCACTAAAAGTGTTATAAAACTGGGCTATTGTAATAACTCAGACCTCAAAGCCACTCTGGGAGGCCAATAATAGGCATTATCCCAGTGATTTCCAATCAAATTAGCCATATTTTTTAGTGTTTATTGATTGACATACATACCACTGAACAATGGACTATTTTGCATTTGGTAATGATTTTTATGTACATTTGTGTTTTATTAATACATTAATTCCATGACCAAATAATAAATAATCTTGAATTTAGTCTGTAGATTTCATCTTACTACTATCAAGTGCACAGGATGGGATTCATTACTGGAGGTGAAGTCAGAGGAGAAATGAATTGAAGTAAAGGTAATAATGGTGATGAGTGTGGCCCTGATGACAAAGTGGGCAATATTAAAGTCACACGCTGTGTTATGATCCCACATCATCAGAAACAATAGTAAGGCAGACAATAAACCAAGAAGGAAACAAACCCTTCACAATGCATGAAAATACAAGGAAGTCCCTCAGTGGAGCATCTAGAACTTCAGCAAGTTGAGGCCCTAAGGAAATAAAATAAGTTTCTATCTGACAGTGGCTTTAAAGAGAAAAAATGATTAATGAACATGAGTGGAAATCTGAACACTCTGGGGCCATATAGAGAAGAAAAAATATGGAACATGCTAGTAAAACAGAGAGTTCCAATAATTACCCTTATATTGTCTCAGAACTATTGTTATTGTCACCCATATTTGCTTGATTGAGCTCTCTAGTGCCACATAGTTGAAAGCTAAAAAGAAAAGGGTCTCATTTATACACACACACACACACACACACACACACACACACACACACACAACTGTTGAACTCTAAGGGCATGTCAAGTGCATTATGATCACAATGTGTTAAGAATAGACAAATCTGACCCCTAAAAACAAGCACCATGACAAAAAATCTGAGAGCTGATGTAAGTAACTCTTGAAGCAAACAAAAATTTATAAAAAAAAATATAATTTCCATGGATGATTTTGAAAAAAAAAAGATTTTTAATTTTAATTTGATCATTCAACCTTTTAAAAACAATTCTGCCTCAATTTATACAATCACAAAGGTCACAATCCTCCAAACTTCGAATTACTTTTCACACCTGTTAGTACTTTCTGATAGGAATCGCTAGCCCTAGAAATGCAGGACCCATGACCAGGTGGTAGGAAGCAGGTGGCTTTATCAGTTTCAATATGGTTGTACTTGTACAAATATGAATGGCTAATCAGGTTTGACCTCTTTTACCTGGATGGAGGAAACAACATGGCTGTCCAGGTGACTCCTTTCTCTGGGACTGGGACGGCATCTGCTAAAGATGCCAAATGCTGAATATCTATCTTCGAAGGTACAGAATCTTTAATATTCCTTTATTGGAAACTATTTGAACTTTATTTCTTACATGGGAACTTAATGTCAGTCCTTCACAGCTTTCTGGGGGAAAATAACCTTTGGGTATCATTCTTGAACCTGTTAGTTTATTCCCTGGGGCTTCAGTGAATTCAAGGAAAAACACTAGCCTGCAGTCATCCAGCCTGGGGCTGTAAAGTTGTCAGATCTCATAAGGGAGGCATAGTGTTTGGGTCTGGCCAGGACTTGGATAGGAGAACTCAAAAGAAAAAAAAAGTTTGTGGAACACACATCTGTTATGCACCAGATAGCAGCTGCTATTTCGTCTCCTGTGGAACTTTTTCCTATAATTTTTATTCCATTTCTTCTACTGCAGTACTTATGGGTTTTAAGGGGGAAAAAGAAAAATATCTGGGGGAAAAATGAGGTGAATGTAACATTAAAACCAAGGCTTTAATTGTTCCAAAACTCAGGATTTGCAGAGTGAAGTTTCCCACAGCAATCCTCCAACTGTGCAGTGTGTATTATAATGGAGCCCTCATTACATAATCACCAAACCCCGGGTAATGTTACAGAGTGTTCAGCAGATAAAGGGCACAAAATAATGGAAAGGAACTGCACTTTTTCTCTCATCTTAGATGTACAGAGTGTATTATGTTACTGCATAAATATTACATGATCATGTAACAAAATATACTAATGAAATACACAGATGCAAAGCAAGAGTGCAAGGGTTGAGATTGCACTGGGAACACTTAAATTGATTTTCTTATTCTTTGCTAATTCAAATTCAAACTTAATTTAGCATTTGTGTCTTTTTATGAGACTATAATATGTCATGGGAAAACTGACAGCTTTTAATGGTTTATAAAATGGTGCTTAGAGTCCTATAGACATACAACAATATCATTGTCTTTCACGTCCCAAATTTCTGTTCCTGACTATGTCTTAAGCATTTCATTATTGACCTGGAGGCTAATTTCTGCACAATGATTCATCCTGGAAAGTACAGCACATTTGTTCTTTATATTAAGGACAAAAAGTTTGCCTTTTGGGATTGGTGGGTTTCTGCCTATGTTTGTCACTTATTTACTCTTTGTGTGCAAATTTCTCAGCCTATTCCAATAGACACCCTGTGCCAATTGATTAAAAACACATTTACATAGCACCTACCTGTATGAAGAGCTCTGTTCTAGATTCTGATGTGACAGAAAGAAATCGTCATGGTCTTGCATTTTAAGAAATTAAGACCTTCAGTTGCTGATGGCAGTGTTAATTATATTCACTTTGAGTCAGGTTGCGTTGTGTACCCTAAACATAGCTTTGACAGTGCTGAGATATTACATCTCATTACATTTTTTCTTTCATTTTACAAAAGCTCTATTTTATGCAAACATGTCCTATTATTCCTACCACTGTTACTTGTTTTTTTTTTTCCTATCCTTAGATATTTTTATTTTATCTTTTCCTTGTAAAATGTTTATTAACATTTTATTTTCTTAGGGCATTTTTGGGTTCTAAGCAAAATTGAGGGGAAGGTACTGAAATTTCCTGTATATTCTCTGCTTCTCCACACTCACCGCCTACCTAATTATCAACGTCCCCCACCAGAGTGGTACAGTTTTTATAATTGACAAACCTACATTGTCACATCATAATCACCCAAAGTCTATAGTTTACACTACAGTTCACTTTTAGTGTTGTATATTCTGAGTTTGAACAAATGTGTCATGACAGGTATCCATCATTATAGTATCATACAGAATATTTTCAGGGCTCTAAAAAATTTTTCTATGCTCTGTCTATTCATTCCTTGCTGTTTTCCCCCTTGCCCCCAGTCCCTAGCACCACTGCTCTTTTTACTGTCCCCTTTTTGGTTTTGCCTTTTCCAGAATGTCCTATGTTGGAATCATATTATACATAGCCTTTTCAGACTGGCTTATTCCACTTGGTAATATGCATTTAAGATTTTTCCATATCCTTCCATAGCTTGGTAGTACATTTCTTTTTAGTACTGAAAAATATTTCATTGTCTGAATATACCACAGTTTATTTATCCATAACCTACTGAAAGACATCTTGGTTGCCTCTAAGTTTTGGCAATTATGAATAAGGCTGCTGTAAACATTTGTGTGCAGATGTTTGTGTGGACATAAATTTTCAATTCTTTCGGTAAATCCTAGTAGGCATGTGATTCCTGGATCATATGGGAAGTGTATATTTAGTTTTGAAGGAAGCCATTAATTGTCTTCCAGAGGGGTTGTACTCTTTTGCATCCCTACCAGCAATGAATGAGAGTTCTTGTTCCAGATCTTCACCAGAGTTTTCCCTGTTCCAGATTTTGGTCATTTTAATAGGTGTGTAGTAGAATCTCATTGTTGTTTTAATTTGCGTTTCCCTGATAATATAGGATGTGAAGCACCTTTTCATATGCACACCAAAACCTTTGGTGAGGGTTGTTGGCCCACATTTTAGTGGGTTGTTTGCTTTCTTACTGTTGAGTTTTAAGAGTTTTTTTGTATTTTGTGGATGACAGTCCTTTACCAGGTGTGTTTTTTGCAAGTATTTTCTCCCAGTCTGTGGCTTTTCTTCTTGATATCATTTTTAGCAGAGCAGAATTTGTTAATTTTAATAAAGTCCAGCTTATCAGTTATTTCTTTCATGGATAGTGCCTTTAGTGTTGTATCTAAAAAGCATCATCTAGATTTTCTACAATGTTATCTTATTTTGTGTTTTACATTTAGGTCTACAATCTCTTTTGAATTAATTTTTATGAGGTCTGTGTCTAGATTTTTTTTTTTTTTGCATGTGTATGTCCAGTTGTTCCAGCATGATTTGTTGAAAAGACTATCTTTGCTCCATTATATTACCTTTGACCCTTTGTCAGAAATCAGTTGACCATATTTATGTGGGTCTATTTCTGGGTTCTTCATTCTCTTCCATTGATCTGTTTGCCTATCCTTTCACCAGTACCACACTATCTTGACTACTGTAGCTTTGTAGTAAGCCTTGAAGTCAAGTAATGTCTGACTTCCATCTTTTTCTTCTCCTTTAATATCTTATTGGCTATTCTGGAGCTTTTGTCTTTCCATAAAAATTTTAGAATTGGTTTGTTGATATCCAGAAAATAATCTGTTGAGATTTTGATTGGTATTTCTTTGATTTGCTTTTGATTGGTATATGCATCATAACAATATTGGGTCTTCCTATCCATGAACATGGATATCTCCATTTTATTTAGTTTCTTTTTATTTCATTCATCAGAATTTCATAATTTTCTTCATATAAATTTGGTACATATTTTGTTAGATTTATATTTAAATACTTCATTTTTTTGGATGCTAATGTAAATGGTGTTGTATTTTTAATTTCAAATTCCACTTGTTCATTGCTGGTATACAGGAAAGCAAGTACTTTTTATATATAAACCTTGTGTCCTATGGCCTTGCTGTAATTGCTTGTTAGTTGCAGGAGTTTTGTAGGGTTTTTTTTTTTTTTGTCATTTCTTTCTGATTTTCTACATAGATGATCATGTCATCTATGAACAGAGACAGTTTTATTTCTTTCTTCTCAATCTGTGTCCCTTTTATTTCCTTTTCTTGTCTTTTTTGCATTAGCTAGAACTCAGTATAAGGTTGACAAGCAGTGGTGAGAGGGGACATCCTTGCTTTGCATCTGATCATAGTGAGAAAGCTTTGAGTTTTTCACTGTTAAGAATTACGTTAGTTATAGGTTTTTTTGTAGATGTTCTTTATTAAGTTGAGGAAGTTCCACTGTATAGTTTCCTGAGAATTTATTTCATGACTGGGTATTGGGTTTTTCTCTCAATTGATGTGATCAGATGATGGTTCTTTCTTAGCCGATTGATATGCTGGATTACATTAACTAATTTTCAAATGTTAAACCAGCCTTGCATACCTGAGATAAATCCCATTTAGTCATGGTGTATAATTCTTTTTACACATTGTTAGATTTTATTTGCTAATATTTTGATTAGGATTTTTGCATCTATTTTCATGAGATATATTGGTCTATAGTTTCCTTTTCTTGTAATATCTTTGTCTGATTTTTGTATTAGAGTAATTCTGGCCTCATAGAGTGAATTAGAAAATGTTCCCTCTGCTTCTATCCTCTGGAAGAGATTGTAGAGAATTGTTTAATTTCTTTATTAAATGTTGGGTAGAATTCACTGGCAAACATATCCAGACTTGGTGTTTTCTGTTTCGGAAAGTTTTAAGTATTGATATAATTTCTTTAATAGATACAGGCCAATTCAGATCGTCTATTTCTTGTTGTGTGAATTTTAGCAGATTGTGTCTTTTAAAAGCCTGTTTTACTTCATCTAGGTTATCAAATTTGTGGGCATAAATTTGTTTATAATATTCCTTTAATGTCCATAATATCCCTTTAATGTTTAGGGGATCTGTAGTGATGCACTCTTTCATTTCTGGTATTACTAATTTGTGTCCTCTCTCTTTTTTTCTTAGTTTACCAGGCTAGAGGCTCATTAATTTTATTGATCTTTTCAAAGAACCAGCTTTTGGTTTCATTAATAGAGATTTTTCTCTATTGAGTTCCTGTTTTCAATTTTATTGATTTCTGCTCTAATTATTATTATTTATTTTCTTCTGCTTTCTTTGAGCTTAATTTGCTCTTCTTTTTCTAGTTTCATATGGTGGATATTTAGATTATTGATCTTAGATCTTTCTTCATTTCTAATATATGCATTCAATGCTATAAATTTCCCTTTATGCACTGTTTTTGCCACATCCCACAACTTTTGATAAGTTTTTTTTTTTTTCCCATTTAGCTCAAACTACATGCTCTTCATAGATATGATCACATATGTGGTGCTCTGTGTGAGGTTACTCTTAACCTTTTTATTGGCATGCCACTAATATCAATATTCTGGCAAGCAAAACAACTTGAGAGAATTTCAGAATATCAGAATTGGAAGCAAAGTTAAACAGCATCTAATTCTTTTTGAAGATGAAGAAACTGAGGTTCTGGGTTACCCAAGATCAAAAATGTGTTAGCAGCAGAGCAGACTGAAAACAGCGCTCCCTGTCAATGTGGTTTATCTTCCCTGCACACAACTACTGGAGATTGGGTAGTGGTTGGTTATGTGGTCACAGAATAAATTTGCTTTCAATTACCTTTAGTTCTTAAGAAGGTAAACATGTTTTGAGTGAGAAATAAAACAAAAGGCCTAAGTAGACATTGATATATGAAAATGTAGACCAAAAATCTTAGAAGAAATAAAAAGATAGAGAAATGTTTCTAAATAAACACGTTTATTTATCATTGCATCAAGTGATAAAATCAATTTTATTTATTCAATTCCATTTATTATTTAAAACTGCAATCTGATCTTTAAAAATATTTTGTTTATTTGTTTTAAAAATATTCCTTAGATTAATTTTTATTATTTTTTATTATCAGAGTCCACGATGGAATTACAGCTTGTTACAGATAATTGTTGTTACTTTATTCTATATCCCTTTAGGTTGATTTTGTAATTCAATTATCAAATAACATACACCTAGTGATTTTTTTCTAATTAATCCAGTACCATAGGAATATGTGCTTTATTAAGAATGATCTAAATATACAAATTTGAAATACTCAAATAATTTTAAGATAAGAGAAATTGTTTCTAAATATTGTGAGGGGAAAACATTTTAAGTACCTTTGGGATGTTGATAACACACAGAATGCTCATGACCTATTGAAGGATTTTGCTTAAATATTTGCAAATATAAATTTGCGTTTTTCTTGTGACAGTGCACTATATCTCCAACAAGGAAATAATGAAACTGAGGGAATAACTAGTAGTAAGGAAAACATCAACTGAACTACAGTCTTCTGTATTAATTATCAATGAAATCAATTACTAGAAATCTGAGATAAAGTGTTACTATTTATAGCATAAAACAAGTGTGCAGTAATATATAAAATTAGGTATAGTAATAAAGTATTATTGTACTTAAGATATTTACAAAGATCTGAATTCATATATTATTATGGGGAATTGGAAAACTGTGGGCCAAATAGTGAAAAATACTGAAAAAAAATATGGTTTTAAATACTCTCATCTTAAGTTTCTACTTATTAAATAGTTCTACTTTTAACATTCCTGTGTATACTCTGTCACTTAAAACTAGCATAAATCTCCAAACCTGCTGAGAAAGTTTTGTTCAGCAGTCTACTTTAACAAGAAAGAGACCTTTGAATTGGTCCTATGAAGCAGGATTTTTTTTATTAATCAGAGAAAACTTCACTTCTATCATTTTACTTTCTGCCACATGAGGTATAATGGAACATACCATGAATGTTGACAGTTTTATTTGCAGTATTTAGTTGTTAACACATTTACACAAATTTTTTTTTTAAGTTCGTCCCACCATAGTTCATTTTTATAGCCATAATTACTATGTCTGCAAAATTGAGTTCACACTTTTACCAAATTTGGCTGGTTTTTGCCTTAAGTTAAAATCCACCCTAACTTTGATCAAGTCTGATGTATACTGTTATGGACATATTTGAAATGACCATCTGCATGGGGTTTCCAAATGATTTCATCACTGAGGATCTGTTAGCTTTTTTATATTCCCCGAAAAATTCCTAGTAAGACAAAAACAGGCTTATTTATTCAATTAACTTATTATTTTAATTCAAAACACTATAAACACCTTCTACAAATTAATCACATTTAAAAACTGTCTCCTCAGGGGGCGCCTGGGTGGCTCAGTCAGTTAAGCGTCTGCCTTCAGCTCAGGTCATGATCCCAGGGTCCTGGGATCGAGCCCTGCATCGGGCTCCCTGCTCAGCGGGGAGCCTGCTTCTCCCTCTCTCTCTGCCTGCCACTCTGCCTACTTGTGTTCTCTCTCTCTGTCAAATAAATAAATAAAATCTTAAAAAAATAAATAAATAAAAACTGTCTCCTCAGGATATTCCTAGAACAATGTTCCCACAGTAGGTATATTAATAACTAAGTAAACTGCTTTTTTTGGTCTTATATTTCCACTTAGACATTGTTCTATTTACCTAAAGTATTTAAATTTTAGCTAGCACCTTAAATTTGACAGAATGCTGTGATTATCTAAAGGAAGTCCTTTACATTTATTTTATCATATTGGTGCCATTTATATACTTACGCAGACTTTGTTACTCTTCCAAATCACTGTTCAATGAGAAAAGCATTTGCAAACTCTACTGTACTGTTTCACTCTAAACATGCCTCTTCTTCCTCTGCTTGTTTACATGGAAAGATCAAGATAAGTCGGCATGTGATTATAGGAGGCATGATTCATCAACTGCCAATCAGAGGCTGAGAGTAAAGTCTTTGGCAGAAAGACAAATATTTGAAAAACAATGTGATTTTAAAGCAATGTTTTGCAGAGTGTCAATGCCACTGATCTGTAAACTCTGATGAACTCCTTTCCCAAATATCTATTCCTCTTGGCTAGATACATTCACCTTATTTTTCTTGTCCAATGGATTAATCAGCTCTACCCTATTTAAGTGTGATCATTTGTCTTCTGTAAACTCATGAACTGGAAAAGCTTGCACAGGAACCCTATACTTGAAACATATCAGTTCTGAATTTACTCACCATTCAAATAAACACTTGCCACACATCTATTATGTGCTTGGTACATTGATAAGAATGATCATTCCCGTGAGTATCAAAAATCTTTGATAGGTTTTTAATGTATCCAATTATCTCAAAATTCAACATTCACTATGACATTTTTCTAATCATTGAATTGATTGAGAATTGAATAAATCTTCTCCCTATAGAGTGACAATAGATAGTCAATAGAAAAAATGTTAGTTATCAGAATAACCGAAAAGCTACTATTTACCAAAATGTAGTTTTTTTTCTAATATTTAATTTTGAATAGTTTTTTTTTTCCTTAATAGGTAAAAACTCCACAGTCTTTATTAATAACCTGATTATAGTACAATGACCTATGACTTTCCTTTACTACTACTCACCTTTGATTTGTTAGGTTTAATTCTGGCACTTGCCCCTTGATGCTCATTCTTCTGCCAGGATCTTGTTCTTTTGAGGTTTGGACTATAACAAGGTCCACAGATTTGAGTACAACACTAAAAAGAGAACGAACAGATAACAAACAAAACAGCACAAGCATTAAGAACCTTTTGGAAATACAACAGGACTAAGTATCTATTTTCCTGGATAGAAAATATTTGCCATCTGGAACAGGGTGCCCCAACCCTATTACCTAGAAATGACATTCACTAGATGAGAGCAAACATTCATTGTTATTGGATTGTTTATGCCAGCCAATTTCTTATCTTTACTTTTTCTTTTTTCATTTTGAAACTTTTTTTTTTGAAATGAAGACAAATTGAAATGATAATTAAAGCAGATAAAAGTAAAAATAAAATAATGGAAAAAGAGTTCTATCTAATGGACTTGACAATTCTTTTGAGCACTTGGGTTAACAACCAGGGGCTTTTCTCAGCTACTCCCCCTGGGAATCCAAAGGCTCCTGGGAACAACCACCAGACCTGTGAGAAGATCAAGTGGGGAAAAACAACAGATACATTTCTACTTCAAGATTCTAGGTACTTTTAAACCTCACCACTCAATTAAACACTTAGCAAAGGCAACATTGCATGTTTATCTCATAGTCATCCAGTGCCTGATAGATCATATGCATTTAGAGACTTACTAATCCAAATTATATAGAAAAAAGTTTCTTTACTCTGAAAGAAAATACTAGTAATATTTTTTCTCTTAAGCACTAGATAGGTGGTTAACTGTTTCCCTCCTGTTTTTTAATTTTTTTTTTTAATATAAAGAATGATAGAGGGGAGGCTGGGTGGCTGTCGATTAAGCACCCAACTTGATTTTGGCTCGGTCATGATCTCGGGGTTGTGAGACCAAGCCCAGCGTGGAGCCTAAGATTCTCTCTCCCTCTGCTCCTCACTCCACCTCTCTCTCTCCCTCTCTTAAAAAAAAAAAAAAAAAGAATGAGAGAATGATGATTTTCATATATCAGTTTTGTTGCACAAAAAGAACTGAGTAGCCATGACGTTATAATGGCAAAAGGTATATGGAGATGCACATTGTAAAGCCGTAAATGAAACAATGAAAACAGAGTGCTGCATAGTAATTATTTATTTACTCCAAGCCAATAAAGTAATATGTTCCAAAGTGTTTCAATCTGCATCAAAATATCTCCATTTTAGGTTTGCCATAGAGCCAATCTTTCCTCTCACTTGACATTAAATCACCACCAATAATATTATTAATCTTTTTACAACAACATTTGGACATTGTCTTGACACAACCAGAGTTAAAGTAGCCAAGAAGGCTGCTAGAAGACTCTCTCATTTCAGTTTTTACATTAATATATGAAGTGTTACTTTTGTAATATGAAAGCAGGGTCCCCGAGACCTTGAAGGCTTGTGATGGGAATGGTCTAGAGAAGGGGTCAGCAAGCTATGATCTATAGACCAGCAGCTTGTTTTTTATAGATAACGTTTCATCAGAACATAGTCATGCCCATTGGTTGACTTACTGCCTGTGACTGCTGCAAAGGCAGAGTTAAGTAGTTATGACAGACACCTTGGGTTCTGGAAGCCTCAGTTATTGACAATTTTCTATTCAGGGAATTTTTTTTTAAAATTTTTTTATTGTTATGTTAATCCCCATACATTATATCATTAGTTTTAGATATAGTGTTCCATGATTCATTGTTTGTGCATAACACCCAGTGCTCCATGCAGAACGTGCCCTCCTCAACACCCATCACCAGGCTAACCCATCCCCCCACCCCCCTCCCCTCTAGAACCCTCAGTTTGTTTTTCAGAGTCCATCGTCTCTCATGGTTCTTCTCCCCCTCCGATTTCCCCCCCTTCATTCTTCCCCTCCTGCTACATTCTTCTTCTTCTTTTTTCTTTCTTAACATATATTGCATTATTTGTTTCAGAGGTACAGATCTGAGATTCAACAGTCTTGCACAATTCACAGCGCTTACCAGAGCACATACCCTCCCCAGTGTCCATCACCCAGTCACCCCGTCCCCCCCCCCCCCCCCCCCCCCTCCAGCAACCCTCAGTTTGTTTCCTGAGATTAAGAATTCCTCATATCAGTGAGGTCATATGATACATGTCTTTCTCTGTAGAAAAGTTTCCCTGACCTATGATCTTGAAAAGAACTTTTTCAATAAATAGAACTCTTTGTGATGATGGAAGTATTCTATACCCGTGCTATCTAATATGGTAGCCACTAGCCACATGGGGCTAATAGGTACTTGAAATGTGACTAGTATGACTGAGGAATTAAATTTTTAATTTTATTTCATTGAAATTTGTTAAAATTTAAATTTGAATAGTCACATAGTGGCTACTACATTAGCATAGGTATAGGTATTTCCATCACCACTGGGTTCTAGTGGGCAGTGCTTCCCTAGACCAGTTAGGAAACTGTGTCTTAAAGAGCCACACGATAAATCATGTGACTGTGGAGCGATTGGAATGTGGCTAGTGAAAATGAGAAACTAAAGTTTTAATTTTTATTTCATTTTGATTAATTACAATTTAAGTAGCTGCCTGTAGGTAGTGGTTAGCCCAGTGAGTACAGTGGGCTATAGCAGTAGTTCTCAAAGTTTGGCATCCAGGCCAGTGGCAACAACATCAACTGGGAACTTTTAGAAATGAAAATTCTTGGTCTTTACCCCAGATCTACTGAATCAGAAACTCTGGGGATGGGCCCAGGAAACTACATTTTAACAAATACCCTAGGTCAGTGTTTCTCAAAATTTATTATCATCAGAATCATCTGGCAGCTCTGTTGAAACCCAGATTGCTGGACCTCACACCCAGAGTTCTAAGAAGTTTCCAGGGGATGCAAAATGCTGCTGATCCAAGGACTATGCTTTGGGTAGCAAGGGTCTAGGGCAGCAGTCTTCAGAGTCAGGTGTGTGTTTGGACGGTCTATTGAGTTGCAGAAAACATGAAAGTTTCTGTTTCTATTTACTTTTCACCTAATAGAAATAAATTAGGCTTTATTAACCTGTATTATGCCCTCACTTGGTCCTTATGTCAAATGGTCAAAATGCTGATGGGTTGCCTGTGGCCTCATTTGCTTTTTATTTTTAATTCTATTTTTTTTAAAATTATGATTAAGTAAATTTGGCTTTTTTCTTTTAGTTTGCAGTTTTATAAATTTAAAGCATGCATAGGTTCATATAACCACCACCATAATTAGGATTTAGAGCACTTCTATCACCATAAAAAGCTTTCTCAGGCTCTTTACAGTCATGCTTTCCTCCACCCATAATCCCTGGCAACCACTGATCATTTCTCCTTCTCTACAGACTTGTCTTTTTGAGAATATCTTAAAAATGAAATCATAAAATAGTGACTTTGGAGACTGGGTTTTTTGACTCAGTGTAATTCCTTGTTCCTGTTTATTGCTGAGTAATACTACCTTGTGTGACTATCCGTGGTTTATCTATCTACCCACTGAAGTTCATTTGCATTGTTTTCAGTTTTGGCAATCATGAAAATAGCCATTTCAACATTTGTGTGCAGGTTTTTAAGTGAACATAATTTTCATTTATCTAGGTTAGATATTCAAGAGTGGGATTGCTGGGTCACATGGTAAGTATATGTTTAACCTTTTTTTTTTTAAGATTTATGTATTTGAGAGAGAGAGAGGGAGAGTGGGGGCAGGGGCAGAGGGAGAGAATCCCAAGCAGACTCCCGAATGAATGCAGAGTCCCACGCAGGACTCGATCTCACCACCCATGAGATCACGACCTGAGCTTAAACCAAGAGTCAAATGCTTTAGTGACTGAGCCACCCAGGCACCCCAGTATATGTTTAACTTTATAAGAAACCATCAAAATGTTTTCCAGAATGATTGTACCATTTTGCATCCCTACCTGCAATACATGAGAATTCTAGTTGTTCCACATTCTTGTTCGCATTTGGTATTGTCAGTATTTTTTATTTTAGTCATTCTAATAGGTATAGAGTGGTACCACATTTGTGGTTTTAATTTGCATTTTCCTAACAGCTAATGACATTAAATATCTTTTTATGTACCTATTTGCCATTCTTATCTTTTTCTTTTTTCTGCAAAATATGTGTTCTTTTTTGCCCTTCTGCTGACTCATTTATTTTCTTATTGTTGGGTTTAGAAAATTCTTTATATATTCTGGATTCAAGTCCTTTTGGGTATGTGATTTGGAAATATTTTCTTCTCTTTTAACCTCATTTGCTTTTAATAATGTGATATGTTAGATTTCATTAATTTAAAATTCATTAATTTTATTAATGTAAAGCTACATTAAGTTGATTAATTCATTACATTATCTAGTTTAGGTAATGGACAAAATGGTCAAGTGTATTAATAAGATTCCTGTCACAGAAACTCTGGCTGAGAAATGACTAGCAAGGCAGGCACATGGAAACAAGAAAATGGTGCAATTGACATGTGTCCCTAATACAAGCTCTTTACCATCCAAACTATAAGGAAACTACTGTCAATGGTAAGTGATCTAGCATATATATCTGTAAATGTGCCATTTTCTACAAGGAGTGAAAAAGCAGTGGCTCAATTTTGAAAAATATGTATGCTCTAGAGAAAGTTTGAAAAAAAATCATGCAAGGAAAATTTGGAGTGATTTTGTTGCTAAAAACAACGTGACTATGTCATCTATTTAAAGTATCACATCTGAATACCTAAAAGCTTTGGAAAAAGGATTCCCAAACCTTTTTTGATGTATTACAGCCGAGGAACTTCAAAAGTGCCTATTTGTCACAAGTATAAAATTATAACATCTTCAGTTTATTTCCTAAAAGAACCAAATGACATTAGGGAAGATGCAAATTCTCTAGCCACGTTTCAACAAAATTCTTTTCAAGATTATTGGGTGGAGTTAAGAAATACTATGATTTTATAAGAATATCCCTATCTTTGAGAGGTGTGCTTTTCAGAAATAATAGCCACACAAATCAAGAACCAAAATAAATTGAAGTTATTACCATACTTTTTTCATTAGTATGCCTGTCTGTGTTAAACAAAGGTCTTTAAAAAGAAGAAAGCACTTTCAACATTGCTTTCCCTAAAAACAAAACAAAAGCATTAAAACTGATGACACATTTTCTGAAAGCAAAATCTTTTGTACCATCAATAAGGAAAATGAAACTTCCTTCAAGAATATGTATTTCTTCCTTATTTCATTCTATTAAAATATCTATTTGCAAGTATATATATATACATGTTGTGATACTGCAATTTATAATAAGAAATATACAAATATTTAGCCTATGTCCCTGTTCCTGCCACAGAGCTTCTAAAAGCCCTGAAATTTTTTAAGTGAGGAGAACCATAAGTGGGTCTTTTGCTATGTAAACAGGGTAACTTTTCAAATACTCCTAGGTCTCCTAAGGATGAGGACTGGTTACCAGAGGAACTAACTGTGTGGTTAGAGGGTTGGAACTTTCAGTCCCATTCTCTACCCCCTCCCCACCTCTGAAGAGGGAAAAGGGGCTAGAGATTGAGTTCAATCTTCAATAGTCAATGATTCAGTTATTCGTGCTTATGTAATAAAGCCTCCATAAAAATCCAAAAGGAAGGGGTTCAGAGAGCTTCCAGGTTGGTGAACAGGTGTAGATTCAGAGAGAGTGGTGTGCTGAGACAGCATGGAAGCTCTTTGCCCCCTCCCACATACCTGGCTTTATGCATCTGGTTGCGCCTAAATTATATCCTTTTATAATAAACTGGTAATGTAGTAAGCAAACTGTTTGAGTTCTGTAAGCCACTCTAGCATATTAATGGAACATGAAGAGGAGGTCATGGAAATCTTCTGGTAACCTCTCTATTATAACCAGTTGGTCAGAAGCCCAGGTGACAATCTGGACTTGGGACTGGCATCTGAATTGCAGGTAGTCTTGTGGGATTGAGCCCTTAACCTCTGGAATCTGATGCTATCTCCAGGTAGTTAGTGTTAAAACTGAGTTAATTGCTCAGTGGTGGGGAAAAAAAACCCTGCACATTCAGAATCAGAATTGAGTGCAGAATTGTAAGTGTATAGAACATGTTAGTTTAGAAGATTTTATTGATGGGATGGTGATCACCTCATCAACAAGTTTTGAGACCGCTAGGCAAGAGCATGACAAAATTCTTGAGGAGAGCAAGTCTTCATGGAGATTCCATTTGAATACCCTAGAGAAATAAGGACAAAAGAAGAAGGAATGGAGTATAGGCAAGGGTCATGTAGTATGGACATTTCCTGGGTATCTACTCTGAGGCTATTAGACCAGAAGAACTAAGGCTGAGGATGAGGGGGATAGGGAAGAATTACAAAGTTGAACATAACACTGAGCTTGTCTTTACAGACACTGAATTCTAAGGAGAGGGTCAGAGATATACAACTTAAAACATCACTTACTCTGTAATTTTGTCAAGAGCTTTCTCTTTGGCTGAGATTTCAATGTTCTCAAGAAGACTGTACCTTGATAAGAGTGATTTGTGTCTTTTTGGATGCAGACAGCAGGATAAATATATCTGTTGAGTCAATGTTATCCATAAATGCTGTGGCCACCAGACCAGATGGCCCCAAGGTCAGATCCAGGACATTCTCTCATTCTGTAAGGAGCAACAAGATGCTTTAAAACTAACTTTAATCAAGACAGCAGAAACATTTGCATGATCCTAAGTATAATTAAATACACAAATATTCCAAAAGTTTTGAAGTTATACAGAGAATCATAGGTGAAATATGTGAGTTAAGAAAATGATACTTTTAAACTTGAAAAGCAATAATTCTTCCAACTTAATTTTATTTCTAAAAAAAAAACCAGGAAGCAAACATACCTTGTTTCACATGGTTTTAGTTAGGCCTCAATACTTCTTATATATACAGTTCTTTTTTAAAAGAAATAATCAAAATAGCATACCAAAAGAAATGAATAACTAAACAATGTTGAGTGATCAGTATTGAGGAAAGAAGAATGGAAGACTTGAGATCTACCTAAAAATGAAAGGAACATTGGTGAGTAGACATGGATTGATTATGCTCATTAATTAATGAGTAGTTTTTTAAAAGATTTTATTGATTTATTCTAGAGAGAGAGAGAGAGGAAGTGAGAGAGAGAGAGAGCATGAGTGAGGTAGGGGCAGAGGGAGAAGGAGAGAGAGAAGCCCAGACAGACTCCACGCCAAGTGTGGAGCTGGTGCGGGGCTTGATCCCACGACCCTGAGATAATGATCGAAGCCAAAAACAAGAGTCGGAGGCTGAGCCACCCAACCAATTAGAAAAAAAACAATAAATTAGAAAAAAAAAAAAAAAAACACCTCAAGAAATATAGTAAACTGTCAGGAAAAATGGTGGGCTGACTTTTCAAGGATATGTTTGGAAGATAACCTAATTTTTCAAACCCTGCTATTAAGTACCTGGTGAGAATAGGTACAAATGTGGAATCTTTAGCCCACTCCACTGGAAGTATTTTCTTGTCTCATATGAAAGTCAACCTAATTGTTTCATCAAACTTTTAAATTTGCTGGAGAAGATGAAAGAGTGAGTTGAAAGTTGAGCTAGTCTTTAATAAGCTTGATAGCATTTAGACTATTTTATGCACTGTGAAATTAATAAATACATACCATAGAGTGTTCAGAGACCTTGATGTGAGAAACAAAACAGTAAATTATTCATTTCTCCTACTTTTATAGAGTGACTCTTGCCAAAAATTCTTAAAATCTATTATATATCTGTCTGACAGGTGTATTTTTTTTTTTTTTTAACGTTCTGTAGTTCAAAACTTAATTGTTAATCCCATTCTATGGTTGGGAAAAGAGACCAAGCATCGTATTCAAGACTGAAGAGAAATAGAGGAAAAAATGTAGAGGGACCATGAGAAAAATAGGATGAAATATAAAGCCTGTTGGTCCTTATGTCTTTCCACAGGTCTTTGATTTATCAGGACTGTGCCTTACGAAGTTATGCTCAATTGGCAAAAGTATTACATCCCCAAGCATATTAAAAATCAAACCCCAGTCTCCTTTCCAACTTCCTTCCCAGCCTCGCTCACACCTCCCATCATCTGTGAACAACATGTCACTGTTCACGTGTTGGCGAATGAGGTCTCTCAGGGTGTTTGTCACTGTCATGTTTTGATTGTTTGTCTACAGCGCCCAGACTTTGTTCCATCTTTGGCACACAGACATTGAAATGAAATGGTATGTCGGAAAATCCAGGTTGCCTTTATAACAAAGAGCATGTTGCCTCTTTAGGGAACAATGAAACACGATGAATAGCTATTCAATTTTTTGTAGTACTTCCAACACTGGATAAAGCAAAAATCTGGCCCAATGCTGAGAGTGGCCATCTCTTTTGTAGCCAGTACTGGAATGGTTAATTAGTTTGTGGCCCTCGAAGAAGCAACAATGAGCAAGCTCCTGCCACTGCATCCCAACCAAGAACAAAACCGACAGATCGCGCTCCACAGCTGAAACAGATGGTTGCTTACGGGGCCGACAAAGCGAGCATAAACCGTAGAGGCTTTCTTCTCTGCCACAGCCCCAAAAAGGTGAAAAGAACACCTTCCTTTTGGAAGGACACAGACACACACATCACACCACACCACACCACACCGGCTAAACTCTAGCATGCTGTTGCCTCATAAACTATTGCAAAATCTTTAGCCATGCGAGATGGCATTCAGGGCAAATTGAAATACGACCCTGTGCTTTTCTACAAACATGAAGAATAATGGACTTTAAAAATATTGTGGTGGACAGGGTAGAGGGAAAAATGCTTCCACCTCAAACCTGCCTCTGACTTATGGATGACAGGTTTTCAATCCATTCAATTTTTGGAACTGAAGAAGGTAGATAATTTATTAGTTTGTTTAAAAGTCACAAAACCAAAGGAAAGGTATTTTCAAATTTCAAAAAAATAGTTCTCTTAATGAAGATTAAAAGCCCAGATATGTGTCCTTCGGCTCAGCAGTGGTTAAACACACACTATGGTAATTGGGCAATATATCTTTCCAAGATGCTCATGAGGTGGGAAGGGAGGGACAAGTTCAGGGATATGCCCATGGCTACCAGAGGAGAGCAGGCATGACATGAAGAAAAGGAGAATGTGAACTGAAGCTCAAGAAAACCAACGTTGCTTCAACTGCTAGTCTACATATTGGGACATTCTTTCAAAATATTCTAGCATCCCCATGGCTTTGGGTATTAAACACTCTGTCATATCAGATTGTAGCTAGAACTTGCTAATAATCACAGAGGTGCTGCCCCTTGTAGAACAGAAAGATGTCTGACTGGCTTTCAGAGCCCTGAGAAGCTTCCACGGTCTTCTTGCTCCTCTGTGACTAAGAAGAGCATGAGCTGTCTGCTCAGGGGTTGGAATACACTTGCCGAGAGGAACTGCGGGCTTTGTAAACATGCTAGAGGCCTGGGGGAAGGAGACAACCTCCAAACTCAGTCTTGGTAACATTTGTGCTACTCAACTGATCAGGATAACTGAATTATCTCCAGGTTGTATAATTTTCGTGAAATCAAGTAAGCGTTCTATTTTGTATTTGGGTCCCTTTTCCTCATCAAATGCCTATTTTATTTTACAGGCTTTCTCTTCCCCTTTCCGCTAAATTTAATACTTCCTCTTTCTAATCCACTGTATAATCCAATTCTTCTTTTTATTACTTTGCCACGTCTTTCAGTTGCCTGCCCCACCTTTAGACTTTCCCATTTGGTCTTCTTCATCTGCTATTTTACCTGGGGGATCCTATTAACTGACCAGGCCTCAGCTCCCCCCGCTGCACATATGAATGACCCTTCGTGCTTCTCCACCTTCTACTCTCTGCCCTGTTGCACTCTCCTACCTTTCTCTTGCCTTTCGGATACAGCCACCTGCACACCATAGGAGGTCAATATGCCCCAGATGCATATGGGGGGGGCTGGGGGGGCTCATAAAACAGTTTATTGTTGAGATTTCTTCCCAAAGCATCTCTTTCTTACCAGTTTTCTGTTCAGATGGCCAGTGTGTCTGTCTTTTTATTCCAACATCTCACTTAGAATTTGGGAGAGCATTTCACTTCTGCTTCTCCCTGTTTGTACAGCCTCTTGACAAATAAGCTTTGCTTTTTTTTTTTCCTAAACCTTGTACCGACCAGCTTCACAATTCACCTCTTCCTTTCTAATGTTCTCTCTGAGCCAATGTATTTATTGCATCCTTTTCATAATATCCTCTCTGACCTTATCTACATTACTTCTGCTGTTTAGCCCCGCAGAATTGCCTTATCATGGCACTGTTTTGGGGGGAGCCGGCAGGAGATTGGTCAAATTTTCCCTTCCTTACGGTCAGGAGTTGAAGGGATCGGGCAAAGGGGAAGTTATGAAATGTGATTTATTCTCTCCTTTCCTTGAAGAGGATGGTCCTACCCCCTTTAAAATCATCTCTATATGCAAGTCTCTCTTGCATTCACTCCATTCTCTTGTCCTCTGGGTTTTCCCATAGGCTCTTTTTGTCGTTTCCAGTGAAACATTCACAGCTGAAACATGTTTCCTCCTGTGTAACTGTGTATATCCTTTTTGTCTTTTTCATGTTCATGCCAGGAAAATCAAGCTCTCTGTGTTTGAAATGTAAACATTGCTTCTTGGTGTTCCAAATCATCAATTATCATGCCTCTAGTTATACATAAAATTTTGATTCCTCAATCTGGACTCTTTAACTTGAATGTTTTAGATGAACTGATGTCTATTTCTGGCAAATGATATAGCTATCATTCCATTTGGATGCTCTGCCCCAAGGAACTGACCTGTAGAGTCTTATTTCTCTGGGATCTGCTGATTCATCATCTCTACTGCGGTTCATACTGAAAAGTGGGTATGTCAGGGGCGGAGTAGAATACCAGTCACTGCTAGGCTTCAGGGTATCTGTTTCAACGATAGATAAAAGTTCTCAGGAAACAGCTTCTGTTATCCTCAGCGCTTCAAAAAAAAAAAAAGCCTCACAAATATTTACTTCAGTTCTCCAGTGGGCATCTCTGAGAAATGTGCCTCTCCAATTGCTTCTCTCAGTATTCTATAATGTGTCAACATCCACAATTGGAAATTCTATCCCTCCTTTATGGATGTGAAAAGTAAAGCAGAATGGATCCATGCTCCATTATGACAGAACTTGGCTCTCTGCTATGGTGGCTTGTAAATAATAAACAACATTTTGCTTGTGTGAGCATGTGTCCACAGCCTAATATATTAACCACAGGGTGACACACTTTTTATTTAACCCAGATGTCTGGAGGCAGTACCTTGCTCCAAGGACTGAGCGTGAAACTTGGATATTGGGTCTGAAGGGAAGTTGGTGGAGATCCTGCGGTGGAGAACTCATGGCCATCCCGACTGTTCACGTTTGACTCCACTGATGACCACTTTCCAACTCATGGCACAATCACAAGTGAAACTCAGGTTGCCACTTCCGTTCACTGTCCTGCTTTGAAAACATAACTGTTACTTTAGTTATTCTGCTATCTTGGAATACTGTGGTGTAAGAATTGCTTTGAAGTGCTGAGTTCTTTTCTTGCCATATAGATGTGTGTGTGTGTGTGTGTGTGTGTGTGTGTGTATATCTCATTTGAAATTATTGAAGCACAGTGGTCCTGTGTTTTATTCTTTATTCTCACACACGCTCATACATACACACAAATACCTATAGTTTCTTCACTGTCATAAGTGTAGAAAATAAACCTTAAGGGAATTCTTATAGTTTAAATGCCTGGGTAGTGTATTCACTAAGGATTAGGATACTGAGGGCAGACTGAAGTTGTATACCTGCTCTGGGATGGCTATTTTTATATATTAAGTTGGCTAGACCATGGTACCCAGTTTTGATCAAATACAGTCTAGATGTTGATATGAAGGTATTTTTTTTAGATGTGATTAACATTTAAATCAGTCGACTTGAAGTAAAGCCTATCACCCTCCATAAGGTGAATGGGCCCTGTCCAATCAGTTGCAAGCCTCAAGAGAAAAGACTGACATCCCCAAGGAAGAGGGAATTCTGTTAGAATCCTGCCTTCAGATTCAAATGACAAGATCAACTCTTCCCTGGGTCTCCAGCCTGCCCTATAGATTTCAGACTTGCCTGTCCTCACAAACACATAAGCCGAGTCCTTAAAATAAATCTCTTATTTTACATACACATCCTATTGGTTCTCTTGCTCTGGAGAATGCTTTCTAATAGAGGTTCCATCATTTAATAGCTTTGTGACTTTCAGCAAGTTATTTAACATTCTGTGCCTCAGTGTCTTTATTTCTAAAATGGATATCATAATAATCATTGGGGGGGGGCATGAGGATTAAGTGAATTAATGTAACTAAGAATAGTATCTGACACATGGTTAATTGATGTGTAAGTCCTAGCCATAATTGTTGCTATTTCTATCATAAATAATATAATTATATATATATATTTTATTATCACTTTTAGCCATAGGTGGCTAAAGCTCTACTTGCTTTTTCAAATTTAATATTTTGTTTATAAATATCAGTCTTTTGGTCTAGTTTTATTGCTCCCAACCATTTTCTAACTTGCCAAGGCCTATGAGAGATTCTGAGGGTTATGTCTATTAATTCAGCAACAAATTTTATTGAGTCCTTACTCTGTGCCAGGCTCTTTGCTGGAAACTAGATATCATAGTGGTGAACAAAATAGACAAGTCCCTGCCCAAAGGGAACTTACAGTTTGGTGGGGAAGATAAACTGACAGAGACATTACATTGCATGATGCAATGTTCAAGAGGACCCATGAGTTTTATGGGAGAATAATCTAGAGGTTCCATTAGATGTAGGAAGGGTAGTCAAACCAGTTGTCTCTGAGAATTTGAGTCTGAAACTAGAAGACTGAGTTTTATTCAACTGCAGGAAAGGGTCAAGAAAGGCTAGGCCAATAAAAGAACTCTGGGTGTCTGGACTGAAGCAGTTAAAAGTTAAGATGTTTGAGGGGAGTAGGGAAGAGGGTTTTGGGGCAGAGAAGTGGTTGCAGTTGGATGCACTTCAACTTCAATTTGCAAAAACCCCAAACCAATCAATCACTGTAGAAGTCCAGGACTCATTCCACCCTAAAGTATATTATTCTGCAATCTATTATTGCTCTTGTTCTGGAATCTATTATTGCTTTTTCTTGTTTTCTTTGATAACCGCACTTATCTTTTCTTATTCCTTCTTACCAAATTATGGCTTTTAGCTTTTATGAGATCTTCTCTTTTTTTAATTTAAATTCGATTAATTAACATATAGTGTATTATTAGTTTCTCCTTCTTTCTTTTCTTTATAATTTTCTACATATTAAAAACTTCCCTTACTGTGAAGTCTGGGATCTGGTATTAGGTTCCAGCTAACTAGGGGCCCAGCTTCGTTCTGACTTGATCATTCTTTGGGAAGGGATGTCCCTGAAAATGTTCTCTCTGTGCATTTGTCCTTAAGTCATTCTGGTGTGTGTGATAGATAGTATATATAGATATATATTATATAGATAATATGTATATTAGATAGATAGTATATATATTAGATTGATAGGTTATATGTATTAGATAAGTTTTATATATATATTAGATAGATTATATATAGATAGGTTTATATATAAATACAATTTATATATAAATAAATACATAATTTACATATAAATATAGATAATTTATATAATAGATAAATTATATAATATCTAAATTATATATATGTGTGTATATATATATATATTTAGAATATATATTTAGATAGATAGATAGAGCCTGAGAGAAAAACTAAGGAAGATTTTTTTTTTGGGTCTTTATTTTGTTTTTCTGTAACCAGTACAGTGTTAAACAGTTTTTAAATTAGTCCTGCTGAGTAAGGTTTCCGCTAATGGATTTTGCTTTGGGGGGAAGTTGTGAGGCTCCGTTTCCCACCCTGATTACTAATTATTATTGCCTTTGTCTTTCAATTCAGTTTAGAGATCATGGAGCTTTATTTAGCCTCAACCCGAGGACTCCGTGATAATTTTGAGGAATATTTTACAAGATTCCACTTTCTCATGCTTTCTATTTGTAGCGAGTTTGTATTTATATATGGAAATGTTCAGTTAAATCTGATCTATGGCTCGTTACAAATGTGGACCGTGTATGTGTTGATCTTCCTGCTTTCCTCACAGTGCACCTCTGCCTGATTCATGTCTGAACAGGAGGCTGTTTCTCTTCAGTCTTCCCTTAAATCCCATCTCATATGCCTCACAATTAGAGTCATTTGAGGAGGTGAACTAGATTGAGACCACTGAGTGATTTTACATGCTGTGGGCTGCCAGCACATTGTGAATCCCTAGGGATCCGTGGAGCCCATTACCAACCCAGTGAATCACTCACTCTGTTTGCTTTTCCACAAAAAAGAAATGTGCAGCTGCTTACTTCTGCCATGGACTTTGGAATTTTGTTCCCTTTTCCATCTGCCTTTTGTGTAAAGAAATTCTGCCTGAATAATTACTTGTCTGTCCCCTTTGCTCATTCCCAACATCATCATTCTTCAACCTTCTGTTTCCAATTAGTTCTTATCTCAAATGGCTTATTGGCATCAATCTGTTCTCAGCATCACCAAAGTGCACAAAACTACCCTGAAACATGGGGGAATCTAGATAAGGCTGAGACTTACCAATCAGTCCAGTGGAGTCTCTGCATTTCACCCCAATGCCTTCCTGTTCTCAGGAAACCTGAGATAGGAGATGGTGTCGAGACATGTCATTGATATAGCACATTCTGGAGCAAAATGACATGCGTGAGCATTGCAGAGACTCTGTAAGGCCTGTGAAAATAGCCATTGTTGGACATCTGGTGTCGAAAAGAGCTGTTTCAAAACAAGTTCACAGTGTTAAATCATGGTGTAGACAGCTTCCGAGCAGCTGTCCACTGCTGGAGAGGGGGCTCTGAGATCTGTTTGTCAATGGTTGCGCTTTAAGCCTTGCTAGTCACTTTGATTGCAAACCTTTGTGCTACAGTAGCATGGCTAAAATTGGGCCAAAAAACACTGTTATCATTCTTAGCCAACTAGGCATAAAGAGAAAGTGGTAATAGGATCAGGCAAAAAAAAAAAAAAAAATACCCAACCCCCCCCCAAAAACATACATTCGTATGTATATATGTATATATAATGTATATATATCATAACGTATATATGTTTTATATATATATGCATATACACATATATGAATATATAACTTTTGAGCGGACTAGTGAGCTTTGTTGGTTGAACTATGGCACAAACAAGTCCAATGACACATGTTTGATATCCATGTAGTTACCTATGCTCAGAAAAAAGGGGTTTCAGAAATTATTTGTCCAAGGTTCTTTTTCTACAGAAACTGATATCCAGGAGTATTATATGGTTTTTCAAATGTCATAGCTAATTAATGGTAGAACTAGCGTCCTAACTTTTTTAACTCCTAGTAGAGTGCTCATTCTAAGAAATCACATTCCAAGACCATCTCTGGGAAAAATAGTTTAAAGCATAGGGCAAAGCCAGACTTTACATTCTATGAGGGTCTGGATTTGCCTTTCTCAGTCATTACTTAGCCCCAGGATAAAGTGCAATGCTTAAAACATAGGAGATGTTCAACAAATATATTTACATTTTTTTGTATGAGTGGAGAAATGAATCTAACAGTAAGGAATTAGTACACATTGAGGGTCTCCTATGGGCCAGACACTTTTCATATGGTATTTCATTTACCCCTCATCTTGGTAAGGGGTCCCTGGGACAATTCCATCTTCCTATTCTCTTCCAGGGAGAAACCACTTTATAATGAGATTTAATCTGGTCACAAAACCACCCCTTAAGAAATTTAAAAACTATAGGCCTCAGATATAAAAATGTCTGAGGCAGGGTGCCTGGGTGGCTCAGTCAGGTAAGCGTCTGCCTTCGACTCAGGTCATGATCCCAGGGTCCTGGGATCGAGTCCCGCATCAGACTCCCTGCTCAGCAAGGAGCCTGTTTCTCCCTCTGCCTGCCACTCCGCCTGCTTGTGCTCTCTCTCTCTGACAAATAAATACATAAAATCTTTTAAAAAAAATGTCTGAGGCATTTGACTCTAACACCACAGTCTGATTTGGGAATCACTAAACATTTAGGATTGGATTTTAGCTATCATTTAAAAAGCTGTATTTGGTTGGGGTTGCCTGGCCAATGGTAGGCCTTGTCTTCCTGGTCACTCTTGACAAATTTCACCCTTGAATACTCCCTTACTCTAGATGTGATGAGGCTGCCTCCTACCCCCACTCTATCAAGGCTCTACCCAGTTCCATTGAACCTATAAAACTGGGGGCTACTTATAGTCTTTCTCTGGGATAGTCTGAGACCACAGGCATGAATTTGGCTTGACATTCTGCCCATATCCTTCCTGGGATCTTCTGATAGAAGTTCTGTTATTCTTTTGGCTTGTGAGAAAAGGACAGGGTTTCTAAGGGTAAGTGGCTGTCAAGATAAGACTGCAGTCCTTCTTTGTTGTCAGTGTATCCCATGCCTGCTTGGGGTGGTAAAGATGTGTAACCCTTAACGTCCCTAGCTGACTGGAATTCTTTCCCTATCCTTATCTTTTTAACATTGGAGAAAAAAGGTGGCATTGAAGCTTGCTTGGGCTCTCATTTATCCCCTGTGACTGTCTGCCTCTATATCGTGGTACATTAATGAAGAGGGGAATGAAACATCATTTTACCCCCCTCCCAGAATAGAAAAGTTGACTTTAAACATCAGCTAGTTGTTATCAATCCCATATATAAATGAAGAAACCAAGGTTTAAAGAGATTCATATGTGTGCTTTCAAGTTCCCTCAACTAGTAAATAGGAGAAAGCAAAATTAGCATACAAGTTGGTCTAATTCAGAAACCCACATTCTTTTTGCTACACTACACTGCCTTTACATGAGAGAAAATAAACAGGTGTGAGAGTCAGTACCATCTTCTTTTTGTAGATAATAAACAAGATAAAAGGAAAGCAATAGTTGATTGTAGAATTATAATCCTCATTCATACAATTTTCTGAGAAAGGGAAGTAAAAGCATTGTTCATTCATATTTATCCTATAAACACACTCAAAGTCAGCAAAATTTCATAATAAACTCATGCAAAGTGCTATTCTCTTAGGGTACTCTCAGGTTTTTGAGACACTTTTTTGTATTTTGAGACTCTGCCCCCAGAGGTACAAAATGAGCTGATGGTGTCAAGTCGTGGTCTGCTAAGAAGCCATTGTTAGTTCAGTGCCAGAGAGAAATCATTGGGTTTCACTCATTTCAGCAGCTCCTGGAGTAATTGGTTCACTGGATTTTAGTTTAAATAAAAATTTAATTCCATAAAAATTGTCATGAAAATATTAGCAAAGTTTTTCTTTAGGAAATTGTTTTAGATAGTTTTTGTGAAATCTCTTTATCCAAATTCACCTAAAAACAATTATAAGTCCCCAAAGGTTATGGACAGAATAAAACTCATGATTTTCGTGCTAGCCAAAGTGAGAGATATGTTTGCTACCTAAGCTACTTCCTTACCTCTTTTATTTATGTATATATTTATTTTTATATAATTTCTGGCATTTAGAGACCAAAAATTCTTTAGCAAAGAATTCTAAAAAACTCTTTAGTGGAATAAACTGGAGCCTTTGCTCTTTTGAAAAGAAAGACCTAGTTCTGATGCTGGGATTGTAATATTCAGAATGCTTACTAACTATGACTAATTGATTGATTGAATGATTTAATATTCACGTTGTGTTTTAGGCATGGTGCATTCACCTTCTGATCCACCATCCTCCAGACAAGCTCCAAGGGAGGTATCATCCTTACTATTTTATAGATAAAGAAACTGAAGCTAATGAAGGGTAAGCCATGTGTTCAAACTCACTTACCCAATATTTGTCTGAGCTGAGATTAAAACCCAGGTCTACCATAAAGCTCTTGTAATGTCCAGTTACATTTACTATTTTAAAGGAAAGTTTCAAATCTTAAGCTAATAGTTTCTTTTATAAGTGACAGGCAGCAAAATCACCTTTATGGGTTGCATGTCTAACATCTGTCTTTCTTCTAAGCAAATTATAGAGCTTTGAAATATGGTTTTGATGTTCTAAAATCTCCATGAAGCCAATTAAACATGTCAGTGAAGCAAGAGTTTAAATGTCCACGCAAGCTACATGCATGTGGGGCAGAACTTTGACACCTTTACGGAGCTCTTATTCAAAATACAAAGCCATTCTGGAGAAATACAAGACAAAGCAAAATAACAAAAAACAGATAGTGTCTGCAGACCACCTCATGTGCATGTGATTTGGCTATTTACTATGGCAAACACATAATAATTTATTCAATTGCCATCTCAGTGTCTGGTTACATGACTGGCAATTTAGTATACCTAAATGATCTGCCATGTAACTTCTACCAGAAGCTCAGGGAGATGCTGATATTCAAGCAAGATATTCTAAGGAAGTAGTAATTATCAGGTTTTCAATATTGCTTAACATAAATTTCCATTAATGCCATGTTGCAGAAACATGCATATCTGTACCCTTTCTTTCTGCCACCTTTTCCTTTTTCTCTCCATTCCGCAGCTTCTCCTCTCATGCTGCCGTTACAGAACTACAACTTTTAACATGCACTTGGCTTCAGTGTCAGAGCAATATAAGGAATAGCCATGTGGAACGTCTTTATATTGCTTGTAAAATTGCTATGGGGGACATTATGGAGCTCACTGCCCTTGTATAAAGAGCGTTTTGACAAATTCATCTTCAAACTCGGGGATAGGAAAGTTTGCCTCTGTTGATGAACTGGTGTGCTTTCTTTCCGTAGAAAATGATAGCCCTGTAATCCATCATCTTGTCCCTTTGCTTGGGCTGTTAGGAAACAGTGCACTAGGAGCTGGCCCAATTACAGCACCGCTCCTCAGGTAGGATTTCCTGCCTGCACTCTTCCTCTGGGTTTCCCCATTAGTGTTTATTTGTGGTCATTATTTTGTCATAACTTTTTTTTTAATCTTTCTGTTTTTTCACATTTTTAAAATAACTCATTATTTATTCTTGTTGGGATTAAGTTAGGGCATAAGTGAGTTAATAGAATTATATGTATTTGCAGGTGTGCATGTGGGGGGGATGTGTGTGAGTGTTAGAGAGAAAGAGAGAGATACATTTCTCAAAATTCATATACTATATGTTATTGCTTATCTCTATGTAATCATAAAATTATTCAGACTCCATGGTGACATGACATTGTGCTAGATAAATACAGAAAAAATACAGCAAAAATCTAAATTTGTGAGTTGGAGGGCCATGAGACTACATTAGCACTTAAAATTGTGTGAATTCTGCCTGAAAACTTCCAAGGCCTTATGTAGGTTATGGAAGAAAGTGGTTGGAGAGGTCAGCTAATCTATTACTCTAAACATAGATCGCATTTTTCTGAGTGTGCCTTCAATTAAATTTAGTAAAACAAGATGTATTTATTTGTTATTTCTTTTGGTTCCAAAAAAGATTTCAGCAGTTATATTGATAGGAACTAAATATCTAATTGACATTGATTAAATTAGAATAAAATTCATGCTAACATGGATAAGACTGAGAGTTTAATGGATTCTTTACTTACTGGTGTTATTACTTCTAAGTAGTTTAGTACTGTGGCTTTTGTTTAAGGATGGAAACCACCTCCTCTGATTTAACATAAACATATATTTATACATGTTTATTACTGGAGGTTTGTACCTTTTGACCATATTCACCCAGTTATAAAATAAATGTCATGGGGATGTAATGTGCAGCATGGTGACTATCGTTAATAGTCATTGTGTATTTCAAAGTTCCCGAGAGTAGATCTTAAAAGTTCTCATCACAAGAAAGAACATTTGTAACTGTGTGGTTATGGAGGTTAACCAGACTTAATTGTGGTGATCATTCACAGTGTACACGAATATCAAGTCCTTATTCTGTGCACCTGTAACTAATATCATGCTCTATGTCAATAATATCTCAATTTCTTTAAAGAAGTTTATTACTGTTTTCGTTAATTCTTTTTTTTTTTTGTAAATGTGATATATGTTTTCCAGTAAGTGGTTCCACAATACAATCTCTTAAAGAGTTGCCTAGGAATCTAAAATGATTTCTAAAAGAGAGCAGTTCAAAAAAACCAGAAGGATCAGGCAAGGTAATACTGGAATTAACGGGCATGGCTAAGAGATCCACGCTCCTGGTTTATGCCATTTTATGATTAACTGAGGGTCAATTTTGTTTGCTGTGAACCCAGGTTCTGCAAGGGAGAGGAGCTGTCATTTCAGGAATGCACTTTCACATGTGCTTAATTTTATGAAATACAGTAAACTTTCTCTCTCTCCAACCCCTCTTCACAGCTCCCCCGCCCCAACACACACACACACACTTACCGTTTGTTTAATTCTAAATGTGGTGTCTACATTCTCTCTCACTACCTTCAACTTTGCAGCTGGCTACAAATGAATAAGTGCTAAAAATTATCATAGCTGATATGAATTTAAGCAATTACCTTTTGGAGAATATTTGCTTTCAAATAGGAAAACCAGTAGGTAGATGGAAATCCTGCGGGACCCAATGGCATGCTGTCTCATGGCCGATATTTAGTCTCCATCATAGGCCAGAGGCTGATACTGGAGTGAGAGAGATCTCTGTGATGAACTCATCAAAATCACACTGCAGATTCATCTGTATCTGCTGTCAGGGCTGCCGTTTGGAAATAAAGAATTTTTACTAACCTTTAATTCAGTAAAGGCAAACCACTGATATTAAAGCCAAGATATTTTGGAAAAAGAAGTCATAAAATATATAACATTAGTTTTAATAATTAGTGTGCTCCTACAAAACACCATGTATTTTTCTTAAAAAAATATTCTATAACTATTACCACCAATGAAAATTTTGCAAAAGTTCATATTCCCTCTTCCCTTAGGTTTGGAAATTCTGTATTGTCTTCTGCATTTTCATCAAATTAGCAAGCATATTTTTTCTTCCTAGTGTTGGAATAAAATACTAAAGCATTTTAAAAATGTGTCCATCAATTATCCTTTTTTTTTTCTTTAGAAAACAATTATTAACTTCTTTTTCATTGACTTTACTGCCGCACGGTCAAATCAACTTACCTGTATTTGTTTTTCATGGTTCAGTGTGCAGGAATGAGCAATGATTTCCTTCATCAACCATCCACCTAAAAAAGTGTTTTGCTTATTAGTCAGTATAAATTGTTTTCCTGCCAAATCATAACATACCAGAGTGGAGGATTTATTGCCCAATTTCATTCTCTAGGTTTTCACTTGTCCAGTACAGAAGCATAAAAATACTGGTCTCTGATGTGCTGTAGGATGAGAACAACAGAGTTCCCAGTTCTCTTCAGTTTAGCTGCATCCACAGGTGTAGTCTTATCTCTTATTTGTTCCCAGCATGAATCTTCCCTCTAGCTCATCTGGACCGCTTCCTTAATGTGCTTTTTAAGCCTGGATTCCGTTTCACTAAGCATATTTCTTCAGTTACCATCTCCTAAATACTCTCTTCAATCTATGGGTGTGGAAGTGAAACTTTTTCTTAACCTTCCGTTGGAGCTACTCATGTGACTTCTATCACTTGAAGCTTGAGGCTAGATCTTTTTGTGCACTTGTATACTTGCCTTATATTCCTGAATGGTTATGAGTTTACTCTATTCCACCACTAATATTGAGCATCTACCATATGACAGATGCTATATTATGGAGAGAGGGTACTAAGAAAAGTAAGATACAATCCCTGCCCTGGAAAGTTCAGTTAAGAAGTGACAGACATTTTCATGAATAATTAATGTACAATATCATCAAAGAGAGGGATTGGCAAAGTGCTAATGAGACCCAGAGACATATCATGCATGTCATAGATTCCTTCATCAAGATGATGATATCGGAGCTGGGCCTTGAAGGTAAGTTTTTGGAAGGCAGAAGGGTCATTAGTAACAGATTTTCAAGAGGAAGAAAAGAGCATAGCACATTTAGGTGACAGAAATCAACAATCCAAAGTCCCAAAAGTTCCATAAACTAAAAGTTTTGTCTTTACTGTTTTGGTATTAATCCTGATCTGATTTGACCTCATTGTAAAGAGAGCCTCACTTGAACTGGTGTGAGATGAATAATTTTGCTTTATTGCAGATGCATTGATGTATTTAATGATATGGTGTTACCCCAGACCTCTGATCATCTAAAGTTGGGTACTAAATTGCCTTTCTAAAATCTGAGAGATTGTAAATTCTAAGATACATCTGTTCCTACCACTGTTGGATAAGAGATGATAGGGATAGAGGACGAAATTCTGTTAAGGATGGTAAGGTGGAGTGAAAAAGATGAAACTGGAAAGATAATTTGGAGCCAGACAGTGTAGGATATTTTATTCCAAAGCTAATGAGTTTGGACTTGCATCTATAAAGGTGAGAGGAAGTATGTATGGAAGGCCTGGCGTAATATGATTTTCAAGGCCTGCGTTTTATATTTTTATTTTAGGCTTTAACAATGATATCATATCCTTTCTGAAACTTTTTCTTTATTCACAGGTACAACTAATCACTTGTTTCTATTTCCACATGGCTTTACTCAGAGGATCATGATAATGTAGCAGATTGTATCACAGGACTTACTTGGTTTATTTCTCCATTTAATTAGAGCATAAACTCCATCAAGAGATCATTTATTGTAATTCATTCGGCTGCTTTTGTTTATTAATTAATTAATTTATTATATTTTATATGTTTATTGGCTTGCCGTCTTTAGTGCGTTCTGACTGCTATAACAGAATATTACAGACTGGGTGGCTTGTAAACAATAGAAATTTATTTCTCACAGTTCAAGAGGCTGGGAAGTTCAAGATAATGGTGCCCGCAGACTTAATGTCTGGTTAGGCTTGCTTCTTCTCTTATAGATGGCTTCTTCTCTCTGTGTCCTCACGTGGAGGAAAGTGCAAGAGAGCGCTTGGGATCTCTTTTAGAAGGGCACTAATCCCATATAAGTGCTACACCTCAGGACCTAAGCACGTCGCACAGTCCCCAACTCTAAATACCATCCTGCTGAGGATTCGGTATTAGCATATGACTTTCGGGAGGGCACAAATATTCAGTCTACAGCACTGGCCTACAACTCTCCTTATTCTAAAAGGATGTAAGACACCTGGCACCATCTCCCAATAGCTTTGTATTGAATTCATTAATGAAAGTAAATACTACATTTAGAGTGCTCTTACTTAGCGCCGTGCACTATTCTTAGGGTTTTACAAAAATTACAAAAACCACCTCATTTAATCCTCACGACTATCCTATGAGACAGGTATTATGATGATACTCATTTGTGAGTGGGAGACATAGATGCTCAGAGAAGTCAATGAATCTGCTTAAGGCCACATAGCTAGTACCTGTTAAAGTCAAAGCTTTTCATCTTAACCACGAAACCACACTGCCTCTTGATAAATGAGCTCTGCATTCTCTGTACCACCTAGCAAAATGTCTCCCGTGAAATATGTTCTCAAGATAAATTTGTTGATAGACTGGAGCACAAAATGTGATGTTTTAAAATGATAATTTGCCTGAACTAGCAAAAGCCACCTCCTTCTTTCAGTGACTTCATGGTACTTGATTCTAAGTGCCACATCTGGGGGGTAAAGACAGATCATGCAGGTACATTCCATAATACATATATAAATAGGTTTAAATTTTAAATACTCAAGTAAGTCGTGCTCACTGTAAAAAATTGAAAAAAAAAATTATACCAAAAAAAAGCCAAAGTGCCCCTTAATTTATCTCCCTAGATTTCATTCCCCAGTCTGTTCCTCTGAATGGTTGAGCTTCTACATTGATATACACATTCATTCACATATGTACATACAAAATAGCTTTACACAAATCCATATAAACCTGTTGATTCAAGTGTCTTTAGTAATTTTAGCCCAGTTGATTTAATATAACGCATTCATGTATCAAAGTTATGGCTGCCATAACTGTTACAAATTTTAGTAATCTCCCAGCAAGAAATGTTCAGGGTTGTTCCTTTTGACAGAAATGGGATACCAGCATAATTCCTGCATTATTTAAAATATTATTGTTAATTTTGGTGCTTTGTGAGGTAAAGTGTTTTGCATGACAAGACAATGTGGGGTCTATTAGGAGTTCGTTGGGGTTTAATTTGCTACAATTTTTAATGCTCTACAAGAAGGGATTAAAAAAGGACTCAATTAAATTTATAGATGATGCTATATTGGGAGATGTTGAGAACATCTGTAAAGATAGATATTTCAAGAAGTTAGAAATATGTGAAAGAAATAGCAAAACAATATTTGGATTGCAAAATATTTAATTGAAAGTGTTAAAGGCTTATTAATCAGTGCACCAATTACTGATAGGAAGTGGAAGAAGGCATAATGACTTCTGCTCTTATAATGTCACATGACTGCAAAACTAAGCAACGTTAGTTCATACCACGCCAGTGTACCTTGTGAGTCTCTTAGACAAAGTAACTCACAAGTTACCTACTGTTCTTTTGAGGTCACTCTAAGTTGTTTCATTCTAGAGAAAAAACTAGAAGGAAATTGATGCTTTGTGAAACCTACCATCCTTGGTCATTTTATTTATGTGGATTGTCTCATGTGGAGAAGATACAGTGTTAATATCTTTGTTGCTCATTCTTATTTCAGTTTATACCTGCATTTGCCAATTTATTTTCTGTTGTGACATTTTCTCTCAAAAATCAGAGTTGTGTGTGAACTCACATTCAAGTATCTATACATATTCAAATAAGTAAAAAAAAAAAACTGAACAAATTTTTACTTTAATTAAACTTTTAAAATTATAATGCAACGCTACACTGGTTAGCAATCGTAAGCGAATGAGTGATTCCTAAATGAGTCCAATTATTCAGAGAGAACCATGGAGAGTTGTCTGATGAACTACAGTAATAATGACATGTGTCCATAGTTTGTTGCTGTGTCTCTGCCAGGCATTTGTGAAATATCTATTCATCAGGCGATACTTAGTGAGAAAGTGTTTAGCCATTATAACAAGGTACATGCAAATGAGCTTCCCATGAGACTTTGCAACAAACATTTAATTAGCTATACAAAGAAACAGTTAAATATACAAACACACTTTACAGAAAATTGGCTAGTGTGTATTGTTAATTTTGTGCACATTAATTCCTAAATAGCTCCATTTAATAACATATATCTTTATCACATGACTATTAATGGAAATGTGTAATTTTACCTGAAAATTAGTTGTGTTTAATTTCTTATATCCTCCTTTTCTTACTATAAAAATCAGAAATATTCTGAGTAACACAATTTGGATATTTTTAGCATTTCATTTGTAAATAAGGACTGTAAAATGTCAAAACTGAAATATCTATTCATCAAGTTGGTACAGAAAATGGAAATTCAGAGGCTAATATACGTTAGAGAAGTAGGTGACAAGCCTCAGTTATCATCTATCATTGTGCACAAAGAGTAATACTGATCTCTATTTTTAAAATTACTGTATTTATTCAAAAGTACTTCCATTAAACTGTTTAGTTTATTGATCCACTAAAATAGACATACATTTCTTTTCTTAAAAATCAAAACCCATTAAAGATGTTTGCCTTCTGAGTGTTTAATGTCAAGAAAATTCTCTTTTATGAACCTGGGTCTTTAAAAAATTATTTTAATGTCTTGCCTTAAATTATAAGGTATTCTTAAGGAATATCATCAGGATAAAATTTAAATTTTACTTTTCTGTAATCACCACACTTTTTCATATCTTTTGAAGAATATTAATTTTTGTTATTAAGCCTATGTTTGCTATTCACATAGTGATTGACAAAGCATTAACAAACAACATTTTTGTGTATCTAATAATACCGTAATAAGATACTTAAAAACCCACTCAGAATTGTCTTTTTTTCAGGGATTTAAGGAGTGATCACAACTTACAACAAGGATAGTAGTTCACAATTTCAAGCAAATCTTTTTTGATTTTAAGTATTAACTCCTATTCTGTGTAATTCAAAAATACTTTCCATCTTTTTAAACAAGAGTCATTTTATTTTTAGATAATCAAGAGGAGTTACTAGGTACGGCAGCTGACCAGCCAGCCTTCACAATACCATTTGCATCTCTGAAGCCCCCAAGGACAGAAAGGAGTCTTTTAATTGGTGATTCAACTTTAGTGGAAACATGCATTTAGGAAATGAGGCCTACACTGTCGTCTTCACACTAGGCAGACCAGCTCCTGTTGTCATGGTGATCTTCTATAGCCTGCTAGAGCCAGTGATGTGGAAAACAAGATGGCTTCCTCGTTTATTTAGCCTTAAAGAAAGTTGCAGATATAAGCAAATGATTATTGAATTAAAAATCTTTTTTTTTTTTTAAAGATAACGAGAACATTAAGTTATGTGGACATTTTTGCTTTGAATAAAACTTAACTGTCTCCAAACCTTCTAAAATTATCTATGTTTTTCAAGGTAAAAGAACTATTTCCTTTCTTTTAAATGTAAATATCTTAAAACACTGCCTTCCCATGGAGCTATGCTTCAAGGAACAGGCCAGATTTCAGTCCGTGTATGATTTCTATTTATTTTGGATTAGCATGAGCGTTATAGGATGACACATGTTATATGTAGGCTTTATTGTGTAAAAATAAGCTGCTTCAACAATTTCAATGCTTGTAAAGGGTCTCTATCTACATCTGAAAGAGACCCTGAGTTTTCAGACTGGACACCAGTAAAGTAGGAAAAATGCAGGAAGGAGTCACTCTAACTATCAGAAGTGAGAAAAACTCCTTGGTACTCACAGGTGACTTTTCAATCGCCAGCTTAAAAATGGTACAGACAATAATCTGAGTGACTTCTTAATAAATATTTGGACACAAAACAATCTTTCCATTTTGAGCCACTCTCCGTATTTACTGAACTGAGAAAATCTCCAAAATACTTTGTAAACAATAGAGGAGATAAAAAGATTAAGATGCAAATACTTTACAATTAATGCATTGATTGTTCATACTACATTTCATTATGAAAACAAGCACATGGAAAGAAATTGCAAAATTTCCCCCACAGCGCAATATGCATTTCTAAAATCGGTATGAAATTTAAGCAGTGATCATCTATTACAGAGTGCTTGCGCATAATAAATTTGTTGATTGTTTATTTGATTATACTTTCTGGAAAGTGATGATTAAATTAGGTTTTATATATGTAGCTACTCCTTATATTAATTCATCATTTTGATAAAGAGCCATCATGTTCAATAAAGATATTGATATCAAGGACTCTTAAACTTCACAGATAGTATTTTCCAAGCCATTCTTTGGGACAGTGGTGTTCTGGGCAGTGTTAATAATATTTTCCGTGATCAGAGGGTTTTACAGTCCAAATAGTTTGGAAAGGGTTGCATTTTTATCTCTCGTGGTTCAAAATGGACTTATATACTGACAGTGCAGAGAAGTTCTCCAGTAAAGAGATCTGTTTCACCCAGTGTTCCCCAATTTCTTTGGCCATGGTATGCTTTCCCCTCCTCCCCCACAGAATATTTAATTATATCTGTGGCTCACCATTGGTTTTGGAAACACAGTTGGGAACTATGGTTTCATTAGGATATATTCTGACACTGTCAAGGCTCTGATTTTGATTTCCTCGTGACTCTGGTCAACCTCATTTGTTTCCAGTTAGCCACTCGGATTATTGTCTGTACCATTTCCTTACTTAGCATGCATAATCCTGACCACCGAGGTTCCTCGAGAGTGTTTACACGGCAAGTGTGAATAAAAGTTCTCTACACTGAGGCTGTGCCTTGGTCTGAAGTTCTACACGTTTATTTTCCATATCGTTTTATCATCTCTTCTTCCAACTTTTCAGTAGGGGTAGTGGCAAGGTTTGGTTTTGAAAAAAGAAAAAGAGGCTTGGGGATATTTTGGTTTGATATAACTTTTATTTTAGCATCTCTGCCTGTAATTCCTGTGCTACTTCTTGGCAAAATAAACTATACAAAGGTAGAAGGTTATACTGGGGAGACAAAGCTATGGAAAATCCTCTTAAACCAGAGTTAAGCAATAATGAGCAATAAATATATATGTAAGGTGACAGTGTTGCAGTCAGCTCTTGTCATGGCCCACAGGATGGAAGTGGTAAATATCTTGTAGGAAGCTTTTTCATGTGTCATATCCTAAACCAAAATTTGAACATTTGGAGTTGCAAAGTAAACTTAAAATTTATTGAGAGCAACAATAGCATAGCAATTTTTTAAAAAATATAGCAATTTTTCTTTGAGATCCTACTGTCTTATGAAGGTTTCGCTAGTATTTTTGTGCTTTTGATTACCGAGCGTAGATGAAGAGTAGTTGTTCCATTAGACTAAATGACTCCAGTGGACATATAGCTTTCTGCTTTTTTGTTTTGTTTCAAGAAGAAGACAAACCAACACTTAAATTTCGCTTGGCCCTTTCTGATACATACATTTCGTAAAGATCTCTCTTCTAACTTTTAATTTTTTCAGAATTTGTGAACAGGTGGAGTCCTCAGGTGCAGCTGACTGGGCTCACCCCTCTTGATTTGGGAAGCACGTTAACTCCATCAATGTTAGGGGGCGATTGCACATATCATTTACTCAGGGGAGATAAGAGATACCAAATTCGATTACTTGGTCAGTCGGAGGACACTCCTCCTCGTATTACTTGTAAGCATTGAAACATTTATGGAGCACAGAGTACACAGGCAGGAGGGATAACCTAAGATAGTGAGCTACATAAAAGGACTAGAAGAATAGTCAGTGAAGTGCAAAAAAAGGCCAAAGTAAAATAAGCAAGCAGGTGGGTAACGGGACAGAAGTGTGAGGTAAGAAGTATAGGGGGGATAATGGTTCACAGACAGAAAGATAAGTGTTCACAGAAACAAACATGGACTTTCACGTGTAAAACACCCTCCTGGGTTTTCAGGGATTTTTCGCTCAATGAGATCAGCAGAGGCCTCGCACAAAGGTGTCAATTACCTATGCAGAGGCCCATGTCATTTTCTGGCTTTTGCCCTGGCATTTGCCACCTGCCCCGTGGGAGTTGTCAGCTCAGGTAGTTCCTATTGAATATCCTAATTACTGTCATTTTTTTCTATCGTGTGGCTCATTGTGGGGTCGAGGAAAAGGAACAATACGGAAACCAGGAAAAAATACTTTTAACATACTAGCAGAACCTGCCTGCCTATATGTAAGTCACCCAAGCAATGCTTTAGTCTCTGTTAGAAGTTCTCTCGAAACTTGCTGTTTTTCTGATTTTGACTTCAAGTTCTCTACCTCCTGCAGCCCTACAGCCTTTGTAATTTTTTTAAATATTTATAGTCTAATATATTTTCTCCCAAATTCCTGTACAGATATAGCAGTCTTCTAAACCGACATTTACTATGGCAATTATCTTCCTTTTCTATAAAATGAAGGTGAACAAAAGGAGAGAGAAAACTCAAATTTTGTTTCATTTTTCTTTAAAATGTGAACTTGCAGCAGGCTGAGGGTTGTGCTTTTATAAAAGCATTTCCCCCTCCCCCCAAGCAACTCATGTTTTTCCAGCAGTGAAGAAAATGAGTTACGCACACAACTGTTCAAGTTACCTCATCACATCAGAATCAGATGGGCGTGGGGAAAGGAATCATTTTGCTATGAATAACCAAGAAGTGAGTTTTTGCAGGCAATCGGTCAGAATGAACACTGTAATTGCAAATTAGTTGGTTTTAGAAAAAAATGGAAAAAGAAAATGTTGAATTACTTGTGGAGATAAGGTTATAACTATGTCAGGTCTGTTTAACAGAAGTTAAATGTATTGCTTCTTCTTAAATTTAGTTTCTCCCAGATAAATTATTTCTTGAGTCAAGTACATGGAAAACAGCTGACCACCGATTTTTGGGAAGCCTACCAATTGAAATATTTAATTACTTTGTCTTTTCCCTCCTCTTGAATTCTGAACAAAAAGAACTTTTATTTTTGCCTTTTAAATCAATTTCTAGTTTAGCTGCTTGCTTCTTATACCTGAACAAAGAGTGACTCTTGATTCAACTTCACCTGAACTGAACATCCAACTATAGGCCTAATTTAGAAGGTTGAGTGGCATCAAGTCAAATTGAAAAAAATTACTCAGTTTATGGCAGAAAGAAGTAAAAGTCTTCTAGGAAAGTAGGTAAACTTCAAAACCTGTCCTTTAGACTTCAATTCCAAGAAGGATATTTTCAAACCTTTTAATTTAACTCAAATGACTTGTATGTCAATGAAACGTGATATTCTCTTTAAGAGCATTAGGTTGAATATCAAGATTTTAGATCTCCACGGAGACCTTTCATTAGTGGGGTTTTTGTTTTGTTTTGTTTTGTTTACAACATCTGGCCAGTGACTTTTAACAGGCTGAAATTAGTGTCTTTTTCTTTCCAATTTTCTATGCAAAATCTATTAGGAAGATTACCTGTGGTCTAGGAAACCAAACAAATCCCATGCTACATGTCCTTTTAAATAGCCCTTTGTAGTTCACATAGAATACAAGAGCAATTTTTATGGTCTGGAAAAATTTGAATTTGAATTCGAACTGTAAGTAGCCCTCTCTGGCTGGCCAGGATACTGGGGTATGAATTAGCCTGACAGCTGTGCCCCGTTGGGACGCTCTACCTTATGCAGTAATACACAAAACAGTCAAAATCCACTTTCTGGGAGGGTTTTAATCTAAGGCGTAGAAGGAGAGGTATTGCAGTACGATCGACAGAGAGCTGCAGAGAGAAAAGGTAGTAAACAGAGATCGTGGGGCAGTAGACACCAGAGGTATTTAGCAGCCATGGCAGAGAGAGGGGTTGGAAAACAGTGGCAGGAACAGTACGAACAGCAGTAGGAGGAAGAGATGTCCTACCATAGCCGTGGTTCCCTGGAGTCCTGAGCAGTGATCGTCAGCTGAAGGGTACTACAAAATAAATGCCTACGACAGCTCTTAAGCTCCTGCGCGGTTAGCTAGGGCCAGGTGAGTAAGTTTTGTCGGTGGACTCTCAGCAAAAATGGCATGGGGCAGAGTCTGGGAAGCTTCTTTGGGCCACCTACCCAGAAATTTATTTGAGGGAGACCTAAAATTCTATTTTGTGTTTGCCACTGCTTTCTCCCCCAACCCCTCACTCCTATTCTTTTGCTCAAGTAACCTAATTGTAAGGGATACATGTGGTAGAAGGAGTGCCTAGAAGAACCTACCTACTTGAATAAGGGAAGACACATGTAGATTTTGGAATTATTTAATGTATGCTTTTGTAACAAAAGGTTTCAAAAATAAAATGGAGCTTTTTATCTCTGGAAATGCTTAAGTGTCTCAATTTAGGAGACATTGGAGAGGCGATGTCAGCATTTTATGAGACTGTTGGACTATATGATTACTCTGTGACCTTTCTAGTCTAATATAGGTAATTATAGTTGATATATAAATTAAGGTGTCTGCATTGCCCAAAGTCTATTATAAGAATAGTATACCTAGTTGTTGCTGTTTTTTTTTTTTTTTTTTAAAGATTTTATTTATTTATTTGACAGAGAGAGACACAGCGAGAGAGGGAACACAAGCAGGGGGAGTGGGAGAGGGAGAAGCAGGCTTCCCACGGAGCAGGGAGCCCAATGTGGGGCTCGATCCCAGGACCCTGGGATCACAACCTGAGCTCAAGGCAGATGCTTAATGACTAAGCCACCCAGGCGCCCCAGTTGCTGTTTTTTTTTTAATGAAGAAAAAAACCTAACTTGGTTGTTTCTTACAAATAGTTAGTCATGTCTTGACCACATGACTCTGTGTTCTCTAGTGGGCTCCTGATCCACATCTTTTCTCTCCAAATTAGAAATGAGACAAAGATGCTAATTATTACCATTCACTTCAACATCATAATGAGATCCTATCCAGTGCAATAAACTAAGAAAAAAGATAAAATTATAAAGTAAGAAGCAAAGCTGTCATTTTTTTTTTTTTAAGATTTTATTTATTGGACAGAGAGAGAGACACAGTGAGAGAGAGAATACAAGCAGGGGGAGTGGAAGAGGGAGAAGCAGGCTCCCCGCTGAGCCGGGAGCCTGATGCAGGACCCTGAGATCATGACCTGAGCCCAAGGCAGACGCTTAATGACTGAGCCACCCAGGTTCCCCAAAGCTGTCATTTTTGCACAGGATTGTGCACTTAGAAAGTCCAGACAATTCACAGATACAATAATAATTTAAAGGAGAAAAAAACCAATAATGATGAAGAGAAAATCTTGAAAGTTGTAAGAGAAAGAAATATATTACATATAGGGGAATAAAAATTAGAATGGCTAAAAATGTCTCATCAGAAACAAATGCACATTGAAAGACAGGAGAATGACATTTGTAACCCGCACTCCTCAAAAAAAAAAAAAAAAATCGAAGCTGTCAACCTACAAGTCTATATTTGGAATTTTGAAATAATTTTCAAGATTTAAAGAGAATTAAAGAATGTTATAGAAAAAGCAAGAACTGAGAGAATTTATTGCCAGTAAATCTGCACTAGAAAAAAAATGTTAGAGTTAGCTTTTCAGGAAGAATGAAAATAATATGAGGTGGAAACTCAAATCCAGAACGTATAATTAAAAAATGCTAAAATAGAAAATATTAAAGGTTTTTTAAAACTGTTACAAAATTTAAATATTATTGAAACAAAAGTAGAAGCAAAGGTATTTTGTAAATATGTAGAAGTAAAAAGGCCTAAAATACAGTGTACAAAACGGGAAGATGAAATGACTGAGGATCCTTACATTACTAGTGAAGAGAAATAATATTATTTGAAGGTATTTACTGTGAGAAATAACTAACGTATATTCTCAACTAAGCTTAGGTCAACCAAGAGAAAAAAACACCACCAAAGAAATAAACCAATAATCCAAAAGAGGAGGTAAACTGGGATTTTGAAAAATACACAATCAAAAAGACAGGGAAAGAGAAAAGAAGGCACAAAAAACAGAATAAATAGATAGCATGTTACAAAATAATAGCTGTACTGTTAAATTATGTAAAAGGTAAACACTCCAATTAAAAAGCAGAAATAGGCTGGATAAAAAGCAAGACCCAACTATATGCTGCCTAAAGAAACAAATCTTTAAATATAAAGATGCAGATTTGTTAAAAATAAAATTTGGGAAAAGATATACCATACTTACATGGATTATAAAAAAGGTGAAGAGACTATTAATATCAGAAAATACAGGCTTTTAGATAAGATTAGTGACAGAGATAAAGAGGGCTATTTCATATCTCATCAAAAAGATACATCAATATAATATACATATCTGCCTCATAACAGAGCTTAAAGTATTGGCATAATAACTGATAAAACTGAAGGAAGAAATAGACAAATTCATTATTACAGTTGGAGATTTCAACTCCCATCTGTCAATATGGATAGAACAAGTAAATAAAATCAGTAAGGATAGAGAGTATATAAACAACATCATCAACCAACTTGCCTAACTGACATTTGTGAAATGCTTATCCAACAATAGCAGAATACACATTCTTTTCAATTGCACAGTGAAAACTTACCAAGATAGTGAACCATAGGACAGGGCCCAAAAAACTTAGAAGAGTTGAAATAATATTTTCTTTGACAGAAATAGAATATTTTATTTATCTTTCTAAAGACTTTATTTATTTGGGAGAGAGAGAGCGTGCAAGCACAAGCAGGGGGAGCAGCAGACGAGGAGAAGCAGGCTCCCCGCTGAGCAAGGAGCCCGACGTGGGACTCGATCCCAGGACTCTGGGATCATGACCTGAGCTGAAGGCAGCCGCTTAACCAACTGAACCACCCAGGTGCCCAGCAATAGAATATTTTAAAATATCAATAACAAAAAATTTGGAAAACTTCAAATATTTAGAAATTAAATGATACATTTCTAAGTGATGGCACACAAAATAATCACAATGGAAATCAGAAAATATTTTTTCACAATGATAAGATGCAATATATGAAAATTTATGAGGTAAATCAAGGTTTAAAAGAAAATGTATACCATAAATCCTTATAATAGAAGAGAAAGAAGATGTTTAAAATGAAAACATTTAACATTCCACCTTAAATAAACCATAAAAAGAACAAAGTAAACCCAAACTAAGTAGAAAGAAAGAAAGAATAAAGAACACAGACAAATGAAATAGGAAACAAACAATAGAGAAAATTAATAAGATCAAATGATCAAATGGTGGTTCTCTGAAAAGATCAATGAAATTGATTAATCCCTAGCTAGATGGAGGAAGAAAAAGTTTAGGGGAAGACACAAGTTACCAATATCAGAAATAAAAGAAAGGTGCACAATAATAAATCCTATATACATGATAGGCTAGTTAGGAAATACAATGAACAAATTTATCCCAATATATTTTACAAATAATAAATGACATGGGCAAATTACCAAATCTGACACAAGACAATAAGAGAAAATCCAAATAAACCTGTATTTTTTAAAGAAATTGTTTCTGTAATTAAAAACCTTTTTATAAAAAAACAAAACAAAACAAAACTCTGGGCCCAAAAAGCTTCAATGGTGAATTCTATCAAACACTTCAGGAAAGTTTAATCTCAATCATACATTAACTCTTTTAGAAAATCAAAGAGGAGAAAATATGTCACAATTCATTTTATGAGAACAGAATTTCTCTGATACTAATATCAAAATAGACATTACAGAAGGGAAAAATACAGATCAATATCCCTCATGACTATGGATGCAAGTGTACTTGCCAAATTTTAGTAAATTGAGTCCAGCAATATATAGAAAGGATAAAACATTATTACCATGAAGAGTTTATTGCAGGAATTCAAAGTTGATTCAACATTTAAATATCAATCATATTAAAAGAATAAAAGAGAAAATTCCAGGTTATGTCCTATATAGAAAATAGTATTTGATAACACCCACTTGTTTAAAAATTAAGCAAAACTCAGTAAACTATGACTAGAAAAGAACTTCTTAAACCTGATAAATGACATTTATAAGATTCCTATAACTAAAGTTATATATAATGCTAATAGAGTGAATGCTTTCTCCCTAATATCTAGGAAAAAAGGAGGGTAAATATTCTCACTGCTTTTATTCAGCAATATACTAGACATACTAGCTAATGTAATATGGCAAGAAAAAAATTGTACAAATTTTTGTCCTTTTTTTTGTTTCGGTGGTTTCATACATATAAAATTTTAGAAGAATCAACTAAAAAACCTACTAGAAATAAGTGAATTTAGCGATATGTGTGTGTCTATTTGTTCATGCATGTATATAATAAGAGAAATAATAATAGAACTCCAATTTTTAAAAAATGGGCAAAAATGAAGGGGGGGGAATCGGAGGGGTAGACAAACCATGAGAGACTATGGACTCTGAGAAACAAACTGAGGGTTCTAGAGGGGAGGGGGCGGGGGATGGGTTACCCTGGTGATGGGTATGAAAGAGGAGCACTGGGTGTTATACACAAACAATGAATCATGGAACACTACATCAAAAACTAATGATGTAATGTATGGTGATTAACATAACATAATAATAAAAAAATGGGCAAAAAACTTAGACACTTTACAACAGAAGATATACAAATGGCCAATAAGCTCATGAAAAGATATTGAACATCTACATTCATCTGGGAAATAAAAAATTAAAATCAAATTAATACCATTACCCACTCACTATAATGGTTAAAATTTAGAAGACTGATAATACCAAATACAAGAATATGGAACTCTTTTGTTACATGTCATGGTATAAAATGGTACACTTTATATTATGTAAGTAATACCTCAATAAAGTTGATTAATTAAAATAGTTTTTCAATATGCCAACAATAAATTGAAATGATTTTTATATTTTTATTCATTTAAAATTTAAATAAGATTTAAAAACTTTAAATATATTACTCACAATGTCTTCAATAAATACCAAATATCTAGGAATAAATCTTACCAAAGAAGTGAAATATTTTTACACTGAAATCTATAAGACTGAAATAAATGGAAGGATATTCTGTATTCCAGGATAGGATGGCTCACTATTACAAAGATAAACAGTTTTTTCCAAATTACTCTATAGAGTCACTGCATTTACAATCAAAATCTCAACAGGCAGTTTTGTAGAAATTGTCAAATATATTCTAAAATATATATGAAAATGCAAAGACTAAGAGAAGAATAGTGCAGTCTTGAAGAACAGTAAGACCAAAGCTCGAGAGGTTACATGACCTTATATTAAGTTTTATAAAGTACAGTATAGTGTGGTATTGATCAAACAAATTTTCCTAATGTATGACAAACTTTCCACTGCAATGTAATTCATAAAGAATGATCTTTTAAATAAAAGGTGCAGGGTCAAATGGACATCCACATGGGGGGCGGGGAGGAAGAAAACCTCACACCCCCAAATAAATTCCATACTAGTTGTAGATCTACTTGTTAATCAGAAATCAATAGAACTTCTAGAAGAAAATGTAAGAAAAACTCTTAATTTGGGATAGGCAAAGAGTTCTTCAATAGAGCACAAGAAAGCTCTGAAGCACCATAAAGGAAATATTGATAAATAGAATTTTATTAAAAACATCAATAAGAATATGAAAAGGCAAACCACAAAGAGGGTGACTCTCTTGCAATACGTATGTCCAACAAAGCACTTGTATACAGAACATACTAAGAAATCCAAAACAGCAAAAAGAAAATTGTAGACAATCCAATTAAAAATCAGCAAAAATCCAGGAAGTATTTTAATAATAGGACGCACAACTAATAAGCCTGTAAGATCTTCAACATCATTAGTCATCAGAGAAATGCAACTAATAATCATTTTGAGAATCCACTGCTACCCACTGGAATGACTAAAATTGAAACAAGCAAATAAAATACTTTGAAAATACCAAATATAAGATTAGTGAAATTGGAACTTTAGTAGATAATGGTAGTTTAAATTGTTATAACTACTTTGGAGAACTCCTTGTCATTATATACTAAGCTGACCTACTCATACCCCCTGACTTAGCATTTTACTTCTCAATATATTTTCAACAGAAATATGTTCACAGCTGTATTATTGCTAATAAGTGAAAACTGAGGCCAACCCTAATAAACAGTTGAATGGATGAATATTTTTAGTATAATCTTACAATGAAAAATGCTACATGGATTTATCTCATATACATTATATTGTACAGAAGAAGTCAGTCACACAAGAATGCACACTGTATTATTCCATTCATAGAAAAATCAAAAGCAGATCTAAAATCTTATGATAGACATCAAAATACTAATTCCTAGATAGGGGGCTTGGAGAAGGCTCCTTTGTTTCTGGTAATATTCTCTTGCTTGATCTGGGTGGTCGTTACAGTGGTATGTTCACTTAATAAAAATTCTTCAGTCTGTATATTTAAGATTTATACTCATACACTTATAAAAATGTTTACAAAAAGTATAGTTCACAAGGTAGACATATACACAAAACGTTAAGAAGAGTTAAGAATTTGGAGGAATGGATGGGAGAAGAGAGAATGAATGGTCTGAGGATGGGAAAATGAATGTGGGCTGAAATCTGAAGAAATTATCCTAAAGATTTCAAGTAATGTTCATTTCTGGTGTGAAGAAGTCATTTAAAAATCCTCATACCCTATTGTAAATAATGCTGCAATAAACATAGGGATGCATGTATCCCTTTGAATTACTGTTTTTGTGTTTCTTGGGTAAATACCCAGTAGTGCGATTACTGGATCATAGGGTAGTTCTATCTTTAACTTTTTGAGGGATGTCCATACTGTTTTCTACAATGGCTGCACCAGTTTGCATTCCCACCAACAGTGCATGAGGGTTCATTTTTCTCCACATCCTCACCAACATTTGTTTTTTCTTGTGTTTTTGATTTTAGACATTCTGACAGGTTTGAAGTGATATCTCATTGTAGTCTTGATTTGCATTTTCCTGATGATGAGTGATGTTGAGCATCTTTTCATGGGTCTGTTGGCCATCTGTATGTCTTCTTTGGAGAAATGTCTGTTCATGTCTTCTGCCCAGCTTTTAATTGGATTATTTGGTTTTTGGGTATTGAGTTTGAAAAGTTGTTTATAGATTTTGGATACTAACCCTTTATCAGATATGTCATTTGCAAATATCTTCTCCCATTTGGTAGATTGCCTTTTAGTTTTGTTGTTTCCAAATTATGGAAGCAACTCAAGTGTCCATTGACTGATGAATGGGTAAAGAATATATATTATATATATGGAATATTATTCAGCTGTAAAAAGAATGAAATCTTGACATTTGCAACAACATTGATGGAGCTAGAGAGTATAATGTTAAGTAAAATAAATCAGAGAAAGACAAATATTTTATGATTTCACTCATATGTGGAATTTAAGAAACAAAATGAATGAGCAAAGGGAAAAAAAGAGAAGAGAGAGAGAGAGAGGCAAACCAAGAAACAGACTCCTAACTATAGAGAACAAACTGATGGTTGCCAGAGGAGAGATGGTTGGGGGGAATGCATGAAATAGGGGACGGGATTAAAGAGCACATTTATCATGATGAGCACTGAGTAATGTAGAGAATTGCTGAATCATTATATTGTACATCTGAAACTAAAATTACACTGTATGTTAACCATAATGGAATTAAAATAAAAAACTTAATAAAAAAAATCCTCACATGCAACGAGTGACCGATGTTGGAAATGATTATTTGAGCATCACAGAGATTTGATATTGTCACCTACTATTTACTTACAACATACTTACCTCCAAAGTCCAGCTTGGTTTCTTCCTCTTTCCTGCTTTGTTTCTCTTGACTGCTTCAACCCATTTAAAAACAAGGTGTGAAAGAGCTGGACTCTATGCAGTCTCCGAGCTCATGGTTAGATGTTAACAGACTTCAGTCCTTTAAAAACTTTTATAGCACTTATGATTTTTCACCTTATGGATTAGCATTTAATTATTGTATTTGTCAAGGTACTTAATTCTTGCTGTGATAAGAAAAACAACAAAAATGTGTGAGTGCCTTCACACAATAAATGAATTTTTCATTCTCACTCATACTATGTTCAAATGCAGGTGCAGATCCAGGACTTTCCCTTAAAATGGTGTATATGCCATGTGTTCTCCTCAAAGAACTCCTCACTGATCATAACCTGGTAAAAACAATGTCTTATTTTTTCTACTTGCATATTTTCTCACCTCTTAAAAATGACTGAGTGTATTAAATGAATAATATGTGAATGCATTTTCTCCCCTTGTCCTTTCCTTACCCACCATGTCTTTTTCCCTGTAGCTCTTTAACCTATATTCTTCCCTTACATTATAATTACTTTCCACAAGTTTTTATTATTTTTTTCATATTCAAGTTTTCCACAATCAATTATTTTTAAAAAGACCTCTTACTTAGTGGTACAGACAATTGTAAACAAAATACATTTATTGAAACAACAGACAGGAGATAATTAGCTAATGTGTACAGGTGGTAATGACAGACTTTTGGAAGAATATAGCAAATAACAGTTTGTGGAAATTAGTTTTCTTTCAGCTAGGATGATTTGACAATCTTTGCCAGAACATGCAAAAATTTTATGATGAAGAGCTAAGCAAAATACTAGCCAATTCTTGAGTATTTGCATATCTGACAGCTTCTATTTTCAGATTTTATTGATGAGATTAAACATACTAAGTAATAAAGTACTTTAGGAGTTCTTTTCTAAGTTTTATTTGATTTTATTCTCCCACAGTACCAGCAATGAGCAGGAAAGCATTTGTAATAATTCAGAGACAGTAGGAAAGTAGGGCTCAACCAGAATGGTGCTTTATTACCATATGTCAGGTAGGCCCAACTGTCTCTAGAATATATGAGGAGAACAGAAGATTCTGAGCCATGAAGTAAAATGGGAAATGTAGAAAACTTTCTGTTTTTCCTCAGACTGTCTCAGGGTACATTCATTATTCAAGGCCTGAATTTTTGTTACTTCTCAAAATATGTATGTATCAGTGTCCAGGTATAGTTACCCAGAACATTACAAAGGTAAATGAGAATGACTTTGAAGATGACTTACTTTAACCTTACCCACCTGTGCTCCAGTAATTGAATTGCTTGATATGGGTGTCTATATACTTAAAACTAAACTTCAATTTCAGATTTTGCTGAAGAAATAAAATCTGCATCCCTTAAAACTCCAGTTTGTATTATACTCAAGGTCAAGAGCATGATCTCAAGGGAAAGTATTTGAAACAACTAGGGCAGTCATAATAACCTTATGTTATTTTTCTTAAATCTAATAAAAAACTTATAGATTAATAAAAATTAATAGCTTTCATGGCATTTTTCACATCCATTTTTATTTTTCATTTATATGGAAAAGGAAACTGAGATTTGTAAACACTAAGTATGTTGCCCAAGGTCACTTAACTATTAAACTCTACACAAGTCTTTTGGCTCCTAGTCCGGTATTTTTCCCAGTACATTAAATAGTAGTTTGAAGAGAGAGAGAGACAGAGGAAGAGTGAGAGGGAGAAAGAAAGCAATAAAAGGAAGAGATAAAAGGAAAAGGGCAAATATGCAATCAATTTCCACTGTGAGGACATGTATTATTTAAGACCTACGAATTACTGAGATCTACTTTGAACAGACCGTTTTCTCATATCATTTTAGCCTTAAAACAAGTCTAGAAATTAAATCACTTATATGAGAGAAACTGGAGGCTTAGAGAGTAAAGTAAGTTAGGCAGGTTACGTGACTCAGAAATTGGCAGAACTCAATGAAAACTCAAGTCTTTCAGTTAAGTCTACCATTATTAAATGCAGTATTGTTAGAATAGCATAGCAAAATATGTATGTGTGGATATATGTATGCGGATCCTCCTACACATCTCTAGGTGGGAGAATTTTAAGACAGTTAATGTTTATGTAAGGAGTTTATAAACGTCAATATAAGTATTAGAAATACTAAACTAAAAATAGACACTGTTTTTAATACATTACCTAATACTTAGTCTGTATATCATTTGAATGCCATTAATTTATTTTTCCACTTATAATTATCCAGCCATAATTCAAACAAATATTTATTCTATAGCTACCATGTGCAAGTTCATTGAAAAGGAATCATTACTGATTCTTCCCACAAGCTTACAGTCTGATAGGAGAGATTAAATGTCCATTAAAATGCATATAAATAGTCAGTGATAATGGCTATATATAGTACTATGCTTTAGGAGATGAGAGGAGAGAGTGATTGTTGCTTGAGAGTTCAGTGAAGTTTGTGTGTGATTAGTAGAGTAACTTTCTCTCCAGCCACTGGAAAGGTGCTGATGGCAGGTTCTGTAAATCGGACAGGAAGGAACGCGACATGTAGAAGATATTGCTGAGGTAGAACCTGGAGAATTCAGATACTGGACATGACACAAGGAAGGGGGAGGAATCAAGAGATCCCAGTAAGTTCTCTGCATCTCAGTCCCCAGGAGAATGCAGGGAAGGACAAAGGAAACATCTTAGATGGAAGACTAGGAGATTTGTTTCCTGACTGCACTGTATGTACTAGTCAAGAAACTAGATGACATTGAAACTGACAAGCACTCCTATTTACTTTTAAATATTATTTGTTATAAAAATAATTTTCTAAATCTTCCATGAGAGACTCAGATTCAAGACATCACTATTGCCCTTGACTATTCCTTCTTCCTTGTCACCATTCTCTTGCTCCTTCTTGAGTCCTTTTGGTTCTACTGCCGCATATCTCCCGTCTGTCCTCTTCTCTCCTTTCTGAGTACTCGCATGTTTTTCTGGATTGTGGGCACCATGATGCAGAGGTATGCATACCTCGCTTTTCCTGTCAGGCTCTCTCTCACCCATAAATTGCCAGGAACTCAGGCTCCACCCACGCATCACATTTCCTCTGTGCTCTCACATCTTGTTGCCGGGTCTGCTGTGTAAGCAGCTCCCAGTCCTACTTCTGTCCCTGCCTCAGGCTGGTGCTGCTGTCATCGCTTGGCATGCTACTCAAGGCTGAATTCTAGGTGATTGGCTCGGGCCACTAGGCGAAGCAGTGCCGTACTCTGCTTAGGACTGCTTCTTGTTCCCTTCGTCTGTATACAATTTAAATGCCATGAATTTATTTTTGAATGAGGTACCATTAAGACCTACAGAGAAGACCTAGCAGAAAGACTGGTTGTGTAGGAGGAACAACAATAGCCCTGCCTCTCCTGTGTTGGGCTCTTCTGGAGGTTCTCCACTGCAGGATAGCTTAAACCTCAAAGTGTTCTTCCTTTTGTTAGGCTTTATCCGTACCCAGTCTTACTCCCCACGGGGGCCTTATATGGTATAAGGGTGGCACGGTTCTTGCAACAGCTATTTGCACCAATGCCTTTGCTAGGTGCTAGACTTTCTCATTTCTCATGGTGAATTTTCTCTTAGAGTCTTATAGAAACTGCCAGTTTCCTCCCTTTCTGTTAGAGTCCTGCTAGCCAAGTAAACATGCCTGAACCCTAATCGTTAGTATAATTAGAGTTCTTTTCTAAGAAGGGTGCTTAGCTTTCACCAAAAGAAGTCAATGGTAATGGTAATTGGGTTGGAATTATATCATGTCTGGCATCGATATCCCATATTCAATCTTCTTAGGCTCAATAGCCTGTAATACATTAACTAAATCTGAAAGAAAAATAATCACTTAAAATACTACCACCCTGAATTGATTTTTTACACTTGATCTCTCTTATCTCTCAACTTTTATATTTAGAAAAACGGCATTAATTTGTCTGTTTTCTACCTATATTTCTGTGTGTGCATGTGCACACATGTGTGTATGTATCTATATAAAATAAATTGAGATGTAACTGTTTCTTAGTTATCTCTGCTAAAAGTTAAAAGGCCATGCCTGGTCTACCCTAATGAGGTCCTATTAAGAAGCTGGTAGCAGCTACCAGAGGGAAGTCTAAGTACCTGGGAAGAATTAAGAAAACTTTCTTGAACTTACTCTAAAGCCTCATTCCCTTTTCAGTGGCTGGAATTTAATTACCTTTCTGTGCTCCTTGAAGTGCCCCTAACTAGATAGGAAGACAGGAGACCTCAAAGCATTAAGTGAAACTGTGCAAGTCTAAATTTATTTCAGTTTAAAAAAATCATGTAAATTGCTCTCTAAAACATTCGTCCATATTTGTTTTTTAAGAAAAATAAATTAAAAAAAACAATGTTAAACCCCTCTACTCTAATCTCTAAGCAAGATCTGTGATGCAGCTAGGTTGGCCTATATTGATGGGAAGGCCCCATATGTTCTTTGGGGGTACAGAAACTCTAGTTTGAAAGTGATTTTAGATAATTGGAAGGAAGAGATCCAGAGATGGAGTAACCAGGGAGGAATTATAAATATAAATATTTCCACTTTTACCTATTTGATAATTTTCCTCCAGATTTTTCTTTCTTGCGTCTTGTGTTTGACCTCCTTACTTGATTTTTCTAATGCCTTTGACCCTATAGAACTTGCATTTCTATTTCTCATTGTGCGTTTTCTATTCTTATCTTCAACTTTTGCTTCTCCTTAGACAAAGCTTTTCTTTTCTAACAATTTAACTTCCCCCTTGCTCCAGCCATTAACTTTTGCTGACTCCTGAGTTTTCAGTTTAGACTCCTTTCTGCCACTCACGAAACCTATTGTGAGCAACTCTGTTTTAATAAAACTCCTGTGGTTTTTGTATCCTAGAATAAAGCTAAGGGGATAATGGAAAGCCTGAGAATTCCTTAACTACAACTACTTTAATAATAGTGAAAGCAACTTGCACCTGAGCATTAGGGTGAGAGAAGCTATATTTAATCTGAATACTTTTCTACAAGACACATTTGACATCACATCATTTGTTATCTTTTCTGGAGTTGAAAGACTTCGCTTCATGGACACTTTTCTAACAAATATTTAGACATTCCAACATTCACATTGATGAATTGTCCTATGGCTTTACTAGTTAATGAGAGACATCTAATTCAGCACTTAACCCATAAGGGGACTTTGATGTAAGTTTTCTAGGACATTTCATCAGAAATAACCAGATTGAACTGATTCTGCCAAGTGAGAAGACCTAGCAGGAAGGCTGGTTGTCAAGAGGAGCAAATTGATATCTAAAGAACATTGCTCTTGTTCTGTGTGCACTGTTTATAAAAATATTATCAGCAGTGCACATTTTTAATCTAGTGAAAATTTGGCAGCATTGCTGAAATCCTTTCTAGCAGAGCATTCAGAATGACTTTAAATAAACAGAGCCAGCAGCCAGGAAATGCAAACTTCAGCAAATTTACTGCAGTAAGTGATAGCTACCAAAAGGCTTTTATCCGTGGTTAGAGTTAAATAATTTACTCTTCACTACCATTAAATGTTTTAAAATTATCTCTGTGCGTTTATATGTGTGTGTTTAGCTCAGTATAATTATTCCTTCTTGCCACTCTTGATGTTAAATCCTGAAAATGGATCATGGTTCTCCGTAGGTTATTAGTATATAATTTGCCCTCCAGTTAACTGCCCTGTCCTGAATGTACAGAGCCACAGCTGTGAATGACTCCCAGAGTGTCTTTAACTAATTAGCAACCAGACACCATTAAATAAAAAAGTTAGAATGGAGCCTTTAACTAGTAGGGTTCTACAAGCATATATAAAGCTTTGTTTTATTTTTTAGGTTAAGTTTAATAGCAAATTCTAACAGCATGGACTGTTCCACATATTTATCAGTAGACTTTTTTTCCTATTTCTTTTTCACATACTTTTGTTCTTAATTCATTCTTTTAAAGAAAATTAGAAATATATCTTTTCACATTCATTTTACCTACAGAGATGTTACTCTTTCCTCCCTTTTCCCTTTCTTGTAGGTTAAGAAAATTTACATATTTTTTCTTACACAGGAAGAATGCCAAAATGTTATTTCAAATCATTTTTCCATTTTATTTATCCAACTTTCATTCAACAGACCGCTTAATCTGTATCTTGAAATCCACTAGGCAATAAAGATACAACTTTTACATGCATTTGGAGGATTTAATGGATTAATTTATTTGGAACACATGCAACACTGCTTGGCATGTGTTATGCACATCTCTGATACCATTATTACTGTTGTTATCTTACAACTGAGGTCGAAAGAGATGAAAGTGATTTGCCCAAGTCATTAGGAGTATCTGGTTAGATAATCAGGGTAGGTACAATTATACACATTTTACAGATAGTCTCAAGACCTAAGGAGTAGCCACAGTTCTAAAACTAATAAGTGTAGAGCTTGGGTTACAATGTTGCATTTCAATATCTGGCCTAGTATGCTCACTATAATATCAGGAATACACATATAAAAAGATGAATCGCAACATGTATGCAGTTGATGAGTTGGGTTTCAGCTGCACGGGTTCACTGATACATGGATTTTTAAAATAAGTATCATACATTACTGTAAATGTATTTTCCCTTATGATTTTCTTAATAGCATCTTCTTTTCTCTAGCTTTATTAAAAGAATACAGTCTATAATACATATAACATACAAAATACATGTCAATTGATTGTTTATGTTATTGGTAAGCTTTTGGTCAACATCAGGCGCAGCAACTTCTTCCAGGAAACATCGCCAAAGGCAAGGGAAACAAGGGCAAAAATGAACTATTGGGACTTCATCAAGATAAAAAGCTTTTGCACAGCAAAAGAAACAGTCCACAAAATCAAAAGAGAATCGACAGAATGGGAGAAGATATTTGCAAATGACATATCAGATAAAGGGCTAGTATCCAAAATCTATAAAGAACTTATTAAACTCAACACCCAAAGAACAAATGATCCAATCAAGAAATGGGCAGAAGACATGAACAGACATTTTTCCAAAGAAGACATCCAAATGGCCGACAGACACATGAAGAGGTGCTCAACATCGCTCAGCGTCAGGGAAATCCAAATCAAAACCTCAATGAGATATCACCTCACACCAGTCAGAATGGCTAAAATTAACAAGTCAGGAAATGACAGATGTTGGTGGGGATGAGGAGAAAGGGGAACCCTCCTACACTGTTGGTGGGAATGCAAGCTGGTGCAGCCACTCTGGAAAACAGTATGGAGGTTCCTCAAAAAGTTGAAAGTAGAGCTACGCTATGATCCAGCAATTGCACTACTGGGTATTTACCCCAAAGATACAAATGTAGGGATCCGAAGGGGTACATGCACCCCGATGTTTATAGCAGCAATGTCCACAATAGCCAAACTGTCGGAAGAGCCAAGATGTCCATTGACAGATGAATGGATAAAGAAGAAGTGGTATATATATACAATGGAATATTATGCAGCCATCAAAAGGAATGAAATCTTGCCATTTGCAACAACGAGGATGGAACTGGAGAGTGTTATGCTGAGTGAAATAAGTCAATCAGAGAGAGACATGTATCATATGACCTCACTGATATTAGGAATTCTTAATCTCAGGAAACAAATTGAGGGTTGTTGGAGTGGTGGGGGGTGGGAGGGATGGAGTGGCTAGGTGATAGACATTGGGGAGGGTATGTGCTATGGTGAGTGCTGTGAATTGTGCAAGACTTTTGAATCACAGATCTGTACCTCTGAAACAAATAATACAATATATGTTAAAAAAAAAAAAAAAGAAGAAGAAGAAGATAGCAGGAGGGGAAGAATGAAGGAGGGAAATTGGAGGGGAGACAAACCATGAAAGACGATGGACTCTGAAAAACAAACTGAGGGTTCTAGAGGGGAGGGGGGTGGGAGGATGGGTTAGCCTAGTGATGGGTATTAAAGAGGGCACGTTCTGCATGGAGCACTGGGTGTTATACGGAAACAATGAATCATGGAGCACTACATCAAAAACTAATGGGGTAATGTATGGTGATTAACATAACATAATTAAAAAAAAAAGCTTCTGGTCAACAATAGGCTATTTGTAGTTAAGTTTTGGGGGAATCAAAAGTTATGCATGGATTTTTCAACTGTGTGAGTGGTAGGCATCCTTAATCCCCTATTGTTCAAGGGCCAACTGTATTTGCTGAAATAGGACTGAGTTTAAAGCTTTGACATGTGTGTATTGATTACCTTTAGTCTTTTAAAAATTCACTCTTAAAAACTCAAAACTCAAAAATATAATTAAGCATGATGGGCCATTGTTACTTCTTGGCAGGTTTGTCCATATTAACAGTGAAGGTGTATTTCCCATATTCTCTTATTCCAGAAATATTCATCTGTGAATCAGAGCATCTTGGTTAATCTCTTTTATATTAATGGAATGCAGTGATACTTGCACTTTGAGTATATCAACTCAATGTGTAGTAATAGATTTATACCAAATGACAGTTTCAGTTCCAAGAAGGAGATAAGGTATGTTTAATAATTATACTCCACAACTGCAAAACTCATAATCTGAACATATTGTGTGAAGTACCTAGGATACCCAATTTACTTAGTCTTCCTGCATAAGAAATATACCTAAATACACTTTAGAAAGCATGTACTTATAGGTGTTAGAATTTTTAATACTAGAATATTTAAGATATGGTTTTAGTTTTCATGGTCTTAACAATTGATTTCCCTTTTCTGAGAAATGAAACTTAGGTTTTTTTTAATATTCTAATCAAATTTATTTTCAGGGTTCACATGCTGGCAGAATGTTGTAAAAATTTACTATGACCTATTAATATGATAAACATACTGATTTTTATTATTTGTTATACTCTCCCTAAAATTCCCATACTATCTTATTAAACATAAAGTTCTATATTTTGGCATTAAATTAAGTTGTCATAATTCTCCTTTCAAGTGTGAAATCACACTGGGTTGCTTTATCTTTTTAATTAAGTGTTAATCAATGGTCTTTTATTGTATTTGAAGTAGTATATAAATTTCTCTGAAGATACCAAAAAACTGCTTATGTTCATTGCCTGGAAAAACTATTTTTTAATGGTCAAATCTGGCCATGTTTTATTGAACAATGGATTCATGTTGATATGAGCAATGCAGTATGGTTTATTAGGTCATTCCTACAGGAAGTGATGATTCAGTCTCTTGAAAAAGTAAAATAGTTCTTTCTTCATAATGCCAAGCAACTGGTGAATGTTTTCTCCTTTGACAGCAGATTTTTCACTGAGTTCACTAGATTAGTGTTTGTCATTATTTAGACATAATCCTGTGCTTTTTTAAACCGACAAATTGCTGATGAAGAATATACTTCTGGGTTATATTTTAGCAACCATAATGCCAAAAAATAAGGTACTTACCTGATGTCTGAATTGTTAGCACTGATTATTACCTCTTCTAGGAACAACTGTCTGGTGTACCAGTAGAGTTTGCCAGAGAATTCATGACTTTATAACTCAGATAAAACTATTTTGTCTCTACCATATCCTCCTTCTCTTCCTACATTGCAATATCATCTTTCCCTAGGGCAATTTTAAGACTTTCAGAAGTCCGTGGTGCTCTTATTATAGATGCACTACATACATTATATCAAACATATTAAAAAGTTTCCCTTTCCCAAATAATATAAAGTTGATATACAACTGTTATATATGTATAGGATACAATGGCTTAGAGAACATAATATTATAATTTGTAAACTTTTATATATTTTGACATTTTATTTTGCAGCTTTCATTTTTAGATCTAATACATTTTATATTAAAACTTCAGATGTATCTGTGGGCCCTTGAAAAATTACAACACTCTTGCCTTGGGTCTATGGCGATAATAGCTCTTTTTCTTTGCTCTTCTGCCTCTACTTTACATTTTAGACGCATTTTTCTATCACTTCCATAGGTTATTTTTTTTCTTTCATTGTCATTTTCATGATCTGCTTCCTCCAACAATTTTATTTTTTGACATCTTTTTCTACCTTTCAAAATCTCGACTACTTGTCACCTCTTTTAAGATATACTTTTCTTTTTCTCTCTCTCTCTCTAGGTTCAATTGTATCTTCTCCCCCTTTGATTAGTATGTACAAATGATGTATTCTCAGGCGTCAGTTTATGTGAAGTGGAATATATATGGTGTTTTCCTGGAGAACCAGTGTCTTCATCATCACGTTTTTCTCCCAGGTGGATATATCACCAGTGAATATCCTTCAAACACTTCATTTCAGTTGTTGTTAATACTTACTGATATCTATTCTGACTTTGACTCTTCCTTTCTCATTCAGTAAGTCAACAAATAGACTTTGAGAACATTATATACTTTACTAAGTTCTTAAATTTGAATTCAAACATTTTAAAATGGAGGCTATATTAGTTTTCTAGGGCTTCCATAACAAAATACCAGAGACTTGGTGGCTTAAACAACAGACATTTATTTTCTCACACTTTTGGAGTCTAGGAATCTGAAATCAAAGTGCCAGGAGGGTTGGATTATTTCTTCTAGGGTCTCTTTCCTTGGCTTGCCGATGGCTACCTTCCCTATGTTTGTCCACATGGTCTTTCTGCTGCACGTTTGGGTGTCCTAATCTCCTCTTCTTACAAACACACCAATCATAAGAGATTCGGGCCCATCCCAATGAACTCATTTTAACTTTAATTATCTCTTTAAAGACCCTATCTCTAAATACAGTCATATTCTGAGGTAGTGGGGGGTTAGGATTTCAACATATGAATTTTGGAGGGCCCATAACAGAGGGTGATAATAAATAAAATAAATGTCATGACACATACAATATCCATACCACCCATACTGGTAGTTGTTGTCATGAAGAGGTGAGATTCTAACTCTTATTATGAAAACACTTTGGCGAGGGGAGCATCTGGACTTTTACCTATTATGGGGGACTGGGCAATGTTTTTTTCTACCATAACCTGAATCTTGTAAAGGCTCTTGACCCAGAGTTATATATAAATATATATACATATATATTTAATTAACAGAAAATAGTATATATTAGCTGTAAGTTATTAGCTCATGTTTGAAAAAGTCCTCCCTGCCCTACCCACTCATGCTATTCTGTTTCCCAAATCTTGAGATGTCATTTGCATTCCTTATGATGGCTAAAGATGTGAGAAAACCTCCTATTTCCTTATCATCACCTCCCTAATCTGCTATCTGCTACTCTCATTTTTATTGTTCCCACTCTAAACAACCTAAAATGGATAGTATACTTATCTTTGGCTACTGACGGTTTGGTAGAATCTAGTGTGCCTCAGTTCTGTGCTGGTCTGCTTCAGTTATCCCACCACAAGAGAGATGAAACTTCTTCTTTTTTTTTTTTCTGCCCACTTACTCCAACACAGTTCCAGGAGCTGGAACTATAGCAGTGAACCAGTCAAAATTGTTGTTTTCAAGTTGGTCCAAGTGTTGGGGCCTGACGTGTCCTCCTGATCCCTTCCCCTCCTGGTGTCTCCATAGGCAAACCATTCATCAAGAATTTTGTATCCAAGTTCTAAATGTTTGTAACCCAAGATGATGAATGCTGACATGGATGTAGTTGGTGCTAAAAAGCAGGTGGAACTGAAGGAAAAAAAAAAAAACACAACCTCTCAGTCAAGTGTTGGAACTCCAACACACATCTAAAATGCTTTCTGCAAGAGTAGTTGCAGTTAAGGAAGAAAGTCTGAAGCTAAAATCAGAAAATCAAGTTCATGGACAATATATAGAAAACTTCATATCATCGTCTAGTGTTTTTCAAACAACTGACACAAAAAACAAAGAAAGGTTAGGGATTCATCTTCTTTCTGTTCTATGGAATTGCTGCCAATCTTTTTTTAAAAAACTTGGATCAATTCCAAATGTTATAGTATTTTTGTTTGTGGCTTAATTGAATAGTTATGAAGATAATGTCAGATCTAGGCAAAATTAGGAGCATAATAGACTTCCATGAGTTTGTGTATTATATTAGTCCATGAAAACATGCAAATATAGTGTAGGGACTTTATAATTAGTGATGCATATATTTATGGAACATGAAAGTAAATGTTTGAATTTGCTTTGACTTTTAAGTTTAGCACTATCTTTTATTATAGGCATAGTAACAAATACAAGAGAGTAACCATTATGTCATGAAAAAGTTGGGCTAAATCATGTACTGAATGCACAAATTTATGCATCCTATCCACCATCTTGTGCCTCTTCTCCATTTGCTTCTCACTTTCTCATTTCCCTTCCCCTAGGGAAAAAAATTGGTTTCATTTTTGTAAAAGTAATTTCAACAGTTAATCATCTATGAGAGTAGCCTAAACTTTAATTGCTAAAACATAACCAAAATAAGATACTTTTTCAGTTAGGGCTTGTTATATTTGGTAATAAGATAAGATTGTCGGTTTCTCTTTAATCAATTAAAAACAAAGCCACAGGGGCGCATGGGTGGCTCAGTTGGTTGGGCGACTGCCTTCAGCTTGGGTCATGGTCCTGGAGTCCCTGGATCGAGTCCCACATCGGGCTCCCTGCTCGGCGGGGAGTCTGCTTCTCCCTCTGACCCTCCCCCTTCTCTTGTGCTCTCTCTCTCTTTTTCTCTCTCTCAAATAAATAAATAAAATCTTTAAAAAACAAAACAAAACAAAAAAACAAAAATAGAGCTACAAAAATGAAGATTTTTCTTGAAACTGAGTTGTAAAATTGGGAAGATTTATTGTTAAAAACTTTCCCCCCCTGAAACGAATGATACATTATATGTTAATTAATTGAATTTAAATAAAAACAAAACAAAACAAAACAAAACTTTCTCTTGTACAAAATAATCCACTTGGTATCTGAAAAGATAAGCTCTGGTTGTGTGTACATCTGAAATATAAAATTTTGAGGAAAAATAGAAATAGGATAGGAAAGTACTTGGTAAACAGTAGTAACCAAGTCCAAATGTTTTTACTCCAGATCTATGTTATCTCTGGCACAGATGAGATCTTTGGGGACTATATATGTAAACCACATCTAGAAGAGAATGGTTACAAGTGTTTGGACTCAAGGTTTATTTGTAGTACCCAGCAGATCAACTTTTGCAAAATCCCTTAAGAGTTAGTTAGTATCAAAATCATGAATAAAAGTGTTACATGTATACTAATTGATTCTTTCTTGTTATTTTATCTCATTTCTTCTCCAAAAATTTCCTGTGAACCCTACTTCTTTGCAGACTTTTAGTCATTCTTTAACAATTTTTTAAACTTTAGTTTGTAGATTCCATTAGGTAAGGAAATTAGTATCAGAAATAATGTTAAAATGTTAAATAGAGAAAGAGATCCACTAATCCAGCTTATGGTTGTTAGATTTGGGCTACTTTTAATCATGGAATAATTTTATGTTTGTGTTGGTGTGAGATTCGATGAATGACTTTAGCTGTATGAATATATGTAATAGTCATATCACAAACATTTTGCATCCATCTTGTAACCTAATTTGCAAACATTTAAAATTGTATTACAATTTTGCTTTGCTGTTTAATAAAAAAAAACTGTTTCAGGATTGTTGCAGGATTTCTTTTCCTTTAGTGCCTGCAGTTCTTGGTCCCACTGCTTTGAAGAATGAAGAGGTAGACCAGATGAAGTGTGGCGGGCAGCAAAGCAAAGTTTATTGAGCTGTATTACAAAGCTTCAGAAGAGGGAGGGGACCCAAGAGGGTTGTCATTTGGCATTTAAATCTAGGAGTTTTTATGGGCTTTTTGGTGTGGGCTGCTTTAATCTGATTAACCCTCCATGCACCTGTCATCCAATCAGGTTTTGGTCCACGTGCTCATCTACCCGTCAGGTAGCTGTTCACGTTGGAAAGGGTGGTGTTTTGTTGCCTTGGGGATGAAGTCGGCAGTGGCCGCCACTGCCCTAAGGCATGCCAGCCACAGGCTACCAGATCAAGCTCTTTGTTTAAATATCCACTGGCTGTTGAGCTCCACCCCCCCACCACCATGTGCTTTAGGATGCCCAAGGCCATTCCCTTCCTTTCTGTCACCTACAAGTTGTAAGTCCTCCCAGTAGGAAAACTTAAAGCTTAAAGCTGGGTCATTGAGTAAAGCTTAGAATAACAGAATGGGGTCTCTTTCCTTTTAAGGGTAGTTTCCTCTTCAGATGGGGGACCCTTGTCCCTGCCAGCCTTTCTTCCAACTATCCTTCATTAAGGATTAAAAAAAACCCACAAAGTTCTTGTCTTCATAGAGGTTTATTCTTTTGGAGGGGTGAGGGGAACTACCAAAAACAAGAACATATAAGAGCTATGGCGGGGGGGTAAGAAGTGAATTATAATAATAGGTGAAAGACCCCCATTAATAATTTGACAAATGCTGCTAATGGAATTGTTAAGATTAAGATATGCATTTCAAGAGAAGAATATTCTAGATTGAGAGAACAGTAAGATCTTAAGGGGAAAGAGGTTGCTTCGCTCATTCAAGGACGTAAACGTAAAGTCATTTATTCATTCAACAAACACTTAAATATTTTGTTAGCACCTACCATGTGCTAAAAAGTGACCTTGGTTCTGATTCAAAAGTGAACAAAAAAAAAACAGGGAGAGAGGGGTCAAGTAGAGTAAATGGACCTTAATTACATTAATACATATAGAATTATAATTCTAACATGCGATGTGATGGGGGAGATTGGAGGAATGACAACTTCTAATAGGAGAATTTGAACTGTCCAAGCAAATTAGAATTGACTTTGTGGCAGAACTGATACTTGAAGAATGAGTAGGAGTTGCTTAGGTGAGGAGGGGAAAGGATATTGACCGATAAGGAAGTATGATCAGATTTGAGTCGTGAGAACTTTTTTTTTTCCCCAGAAAGTTGAAAATACCCTGTGGGAAGTTGCTCCCAGAACATTCTGGAGAACATCCCCCTTTTGTATCATTCTGCCATGTCAGAAGGTGAGTTACCTTCCCCTGCCCCTCATAAATCTGTCCTGGAATATTAAAATAGCACTGGGTCTCCTGTATTGATTGAGAAATTTGTTTGAATAAGAGGCAGGGTAAAACACTGTCATCAAGGTGAGGAAGAAGTGTGTCAAGGAAGGTGTGTCCTGGAGGAGTTTTGTGTCTTGAGCTGAGCTGGAAGGGAAGGTGGAGATTTGGTATCAGAGGAAAGGTGATTGCTTTACTCACTGTGGCAAGAGTCACAGACTTAGAGAAGCAAGACTAATGGTTTAACATAATCAGTACAAACCAAGCTATCTGTTAGTCCTCCTTTTAGAAAATAATTGTGGTTATCTCTTTCTTTTTCTTGAATTTAAAATACTCAAGATCATCCTGCTCTCTGCATTTATTATTTATATCCACTCCCCAAATCTCCTATATTATTGCCCTTTTCCTATCTCTTACATCACATTTGGCCCTTCTCCCTTCCCAGAGATAAACCTTTCAATTATACCCTGGTTAGACTTCATTGTAATTAGAGTTAGTCCATTGCTCATCCACCATGTCACTTTTCACAGTTTTTATTTACCTGTGGTTAGTCGCGCTCCGGAAGTAGATGATCCTCTTTCTGATATATCATTAAGGTCAATAGAAGCTAAACGCTATGTCACAATGCCTATGTCATTCACCTCACTTCATCTCATCAGGTAGTCATTTTGTCATATCACATAAGCACATGAAAAAGGGTACAATAAGATACTTGGAGAAAGAGAGAGACCACAATAACATAACTTTTATTATGGTATATTGTTATAATTGCTCTATTTTATTACTGGTTATTATTACTCTCTTAGTGTGCCTAATTTATAAAGTAAACGTTATCATAGGTATGTATGTATAGGAAAAAAAATAGTATATATAAGGTTCAGTATTATCTGCAATTTCAGGCATCCACTGGGGGGCTTGGAACGTTATCCCCCATGGATGAGGGGGGGGGGGCTACGGTACTACCTTTTCAAACTAACTTGCTGGCCTCTTTGTTTGTTTGTTTTTGTTTGTATTATCTACTCTTCAAAACAGCTCTTATTTAGGCTTCTTCCTGATTATTTTAGTATGGCTCCATGTCTGGTTCCTTTTAATTTCCAGTTCAATTAAAAATACTTTTAATATTATTTTTATAGGATCTCATCTTGCAAATTATCACAGCATTGTTCTTTCAACACAAAAGCTGATATTTGAAGAAGCAGGAAGCATATTTATTTTAACTAGTCATGTAAATAAAAAAATGACAAATGAAAAACTAATAGATGAGTTTTCTTTCCTTTTATAGGTATTTATTTTTTCAAGTAGAATAATAAATATATATATACATATATATAGTAAATTTTCTGAAGGCAAAGGATTTGGCTTATTTAATGTCCATACTCAGCACCCAGCCCCAGTCTGGGCCCATAAAACATGTTTAATAAATGACTACATACCTAATAAATGGGGAGGGCAAATGAAGAAAGGTCTGCATTGCAGATCCCAGGAAAGGCTGGGATCTCATAAAGATATCATGATATTTTATGTGGCTTCTGTTCAGATTCTTTCTTGACAAAGTCCTTTGAAATCAGTGGTTCAAACTTGGGTGTACCTCAGCATCACCTACAGAGCCTGATAAAGCCTGGCCCTGCACCCAGAATTTCAGATTCAGTATGTCTGAGGTGGTTAATAGCTCACAAGTTCCCAGGTGATGTTGCCGTTCTGGGAACTTTGCTTTGAGAAGCACTGTGTTAAATGTAATATCACAAAAGGACGGGGAGCTAGTAAGAAGCACTGCGACTTTATTGATCCCTTGGTTAAGGGTGTATTTTCCTCTTTCAGTCTGGCTCTCCACTCTAGTCAGGCTGCATAATCTCCTCTTGATTTCATCTACTGATTTCTATGTTCATCTCAATCATGGGTAGGATTAACATTTTGAGGGGAGATTAATATTTGATTTCTTTTCTTTTTTTTGAAACAGAGAACACAAACATAGAAGATGACAATTTGCTCAGCTTTCGCTGATCCTACACAGGTGAAATAATCGCTACTCCTGGGTCTTTCAGAAAAGTAAGAAAGAAGTTAGAATAACTTTACAGATGGAATGAACTAAAAAAATAATGTGTATATAATAATTTTATGAGGTAGCGCATCAAATCAGGGAGGGCAGGATGGTTTATTTAATAAAGGTATTGAGAAAATTGGTTGACTGTTTTATCTCATACATCAACAGAAATTCTAAAAGATTAATTAGATCTTTAAAAAAGTATAAAGGCTTGAAGAAAGTAAAGGTTCACCTTAAAAATTCCAGTTTATTTTGATAATTTATTTGTCTATAGAGTGTTTAAGTAGTCTCAGATAGGAAAAGCTTTTCTAAACAGGAGCCCATGAAAGCAACCATGAAAGAAGATCGACAGGTTTGAGTAAGTGAAAAATCTAACAAGCAAATACACAAAGAGGTACTCTGTCAAAAACCACAATAAACAAACATGCTGGTAGAAAGGAAAAGATTATTACAAACTTTCTAAAGTATATTTTAACTGTTTATTATCGCAGAGTCTTGGAGGTTTTACCTTTTGACAGATTTCAAATAAATTATTCTAGGGAAATATTTATGGCGGTACATAAATGGACAGTGTAAGGATACACAACACAGAGTGCTAATGCTGGCAAACCTTTGATAACAACAATAGAGCGTTGGATACGTGAGTGGGAGACAATGCTGGATGAAAATAGCAGAGAGCAGTTGAAGGGTGTTGCACATAAATACTGCCTGAAAAATATGGCACAATGTAGCATGTAATGAATAATGAAAAAAAACAGGGTGCAAGATTACATGATTCTCTTTTGGTTTTTAAAATAATCTGTTTTCAGGATATAGATTGGAAAAAGAAGAATCAAAACTTTTGAAGTGTTTGTTTACTTCTGCACTGTAGGATTACATGTAATTTTCTCCTTTTGACTTAACTGTTTCTTCACTATTTTCCGTCAAACTTGTGTTATTTTTTAAATTTTACAATGTGATACAATTATATTCTTTTTTTTTTTTCGCACGAATAGTTACATAAAAGCCCTGTTGACCCCATCCTCATACTCAGCTTTGAATTCTTGCATTATGTAGAGGGGAAAAGTTGAGAATTTATCTCTGCGTCCTTAGGAATTTTCTCTATGCAATTCAAAATGGATTTGGTTGGCTGGCCAATGTAAACTCCACTCCATGGCCCTCCGTCCTCCCTGTCCTAGTTGCTCTGTGAAGACATAAAAATATGACTCTCCATAATTACTTTACATGTTGGCCAAAAGAAAAGGTTTCAGAGGAGAGATCTAAACTGTGCTGCTCTTGCCTCTGTCTTGCTTAATAACCCTATTTGCCTTAACTGAGAAAGAAAAAAAAAAAAAGAAAAAGAAAAGTATTTTACTGGTTTGGAAAATACTTCTAGAGATCACTGTCTCCAACTGTGCTTGTTCTTGCTGTCTGTTCTGGTCCATTAGATAAACATGGTGTTCAACCGCCAGGCGGTTGTTGATATATTTGGAAACACTGATAATGTGATCTATGTTTAGGAGGAAGTGGATGCGTCATTCATGGGGGCATAGGTTTTCTGAAAGTAATTGTTCCTTTCTCAAGGAAAAGTTAGGTCATTGAGCTTCAAGTTCTCGCTATGAGCTTGAGTATTTTTAATTTGTCATCTGTACTTTTTTCTCTTGCTGTTATTGGAATTTTAGATTAATCTTTGGGCTTCTTCTCAGAAGCAGCAAGTACTAATTGGCAAGAAATGCAAACCTCGTCACTTCTGACTTTTATGATACAATTAGAGTAATAAGGAAAATGAAGGGTCTTGTTAATCTTAGCATATTTCTTAAATATCCATCAATCACAGCTTTTAGTGTTTTCATTTGTGATCTGCAAGTTTAAAAGCATACATACAAAAGAGCCTTAAATCTCAAAGCTCTGTCTCACATACATAGGTCATATATATATAGTCTGTGTGTGTGTGCATATGTATATATAATAAATGTTGTATATACATACATAGACATAGGCTCTATGTAGTCAGTGTGTGTGTGATGTATACAAGCACACACACAGACTGTAAAGGCTGTATGTATGTATGTATGTATGTAACATATACACACGTACTATATGTAACATATATTCATACAGATATGTGTGCACAGACTATAGAGAGAGAGACCATATGTACATATGCGCATGTATAAATGATGTATGCATATAATGAAATAGTTGGAAGAAAGGCAGGCGGGGACAAGCCCGCCCCCC
>NW_022589712.1:24865971-24961016 GCF_004348235.1 Phoca vitulina | reverse complement strand
CCCCCCCCCCCCCCCCCCCCCCCCCGCCAGAGGAAACCACACTTAAAAGGATTTTACACTACCCTGGAAGGAGCCCTCCACACTTTCCCACATGATAGGTAGATGATAAAAACCTGATTGGGTGACAGGCGCATGGAGGGTTAATCAGATTAAAACAGCCCATAAAAACTACTACATCTAAACTCCAAATCGGCTACCCTCTCGGGTCCCCTCCCTCTTTGGGAGCTTTGTACTATTGCTCAATAAAGTTTGCTTTGCTGCCCATCACTCTTCATCTGGTCTACCTCTTCACTCTTCAAAGAACCACAGGCACTAGAAATCTTGTAACACACACATATATATATATGTACACACATATATGTATATGAATATATATATACACATATATGAATACATATGAAGCATATATATATATATATAGTTTTTCTTTATATATAGTTCCTGTAGAAGGGATTTGAACACATTTTATCAAATAAAAGTTTGGACATAAAAGGGCATGAAGTCTGGGAAAATGGAATGCCTTGTCCCGTCCAGCTGAGTTCTAAACATCTTCAGTGATAGGATTTCTGAGATTTCTCTGGGAGGTGATTCCATTATCTAACAGTTTTCCCTGGGAGGAAGTTTCCCAGATAGCCTTAATATTCCTCTTCTCAACTGATCCATTAAATCTCATCACGCCCCACCCCCCCACCCGAGCAATTCCTCTCCTCTTGGCATTTGCTTTGTCGCAGCAAGGGAAGGCAATAATCGGCTCTTCAGCTGTCATCAAGTCAGGATATTTTTAGCTCTTCTGATCTTCCTTTTTAAGTGGTATAGGTATGTGTACACACATATGCATATCACACGTACACAGCCACCACCGTGGCTTATTTGGTGTTTATAGAACACTCAAATCTTATCACTATTTCAGATGTGCTATTAACCTAAATTACATGGGAAGCCATTTTCAGCTGCCTTTTTTGGTGAATTCTCTACGTTCACAAGTGGCCACTAACAATGTTCTAGCTTTCACTTGCATTTTGTAAAAGTGGGTTATATGTGACAGGGCCTAACAATCCCTAGGCTCTGGTAAAGGTTGCTTATGGCTGTGGTTTGGGGTGGAGACAATGCAAAAAAAGGTAGACTCTATAACAAATGCCTTCAACCCCATTCCATTCCATTAGGAATGGGAATTTTTTTCACGGGGAAGATAGATATTTTTACCTACCCTTTAGAAAGTGACATTTGAAATCAGTTAGGGTAGTTGGGACCTATAGTCTCTACTATCATGTCAGGAAGCTGTTATTATTTTTAAATTATTTACAAGTATTTCCCTACCTCATGCAGTTTTTATTTTTACAGTGTACCGTTCAGGGTTTTAAAGCTAGCTCATATGAGGAAAGAAAATGAAACTATGCTCATCTTCTGTGCTTCCTCTCTTTTTCTTCCTTTGGCTTCCATCTCCCTGCATCACCCCCTTTTCCCTCCTCCTCTTCTCTTCTCTTCCCACTTTCCTTTGCTGCCTCAAACCCCAGGTCCTCCTTTTCCCTCTCCCTGGCCTTTCCCTTCTCCCTGTCTCTAGTTCTCCCTTGAAGAGATTTATTTTTGACCTTCAAGCACCGTGTTGCTGTCAGTCATTGGGTTTCCCCCACCCTGGGGATTATTTCCTGGGCCCTTCCCGGGGGAACTCAAAGTCTGAAGGAAGGATCTTTTTTTCTTACCCTCAGATCACTTCTGTATCATAGAATGCTCTGAGTACTAGATGATCTAGACTAAATGGAAAAAGATTTCCTAGAAGAAGTATTTTCTTAAGTAACAAAGATCAGGCTTGATATCTTCATTTATCTTGACATTTATTAATCTCAATCAAATTCTACTCTCTGTGTATAAAAAAAATGAAATTCAATGCAATGAACTTAGAGGTATTTTGGTCATGACAAGCCTCTTTAAAATATATTCAATAACATCTCTCTAATTAGAAGTAATTTAAAATGTATAGGTATCTTAAAAAGCATATTTATTTTGAGTGAGAACTGGTGTGTTCTGTTACTTTTAATAGTGAAATAGTCAACCTCTGTCTAGCCATCCTAGGCTGCTCTAAGAACTGTGAATGTTGTACAACTTTTTATGAGTTATGGCTTTCTGAAATTTGAAATTGAGACCACAAGCACAAATGACTATATATTTTTTGTCCCATTTTTATTTGTTCATCCAGGTATTAGGAATCTATTTTATGTTGAGGGGAGGAGAGCTCTTGTTAAAAACTCCTTACATATTTTCAACCAAGACTGCCTGGTAACTATTTTGGCCATTAGTAATTACCAAATCAGCTAGGAAAGTCGTTTATTTCCATTTTGTTGATTCAGTGAGTAATTGTCACATTTGCAATTTACATTGCAGGGTAGTCTGGCAGGGCCTCTATCGCCAGACAACTAGTTTGTGTCTGTGACTGTCTGTATCTGTACCTGTCTCCTCCCCATCCTAGCTGGATGTTCTTGGGAAAGTCACTTAGCCTTTTTTGTTTGTTTCCTCTTCGTAAAAAGTATAAGAGCATAGAACCAAATTAATAGGTATGTTTCCATGATTAAATGAGGTAATCTATGAAAGCACATTGAATGCTACCTAACACGTAGTATTATGATGATAAAGATGGGAGTCCAGATACTGCCAATATCCCAAATAACTGTTTCACAGAAGAAAGGCTCTATACATGCCAAAGAGTAAGACTCATGGTTTTAAGTTTAAAGAATCTGTTTACAAGTAGGGAAAAGAAGAACAAAAACAAAACACAGTTCCTACGAAGCCCATTAAATTGCAGTCTTATCTGTTCAAGTCCAACCCCTTTAATCAGTTTCCACGACACACGTGTCAGCTGACATACCTGTGAGGTGACTCACCTTATTCCAATTAAACTAGATTGAGATTAAAAACAAACAAGCCAACAGCTGGAATGTGACATGTGGGTCAGACTCTTCTGAGTCCAGTGGGGTAACTCAGCAGAGATCAGAATGCTCTTCAAAAACCAACAACCAATTGGCACATGTCTCTAGGCATGCTTGGAGTCTACAGGGCCAAATGGTGGAGTATCCTGGCAGTGCCAAAAATTCTTCTTTGATGACACAGAAAAGAAAACTTCTTTCAAAGTAGTTATGCAACCCGAGAGAACACAATGCATCCACTGTGTGCATCCTGGGGCTGTTATGAACACATTATTTCTATATTTTTCTCTGCTGTAAGCTTCAACACTGAAGACCAACATTATTTCAAGTAAACACTCTACTTTTTCTTTGTAAAAACATGCCACAGAGAGCACAAGTTATTATTTCTCTATTCATTTTTCTGGTTAAAGTAGACATTTCTATTTTAATGGTCAATTATATCATAATCTGAATTTGCCACAAGTCTTTTTTTTTTAATATTTAAAAACTCTTTGCACTGTTTTATTTTTTAATACTTAAATATAAAAATCAAGGTTAGAAAATGTACAAAACAATAGCGCATCTTATCTCATTAGGGAAGGAGTTTTTATTCACTCCATACTGTTGGCATTTCTCAATTTCAATAATCATTAATATTTTTAAAAGCTGCCAGCAGATGCTTACAACATTTCTTTTAGATACTATTTCCATCAAAGACAGATTTCAATTACCTCTTTAACTCTTACTGTCATTTCTCTATTGTTTTCAAAGTATTACTAATTCTTCCAAGTTCATTTGTATTCTGTAAGATTCTTCTTGTATCCAAGCAACTCTCTCTGTAAAGTGACTTTTTTTGTGTGTGGATGACATATTCAGAACATAACCCTGCATGTAAATATATATATGTATGTATTTTTTTTTTTTTTAATAATTTTCATGGAAATACTCAGAAAGAAACCTGAACTTTGGGAGTAAACAGCTATTCCTGAAAGTTCTCTCGTCTATGTCACCCTGGCCATTTAAACAATTTAGATGTCTCTCTTTTGAAGACATTTTTTTTAAAAAATGTTGATTCTTTTCTGCTTTTAGAAGTGATTCAGGTCATCAAGATAATTCTTAAAACAGAAAATATAAAAGAAGAAAATGAAAACCTCCCAAGATAACCATGGGATAACCAAGGCAATAAGGGGCCAACTCAGTAAATACAAACTTGCGTAATACTTCAGAATTGGGCAGATAGCCAAAGAACCAGTGAGGCAATCTGCAGATTCTGATGCAAATGAAAAACTCCAATGACTCCTTATATTCATCTTGACTAAGAAAACCATTAGAGACTATTTCACTTCCACTTTCCCTTATGAAGCATATCCTTGAGATTGACACATGCAGAATTTTTAAGAATATATTTATGTAAGGCTTACAATTCTTCTATGAAAGGAACTGCAGCTAAGAGTTTAAAGAAGTGTGCTCAGGGTGGAGAGGGGAAATGTGTGAGTAGAGACTTGCTGATGTATGACTGAGAAGTAATCCAGCAGAGTAACGATGGGTGCCTAGGCTGTAGCCGCAGGCGGCTCTGACCCTTGGAGGTTGTGCTATCCGGGGTCAGGTCATCTTTCTCTGCTGCAGTCTCCTCATCATTAAAAAGGGGATATCAGTATTAATCTCACCTCATAAAGTTGTTCTAGGATTACATAAATCCAGCTTCATAAAACATACAAAGTGCGGGGTGCCTGGGTGACTCCGTTGGTTAAGCGTCTGCCTTCAGCTCGCGTCATGATCCCAGCGTCCTGAGATAGAGCCTTGCGTCGGGCTCCCTGCTTCTCCCTCTGCCCCTGCCCCTGCTCATGCTCTCTCTCTCTCTCTCTCAAATAAACAAAATCTTTATATATATATATATATATATATGCACAAAATAAAATATATACATATATATAAAGTGCTCCAAACAGTGTCTGGTGTTTATGTTTTATGTAAGTTTTGTTTGTTTGTTTTTTTAAAAATAGACTAATTTTTAAAGCAGTGTTAGGTTTACAGGAAAATATCTGTACTTTCTCAGAGATTTCCTATATACCCCTTGCCCCACACATGCATGGCCTCCCCCACTATCTACATCATTCACCAGAGTGGTGTATGTGTTACAACGGATGAACCTACACTGACACGTCATTATCACCCAAAGTCTATTGTTTACATTAGGGTTCACTGTTGGTGTTGTACATTCTGTGGGATTTGACATATGCATTGGTGCATATACTTTAATAATAAAAAAGTGGTTTGAGTGTTAGGAGCTAAATTGTGACACTTTGGGGGGATTGTTAATGAAATTCCTTTCCATAAGGAAACTGGTAATTCTCCCTCAAGCCCCTTCACCAACCACTGAAGATTATGATGAGGGAGTCAATTAGTGGTTAAACATACATGACTTAATGAGGAAATAATGTGGTTTTTGTGAGAGGAAATCATGATGACTGGACTGTTATGGTTCTTTGTAAGGTCACGACAAATGGGAAAGATATAGATAAAATTTAAACCTTAGAAAAAGTAAAAGAAAGTCTTTATATTAATGAAGATAATATTTTGGTGTTATTGTATTTTGCAGGAGACTAATTAGCTTTTGATGAATTGCTTGTGGTGAATTCTAACAAAATAAAATGTATTATTTTGGAGAAAGGGAAATGATGATATGAAACTCACTGCCTGGAAAGAGAATAGGTTGAAAACATAAATTAGTGTAAGATCAATTTAGATAAATTCATAAATTACTGATCTATATTAATGGAAGGCAGAGATTTACTCACTTGCACCCTGGAGTAGATACCTGTGCAAATATAACCAATATCTATATATTTCATGGTGATACTTCTCAACAGGCTACCATACTAACATACAAAATGTGCCTTGCCTCAGCCACCTGAAGAAAAGCCATACAGAAACAGGCCTGATTGAGACAATGTTCTAGAAAGGGCACTACTAACAAAAGGGGTTTGGGGGCACCTGGGTGGCTCAGTCAGTTAAGTGTCTGCCTTCAGCTTACGTCATGATCCCAGGGTTCTGGGATCGAGTCTCTCATCTGGCTCCCTGCTCAGTGGGGAGCCTGCTTCTCCCTCTGCCTCTGCCCTCCCCCCTGCTCGTGCTCTCTCTCTCACACTCTCTCTCTCAAATAAATAAATAAAATCTTAAAGAAAAGGGGGTGTTGGATTCCTTTGGATATTAAAATCTTGACTATAATGGCTAAGAGAAAATTATTATATATTCATGTAAGCCAAGACCTAAAAGAAATCTCTACTTAATAACTATAGAAAAGTACAAATGGATTAAGTGAAAATAACTGGCTCTACAATATGAAATAACCTCATCCAGGCTCCCCTACTCCTGATCTGCTACCTCATGAGTCTACTCTCATGTCAGTTAACATACTCTGTTGTAACTGCTTATCTAAAATGACAGCCTTCTTCTGTTTTTTTTTGGATTTTATTTATTTATTTGAGAGAGAGCACAAGCAGGGGGAGCAGCAGAGAGAGAGAGAGAAGCAGGCTCTCCGCTAAGCAGGGAGCTCACCGTGGAACTCGATTCCAGGACCCGGGATTGTGACCTGGGCCGAAGGCAGACACTTAACCAACTGAGCCACCCAGGTGCCCCTAAAATGACAGAGTCTTCTTTAGAACTGGAGAAGTCCATTAATTCATTCAGCAGATACTTATTGAGCATCTACTACATGAGGAAGCCACAAGTCTTAAAGTGAGCAATAAAGACAAAGCTCATGAGAAAATAAATACTGGTGATAAGAATGAAAGAGAATTACGTGCATGTTACAAACTTGACTAGCATAAATATGTGTCACAGATTTAGAAAGCTCTGTAATGAAGTTCTGATATACCTTATCTATTTATCTCCACTCAACTTACGGTGAGGACACTTAGAGAACACTTGTCTGTGTTCTGCTATAGTCTAAGTTTCTTTTCCTTCATTGTCCAATATGTGCACATGCCTGGTGCATGGGGGACAGGGTGGGAATGCATGTGCACTTTTGGGTAATTCTCTATTTCATATTCCTGAACTGGAATTGAACAGATACTAGAGATTTTTGTTACTCTTTCTGTCACTTTCTTGGTGTGTACGTATGCAAGTACTCAAGGCTTAATATCAGTTGAGTCCCTCTAATGCAACGTTGCTGAGGAAGCTTTGCTTCCTTCCAATATGCTACATGACATGTGGCTCACTCACTCTGTATCTATCAGCCAGGGAAATGCTGGTCCCTTTCTCGTGAGTATTCTGTGGCCTGGGTTTCCTACTGTGCGGCAGTATAAGGAGAGCATAATCCAAACTTCCTTGTAATGACAGGATCACTTCCTGCCTGACTGGAGTCTAAGAAGAAACACCACGGAGATTCACACGTGGAATGACCAGACTCTGCTTGGGTAACACTTAAACCCACTGTGACCCTCCTCCCTGTTCCTCCCCTCCCCCGACCGGGATTCAGCCGTCAAAGTGTTGTCCCATTTACTCATGCCCAATAGTATGTGGAGTGCACTACCAATATCTCCAATGAAATATTATGCTTTTTGGATAATTGCTCTGATCATTTATATCTTTTCTTATTAAAAACGTATATATAGCTCTCAAAGAGGAAAGAGAAGGAAGGGGGCGGGGAGGAAACTGCATCTTAGAGGTATGCAGGTTGCTTAATTTTTTTCATTTATTTAGTCATCACATTAATATTTCCTTATAATTCACATTTTAAATAAAACAAAACTGAGGGTCAGAGAGGTTGACTAATTTTACCCACAACGCATGGTGAGGAAGCAGAGCCAGTGATCTTCCTGCTGCACAGTAAGTTCCACAAAGTGGAGAATTAAGACCTCGGTAACACTAGCCAAGAAACACTGCATTGATTATATGGGTGGTTCATGCAGGGTAGTTTTTGGGTCTGAATTATATGCATCATTGGCATATATTTTTTTACTTTGTGTGGAGAAATGGAGATTTATTAACCACGATACAAGACTGAAGACCAGATATTAAAAAAAAAAAAAGATGTTTAAATGTGTAAATGTTTGTTTTGGAATACACTGAGATAGTCCTTTAAATTCCTTTCAACTTACCTTTCTTCCATATCTTAGTCTTAATTACACATTTTTTTTTTTTTTTTTTTTTATTGAGGCAACAAATTCCTTCCTCTTTAGATCTGTGCCCCACAACAACCCAGAGCCCAGAACATAAACAAAGACACATTTGGAAGCTCCTGCAGAGACCTATATCCAAGATCAGCAGATACTGCAGTTTGCTATTTTCCTCCTCCCCCCTCCTCTCCTCAGATGGGGCTTATGTAAGTTTCCCCAGGGCAATGCATGTATGGCTTTAGGGAGAGGACTGAAAATGCTGGCTGAGCTGTTATATTAGACCACAGTAAAGGAGTAAAAGGCTAATACTTAATGTTCAGCAAGCTCATTTATAGAATCCCAAATATTAATAAATGAGTGCAATCGACACAGTTTGACACCAACACTTTGGAATTTATGACTTGTAACCGGAGAGGGAATGAATCTGTCAGAGCATCTTTTCAACTTTTTAATATAATTGGGAAGCCTGAAGCTGCTAAACCATCTATGAATTTCCTATATTTGCCCTAATTTACTCTTGAATGTCCACAAAGCCTGGGACCACATATAAAACTTTAGGAAGGGGTTTGGTAGTATAGTTTTTCTTTTAATATCTGAAACTTGCTAAGCATGCACTGCAATTTCCAGGCAGTTTAGTATCAGAGCAAAAGCCATAGAAATCCAGCTTCCTATTTTCACATTGTAGAGTTCTATATTAAGGGCCACGAATGAAGAAACACATATCAGATGAGTAGTTTGTCCTTTAAAGTGAAAAGCTCCCTTAACCAGGACATTCAGAACCTTCCCAAAATGGACTTGTTTTCAGCTTGTTCATCTTTTCCTCCTCCCGACTGTTTTTTAAAAGTTTTATGTCCATTTTTGGTGACAATTTATTATTTGAAGTCATCTTCCAAGAGCGAGCAGGAAATGTCTTTGTAAAAAAGAGTCTGAAACAAACTTCGTGTGCAAAACAAACGTATCGCAGATCAGTAGGGACAGTTCTTAAGCAGACGGTGTTTTAAAAGTTTGCCTGAAAGAATGCTGTTTGGAGCCTGGAACATATTTTTCATAGAAATATTATGAACGGTTGTTCAGTTCTAAGGTCAATGCTTCGAGGCCGTGTGTCTTGTGGAGTAGCTATACCGTAGAACTGTTTTACTCATACTGTTTTGTGAAAATTTAGGATACTATTATGGCTATATCACCTATTAGGACAGTGAATATAGGGTGCTGGGTAGCGTCATAAGCAGGATAGAATAACCCAGCTCCAGCAGCAGTGAAATTCTATTATTCCTCACATAAAGGGGAAGGACTGCAACATGAGTGTATAAATTAGAATAGTATATGGTTTTAATGATGATCACGATCTGCCCAAGTAGGTTGTGCCATTTGGGGTAACTTTCCACCATTTTTCTTACATACATACTTAAGTAAGAGTCTTACAGTGTCAGTATTTTAGACTGGGTCTGTGTTATGATTCAGCAGTCATAGGATCCTGGGGAAACACCTGTCTTGGGAAAATATGGCCAGCGTGTGGCTTGTACATTCCTTCTCTCCCTTTACTTGCTTCCTGCTTCTTTAGGACTCTGTGTATCTGCTTTTCCCTATCTCTCCTCCGGCTCAGTGTTAGGGCTAGGATTGTACAACATGCTGGTCAAATAATCATGGTTTAAGCAGACTTCTTAGGTGGTTCGAATGCGCACTGAGACGAGGAATCGCTGGACTGGAACTTGTGCACATAAAGGATATCCTGGCCCCTATTGCTTCACCAACAATCAGCATAATTTGCTGTCTGCCTACCCTCCTTCTACATTTCCCACTGTCATAAATCCTTCTTGTGCTGCTGTGAGTGAACATGCTGGGAGAATGACCTTTCTTCTCTTAGACATCTTGTAGAGACGCAGGCTTGGTTCAGACACTGCTTTGGCTCCATTTCATTACGCACAGTTTCCTATAGGGAAAAGCCTTCCTTCCCTTTATTTCCCATCCTCACCATTTATACTCAGGATGGTAATGGGGATTCGAGGACAAAACACAGTTAATGGAAAGAACAATAAATCCTTTGTTGAGGGGCTGGAAACTACCATAATTTGATTAAAATATATAGCTGTATTAAATCAGTAAATCTTGGTTTCTGAGTAGGCCAACGTTGAATTGCCCAGTTGAGAAAAAGCAGGATGCTGGGTCCTGCTCGGGGACACCAGGAATGGAGGCTGATCATATTTCAGAGGGGAACAGTATGAGCATCGGAGTTAGCAGAAGGAAGGGGAAGGGGAAAGGATGTCTTACTAGTTCCACATCTGCTGTAGACAAGTTCTCTAGAGGTCTTTTGAAGATCCAAAGGTCATGCCTCAGTTAGTCTTAAGGCCCTCACAATCTAGCATATTGCCAAAGGACATTGAGTGCCACCTAACCAATCCTAAAGATAATTTAGGCAAGGAGGAGTGGATTGAGCTTTTGTAATATGTGCTTTTTAAACTGGGATAGTGAAATCATTTCAGTGGACAACAATTAGTGTTAAAAATGGAACAGAAAAAGCAGTATAGAATAAAATCCATCCAAGCAAATTGTATTGGGTAAGGATTAAATTTATTTTCTGGACTTCTGTTTCAGTGACGTAGACATGTATTTTGTGTCATGATGTAAAAAGTATCTTTTACTGAGGGTCTTGTTCAAAAGTTTAAAAGCTATTGGTCTATGCTAATGGTTTAGGTAAGATGTATAAAAATAGTCATTTTCTATAGGTTTGGGTTAGAGGAATAAGACATGCGGGTAGATTATTGTTTCTCAGGTTCTATGCCTGCAGTAAAGGTTAGTTTCCTCAGGGGGACAGAAGCCAGTAGACTCAGGGCAAGGAATTAAATGTCTGAACTGCTCATAGGCATATATAAAATAAAACCACTTGTCCTGTGATATTATGCTATTTTGTAAAAACTGAACTTTTTTGTAAATCAACAAGCAGCACTACTAACTGATAAATTATTATCCAAATAATACCCAGAAAATATTTAAATAAATATGTCAGTATAATTAGATACCTTCTCATTAAACTTCAATCATTCTTTAGCCTAATCCTATTTTTTTTTCCCTCATAGAAATAAGTACAAACTTTCAGTCTGAATGATTTTTTTCTCTCCTTTCGGCTGGTCTGCCACTTTTATATTTAGCTTTCTTCTTCTGTCTCCTTTTTCACAAAATTCTGTTTTCCTTTCTCCATGGCCTTTTGCTCCAATCAGAAGGGAGAGAGAAATGGGATGGTCTTTTTCTCTCATGATGGTCTTTTTCTAATCAAGAGTAATTTTCTTCCATGTAAGTATTTCTTTCCTCTTAGCCCCCTTTGAAGCCTGAAGCTAGTATAAAAGCTAATTTGAAATTAGCATACAATCGGGTTCCTTATTAGTCTCTATAGGCATTTTTTGCAGATGTATAGTTTGGTCAGAGTCACGGATCCCCGACAGAAAATTGCTTCTTTTTAAAGGGCCCAAGCACATATTTCTTTAGAATATATAAAAATATTGCTCAAAGCACAATGTGGTGTTTAAGGACAGATATGAATTGATTCCCTCGTAGTCAGTACACTTATCAACCTTCTTTTTCACCCTACATACCTTTCAAAAGAAATACTAAAAATGACTCCAAAATCCACACCTTTCAAAATTAATGGTAAATATGTCCTGATCAAGTACAACCTTCTCTTTTGACTATCTGTGGGGAAAGCAAGTCAAAACAGAACTGGTATATAGGAAATGTTAGTGAATTAGACCAAGCTTTTTCTTGACAAGATTCTTCTTGAATTATCTATACACATTTTTTTAAACAGTAACATTTAAATTTAACCAATTGTCACTAGTACCTATATGAGAAAATTTAACCTTGGGATCCATTTATCATCTGAAATTTTATGTAAAATATGTGAGTATCTGTCTGGGGAAGTGCCTACAGTTTTTAATGACTTACTTTTTTAATGAATATAATATATAATCAGAATGCACCCATCTTAAAAGTTAGTTTCTATGAGTTGTGACAATTATATACACCTGTGTAGTTACTACTTAAAAAAAACATATAAAAGATTTCCATCATCCAGAGTTTCCTGGGCACCTTTTCCAATCAATTTCCCATCCACCATAGTGCAACTAATTACTGATTTTTATCACTATAAATTAGTTTTGCTTATTTTTGAAAGTCATCTTAATGGAATCACATAATATATATTCATTTCTGTCTAATTTCTAATGTTTTTGAGCTTCATTATGTTATTGTATCTATCAATAAGTAATTCTTCCTCACTGTTGAGCAGTATTCTCCCATATGACTATATCACAATTCCACCATCTTTTTTTCTATTGACGGACCTTTGACTTGCTTTTGGCTATTATAAATAAGGGTGTTATGAACGTTCTTATACAGGTATTTTTGTGGACATTATCTTTTAATTTTTTGGGGGGGGTGTAACTACCTAGGAGTGGAATTGTTGGTTGTTTAGGTAGGTATTTTAACTTTATTAGAAACAGATCTGTGGTTTTTAATAAACTCTCAAAAAGATCTTTACATCCCCATTTTTTATTTTTTTTATTTTTAAAACATTGCTTTTAGGGCATGTGTGCAGATGTTTTTGGTTATTTTAAAGTCTTTTCTCACTTCTCCTCCTTAGGCTTCAGTTACTTTAAAATGAATGCTGGACGGTGTCTTATGTCTATAATGCATTAGTGCATTGGTACATGTTGAAATTAAATGTTTTTCATAAATTCTTGGATAATAGCTTAATCACATAATAGATAAAATCCCCTAGAATATAAAGTTCATGAGGGCAGAAACATTGTTCTGTTCACTGCTGTAACCCAAGCACTAGGATCCTACTTGCACAGAGCAGGTGTTCAATAAATGTGTGCAAAATAAATGAACAAATGAAGTATTAGAAATATGTTGGGAGGCATTCTAATCACTTTTAGTGTTTCACCTAATTCGCACACCCAATCTTTGAATTCCTCGTATTACTCCCTCTTTTTTAAGTGAAGAAATTCATCCCAGAGAGGTTAGGTAACACTCCCATTTTCACATAGCAAACAAGCTAGGATTTGAATCCAGGTGGTGTTATTGTAAAGCCAACAATAAGAAAGACTGCATGTTTGTGTGTCTCTTGCTTTTTAAGTTTTGTTTCAAGAAGCCTCTCATATTTTCTAGCTGTATCTTTTTGGAAGGAAAAATCCTGGAGAGGAAATTCCACTAACTGGTTTGGAATGGTGATTCTTCCATTTTTATTCTTAGAACTACATGAATTTTCCTCAAAATTACGTTCTGGTTTATTTCTATAATAGGAGTTGGGGGTCCCATTTCACTTTTATTATAGATGAAAGATGTGAAAGTCCACCTACACAATTCTTGAATACTTTTGTGTTCTTTTATCTCATTTTATTTTGCATCAGGTAAGGCTGAAAGTTTTGGTGTTTCTTGTGTGGGTTAAGAAGAACATTGAATCCGAAGTATGGGATTGCTGTTATAAAGGCTGTATTGTATAGCTCTTTGGGGGTGTTATGGATTTGGGGACATTGTGATAAGATGGTATCATTTTCATAATTCTTAGCCATTCCTCATTACTAAGTTTTTAGTAATGTAAGCCTCCATCTCCTCCATCTTTTCATGGGCTAGTGTGGTCTCCCTTAGCTACCAGAGAGGTTGAGGATGGGCCAGTACATTCTAATGAATTGGCTTTGTCATCAGAGCTTGCATTTGGTTAAAAACTTGCTATCTCTGCAAAACTTCCTCATATCTGAATTATGTCTCTGCTTATTTTGATGGAAAAATGTCAGTTATTGGATTCTGATTAGTATTTATCTCTATATAGCCAAACCAGGACCAGATAGCCTTCAAAATGGCATTTGTTGATGGAATTGCTCCTCAATTATTATATTAGGAGGAGACCCCCTCCCCCACTAAGACATAATGACCTAAAATCTCTCCAAATACTCAACAGCCTCCCATGAGTACTTTAGAGGCAATTCTCTTTTCCTATAGTGAGCCAGAGATAAACAAGCTTTTGAGGCTGGAAAATAGTGACCAGAAATTGGTTTGTAAGCCTAAATGTGATAACTGTATCTGCTTTTGCCACAGTAAAAATAAATAAAGGAAACCTCATTTAAAATGGAGTTGGGCAGCCCTGAAGAGGGAGATTTCATGCACTACCACTCATCATACTAAGCTGACCTTGCATTTCCCAATATAAAGGAGCTTACTTTACATACCCAGCAGAAGGATAGAAGAATTTCTCCTTGGCCCAGCAACAGCCCAGGCAATGAGAACTCAGCAAAACATCCCTATCCAACTTTCTCCTTTCCCCTATAAAAGCAAGCCCCTCTCTTCTGTTCTTCATAGTTGCCTATGGTTTGTCATAGTTCACTTTTCCCAAATTGCTGTTCTTCTGCTATCCCTGCATAAACTCATTTTGCTGGTAAAGTAACTGGGTCTTTTGTTTTTTAATATCAACACCACCAATAAAGGAAAACTCTCCCATCAAAATTTCGTGTGGTTTTACAACTTTTTGGCAGAATGCTTTAACCATATAAAAAATTATCTGTACCGAGAAAAACTTACCAGTCCTTATCTTCTTAGCTTGGCTAACAAAGTTAGTAGATCTGAGATTCTTTAAAATTAGGTCCAATTTCTTTTCCAAGGATGGGGATGCAAAATAGTCCCCAAATCATTAATATCTATTATTCTAAGTGACAATTAAAGCAATATTTCTTAAGTGACAGTCCCAAAGAAAAGTGCTATGAACCAAACAAATACTTTGTTGTTGTTAATCCAGTCACTTCCCTCTTCCTATAGAATAGTCCGCAAAATAAAACCAGGGCTGTTATTTTACTTAATACCCTCAAATGCCAAACAAGATTACGATTCCTTGCCTATGATCGCCTGTAATTCTAACCAGTTCTGTGAAAGCACAGAGCTGTTTTGGCATTTCACGTTTCTGCTGCTTCATCATCAAAGCCAAGCTCTTTTGCTGCAGCCTTTTACCACATTCATAGCACAGACGTCTCTGAACAACCGTGTTTTCAGTCATCTTTTCAACAGAGGACTCTAATCGCGTGATTCTCAAATGCCATACCAAATTTAGCTTTTGCTGACACTTCCCTGATTTTCTAGGATTTAAAACATTCTCAAATAAAGGTTTGAAACAAATGATGACAAGGCGTTTTCATGCTTATGTAACCCATCTCAGAGTTATTCCAGACTCAAGATGGAATCCTAACCCTGCACCAAATAGAAGAGAAAAGAGTAAGTTATTCCACTAATCAGAGTAGTAGTGTTTTCAGGTATTCAGTGTCATTCTACTGCCCAATAAGAAAACCAAAGAGCAAGAAGTTAATATGGGTGTTTTAAAATAAAGGCATAGAAATGCTGTTTTTGCTTGAATTTTGAATGTGTTTTTTTAATGCATTGAATTTCTGTGTAGTGGAAATGAGGAGACTCAATCAAAGACTCTTGTTAGATTTAGCCTGGGGATAGAGGTGGGACCAGTGCATTTTTCTCAAGTGACTATTCCCTCAGGGGACATTGTCTAAGAACTCCTGAGAACCCGAGGTTGAGGTCTGCGTTGGGAGAGTTATGAACAAAGTTGACTCCATACACGCAAAACAAAGAGAATAATTCACCAAATATTTTTCTCCCTCACAAACTTTAAAGTACCTACAAAAAAGCACCTTTATGTACTGAGTCATTAACTTTGTATGTGTAGATAGAGGTTGTGTGTTTGGAATTATTTGTTTGCGGAATTTGAGGTGATACTTTCAATAGGGTTGTTTGAAGTGCAAATAAAATTGAGCACAGCTTCAATACAGTATTTTTATAACAATTTAAAGGTAACGGGTGTTTTTATATGTATTATTTTTTTATCCTTCCCATAAGACATTGCAGTAGGTCTTAATTATCATTCCTAATTTACAGCTGAGGATACTGAGGTTCAGTTGCCCAAAATTATACAGCCAATAGAGGTGACACCAATGTCCCTGCTTAAACACACTCCTGGAGAGGTTGCACATTGAATCTCTTTATTATATGTTCTGTTTTCTTTTTTCCTGCTTCTTATGTTTCTTTTGTTTCAGAAATAGTTTTTCCCAACTCTCTTAAAATCAGTTGAAGACTTTAGATCTTGCTCCCAAGGCAAGATCTTTCTCCCAAAGGGTTTGTGTATGTGCATGTGTCTAGGCTTGCACATCACGTTTATTCTGTATTGTTTGGTTTGTTGCAGATATAGGATGGCATACCAATGAGATTGCACACTATTTGACTTTAGGAAACTTATGTTCAGATTAAGACTTTGCCTGTTTTATGGCAGGAGGCAGATGGGAGCTGGACTGTGCCACAAGACCTGTCTAACTGGGCTTCCCAGATATTGGGGACTAACCCAGTTGGGACCAACTCAAATGATAGAGCTGGTACATGAGGCCCAAATTTGGCTTCAAGAATTTTCAATTGAATAAAATGAAGCTCAGAGTGGGTAAGCTAGGCTATAATCATGTCTTGAGTCAAACTGACAAAACTGATCACAGTTCAGGGATTCCTTTAATGGATATGAAGTGAGACAACTCTTAATTCTGGAGTGATGCTATGAGGGTACGTTGTGGAGACTGCTTGCCTTGCTTTGCATCCTCTCCTAGATTATTCACTTATTAGCCATGTGACCTGGGAAAAGATATCCTTTGAAGCTTCAGTTTTCATTTTAATAAGCTTCATAAGATTGCTGTGGAGATTAAAGGAAATAAGACATGTAAAATTCTTGGAACAGTGCCTAAAACAAGGTAAGTGCTCAGCAGAGGTTATATATTATTGTTTTTGTTATTGTTGTTGTTGTTGTTATATTTAATTTGGGGGAGTATAACTGGCAAGAGCAGCAAAGAAACCAAGGGGAGGGCAGAAGTATAGGCATGAGGTAGGTAGTTTCCAAGCAGGTTTTCAATGCTGAGATTATCTGAGGGACAAGGTAGACATCCAACTGTGTGCATTGAGCCAACATTAGAGAACAAAGGGAACAGATAAATTGAAAACACACTGACATCAAGGATGAACCTTGGGGATGTTATTGAACAGACTCAGAGAGCAGTGTAGAAACCTAAAGGGTTGTGTTGACTGGGGACCTGGACCCAAAGGGTCTTATGTTGGACCAACTTGCATAAAGAATATCATGGTTTGAGCCTACATGATATTTGTAGGCCTATAGGTCTCGCAACCTGATTGGCCTGAGAATTAGGACAGGATTAAGTTGGAAGGCCTAGCTGTGTGGGTCTGAAGGGAAAAAAGACCAGTCTGGGAGAAGGGCTGAAAATGAAGAGCTAAATTCTTTTCTATGAACACTAATCATTGTAAGAGTTCACAGGAGGATGAATAAGTCAATAAAAGTGGGAGATATTAACTGTAACTATGGTGGGACCAGAGCTGAATCTTAGGTGTTGAATAAGATTTGTGTGAAGAATAAGTAGAGGAAGAGGGGGAGTACAAATGGCCAAAGGCCCTGAGACCGGGATGAAGATGAGGCATATTCATAAGTCAGTAGCGCTCTTGGTCTGATTCATACACAGTTGTAGATATAAAGTCCATAGGTAGGAAAGAGTGGATTAGGGAGGATTTTATCAATCTGGCACAGAATGACGAGGAAGGGAAATGGAGTCATTAGTGGTTCTTAGCAGAGAAATGACACATAACACCAAAAAACAGGACTTACACATAACACATAAAATAGTGTTCAGGAAAAAATTGTTTGAGACACAGCAAGACAATGGAAAACCATTTTCTGAATACATACTGTGGGCCAACATGACATGTATGATGTGATTTAATTTGTTATTACAATCTTGTGTTTAGGTGTTAATGTGACAATTTTCCTGAAAAAGGAACTAAGGGCTTAGAAATGTAAAGTGACACGCCCAAGGATCAGATCCAGGTGTGCTTGATTCCAAAGCATGCTCTGTTTTCCTGTGCCAGGCAGTTGTCCACAGTAGTGTAAGGAGGTGGGGAGAAGCTAGAATGATCCATGCAATCAGGGATGCAAGTCCAGATGAAAGAAGTGGCATGAGACAAACACAGCTTTCTCAACTAAAGGTAGCTTTCCTTCTCTTTCTTTCCCAACCACAGTGTTTGTATATTTCTTGTTGCCAATCCCATTCATCTTGTATTCAAGATATTCTTATCTTGAATTATTAGTAAGTCTTATCCTTACTATCCTTACTTTTGCTGTTTTTTTTGTTTTATTTTGTTTGTACTTGTATCCCAGGTCCTTTTTGCACGGTATCTTAAAACACATCATCAAAGGATGCTTGTGAAGTCAGATGAGTGCACCCTCCATAGAAAGCAAGCCAGGCAAGCTTTCAAAGCAGATCAACCTGGTTCTGGGTTATGGATTCACCGCTTACCACTTTGGTGCTTTTAGCCAATGCACATAATTTTTTTAGAATCTCAGTTTCCTCACCTATAAAAACTATGAGAGTAAGACATTATGCATGGGATTGTGGGGATGAAGGATGTCAAGCATATGTCATAGAAAGTTCCTGAATCATATGGAATAATCATGAATTTAGTTCTCTTTTCCCTTCCTTTCCATGAATTGAACTATTAAACATTTCAGAGAATGTCTCATAGAAAAATGAAAATACATGAAGAAAAAAAAATAGTAAAAATTAAGTGCATTAATAAAAATGTAAGTAAATAGGAAGAATAGTTTGATTGATGACCATTCTACAAATCATGGTTAATGATGCTTTGTTCCAAAAGCTATATATATTAGTCTTTAGAGAAAACCTCCGTCCATAACCTGTACATTCATTAAACCTGAAATAGGCAAATGGATTGCACTCAGAAGTCAATAGACTGAAAAGAATCACTTCTTAAGGAACACTTTCTATTTGTTATTGGCCCATTTGGACTTCAAGGATAAAAGATACTACTTATCAACTAATTTATACGATGATGAGAATGAGAGATAATATAATGGATGAGAGAACCAAGATGAAAAATCATTTCAATAGGCTCAAATAATGGACCAAAACTAACAAGATAAAATTTAATAGGAATCAACTTTGAGACCTGAATTTAGGTTCATGATATTAATTCCATCCAAAGGAGAGAAAAGACATGTCCAGAACATAATTCATATAAAATCTATCTTGGAATTTTTGCTACCCAACCAAATGAGTTTATAATGTGAATGGATTGTGAAAGAAAAGTAGAACATGGGATAGGGAGCCAAAAAAAAAAAAAAAAAAGAAAGAAAAAGGACTGGGAGCAGTGGGAGATTTTTAAAGGGTTTGTAGTGTTTTTTCTACTAGTATTAATTTAACATCATCTAGTTGAGAACCTACACCAATCAAGTATTTCCTTTTAATGTTTGTCAATGTTTCCAAAGTCTTTGAGCTAATAGATGTGTTCACCCTCTGTCCCTGGGCCAAAATCCTGTCTGCTTCTGCTTGTTATGTTTTAGTAAATACACCTCTTCAGCTGCCCAATGAGGTCAAGGAACTTTGTGCTGTGAAATGCAGAGGTAATATTTTGTTGTTTTACATGTATTTTGCATGTATGCACATCTAGGAGAATGGGAGATGGTGTCTAGGTACCAAGCATGGAATTTTTTTTTTTCCCCAAAAGACATTCTCCAAATGTTGCAGTCAACTCTTAACCCTGACATTTTCCTACTCACTCAAGTGTCTGGGATTCTGTTGCCTTTTGAAGACTCTCAGGGTGCTCACTGTGGGCCTGGGGAGTGCAGCTGTGAGTGTTTGCAGCGGGCATGGTCACTGGCTGTTCTAGTTAGGTAAGCAGTGCTAAGCTCTATATTTACAGTTGTGAACGCCCGACCATCTCTACCTATTTTGGTGCTCAACATGAGTCACCTTCGAACAACTAGCTCTTTACCCCAGTCAGTGACATGCTGCCATCTAGAGTCTTGTATTTGGCCAAAAATGTCAACAAATTGGCCATAGCTGCCTCTTCCCCATTGCCCCACCTCATGGACCTGTGGCTTCCAAAGTCAAACACACAAACAAACAAAACCATGCAACCTGACTTCTGTTTCTATTCAACATTCAGTAGAGAAATACTGGATTTTTGTGAAGCTCATGGATTCTTCTCTTCTTCTGGCTATCTTGTAGTGTGCCACACCTCAGGTGAGGGAAAGAAAGTCTTAGTGTTTCAGACTTTTTCTTCTCCACTGGTGAGACTATTCTTTTAGAATGGTGAGACTAATTTTTTGGAAAGCTTGTCAGGAAAGGTAATATTGATATAGAAGTCATTAACAGTAAGGTTTTCCTTTTGGATTTGTGCACATATATGTGTGGGAAGGGTGAAGGTCCAGAGCAGCACAAAACTCCATGTTTGGCACCAGTGTAATCACTCTATAGATTTGCTTCCAGTATCAGTATATCTTCCATACCCTTAAATTCATGCATTTTCATGGTGAAATTTTCAAGGATGAGGGTAATCTCTGTTCTTGGATACCTGAAATTATCTTCAGCTACTATGCCAAGTCCTCTAGTGATATAAACAGATTTCATTGAGGACATTTGGTCAAGATCACACTTCCATGCTTCCTCACCCAATGGGCATTCGTTGTTCATTTGTAATCCTAAATTACCAAATTAAGTGAACATACACACATCAGTGGACGTATTTGTACATTTGTCCTTTATTGAACTCACTCTTGCTAAATCACAGGAGGAGTATTTCCTCCCAGAGGATAATGACAAAAATGCCATCAAGATGACTGAATGGGTTGAAGGCCAAGCCCTCTGAGGAATATTTGTATGAATCAGGACATTTCCCTTGCAGAAGTGAAAAAGTGAAAACAATAGACATGGTGATTATCTTTATATACACGAGGAGATGTATAGAGTGGATTTCTGTTTAACTTTAGAGGAAAGAACTCAGATCCAGAAGTAGAATTTTTAGTGAGGCAGATGAAGTAACAGGTTTAAAATAGCTAGAGCTCTTCAAAAAATGAATATAGCTGCCCTTGTGAAGTAGTGGATTCCCAATCATCAAAACAGTGTAAACTGTAGCTCATAGCGATCTGACAGAAATTTGATAATAGTGAGACAACTACATGTGTAATGGAGGCTTCTTTCAAATTAAAGACTCTCAAATTCTACGCGTCTAGACCCAGGGATGTTCTTTACAATATTTCCATCTCCCACACATTTTTTAGAAGGTTTTCTCTTCCTTTAACTATTTCTGACCTCTATCTCCAATCCTTAGGTTTCTGTGTTCAATAATATGAATAATTTAAATGAGTAAGCTGAATGGCCAGTATTACACTCTGTAGGTACATTTCTCAACCAAGTCTGTTTCTTCACTTTAAAAAAAAGAAAAAATGCAGCACCACTTTCAGCAGTTACTTTATTACTGTATCTTCTTCCTGAGTGGGAGGATGCTGAATAAGGAAAAAAAGTCATTAAACATAGGAAGTGACACTAAAGTTGTTTTTATTTGTTGATTCATGAATCTAGGCATATGTATGTTTGTTAATATAACCTGTTAATTAGAAATACTCATCATTTGTAAATGTTTTATTATTTCAGTCATTTTGATTATTCACAATTACATGGAACCCAAACTTGCCAGGGTAAAACATAAGAGTCATTCTTAACTTGATTGGTAATGTAATAAGACATTCTGAAGATGTACTTCTCATTTTCAGTTTGAGTGATACTTTATTCTTGATTAAGAATTGATCAATAGAAATCAAATTTCCCAATCCATCTATTAAGATACCACTTCTTAGAGCTTTTAAAAATGTATATAGGACTTAGCAAGTAATTATAATAGACGGATGTTGCTTTATGCTGTTTCCTTTTTTACTTAAATAAAATTTTATTTAGGAGGAGGATGTTAAAATATGTCTTCCATATAATATGATGTTAAAAGTAAATAAAACCTAAAGAAGACAAAGTTGAAAACTGGCTAATTTTGGGAAACTTGAAAAAGAATATCGTAGTCATAGCATAATGATATTTCTCAACATGTATGGCATAAAATTTATGTAGCTATTGAAAACCTCCTGAGTGTAGGAAGGTATCTGATCCTTTACAGATACCCAAGAAACTTTGTTAAGTGTTGAATAACTACACTCAACATTATTACAGTTGAATTTCCATTTTTTTAGGAAATTTTCCACCATTCTTGAAAATTTTAGGGTGATGTTCTTTTCATGGGAAGCAGAAAACAGACACAGTATATTATGAGACAAAAGCAAAATACTCAAGTCATCACAGTAATTAGATTCATTAATTATAATTAGAGATTTGGGAGACAACCTTCGTGGATTAATCTGCTACAGTTTAGGGAATTGCTACTATTTGTAGCTTTAGAGCTAGGTTTTATATAGATAAATGTAATGCAGTATTGCCAAATTTGTACTGTCACTTAAAATATAAGAACTTACCGTCTTCTTGGTTTATTAAATAATTTCCTTGTTTTTTTCTCTCTATAAATAATCTAGTTGGATATTACACACTATGGTAGTTAATATTCTGTACCCAATGCCTATATGGTTATATGTATTATTTGAATGAAAACTAAAATAAATAAGTGGTCTGCCACATCTATACTAAGGTAATTAGTGTTTAGAAGAAACAGAATATTGTTTTTAGTACTCGCAAATTAGAAATCCGTTAAGTAATAAATTCTGATAGGTAGTCTAAACCTAGCTCAGACCTCTGCAATGTTTGAGCTGAGTAGGTAAGTCAGTACAACTCTCAAAATGTGCAGTTGGCCATGTGCCCTGACCAAATTCAGAAAACATGCAGTATTCAGAGAAATGAACATGTAGAATTCTAGAAAACTGAACAGAATTGCAGTCATAAGTCACAGGGATAATATAATCTTGCTTTCAGAAACAATTTAGGCATACAATTAAGGGAGCTTGCATATAGGGTTGACTATAGCCTAGAAACTTTCCTAGTGTCAAAGTGTAATTCTAGGTACTTGATGACAGAAAGCATTTTAAAGGAAGTAAAATATAGAAAATAGTATTTTACACACACATACACCAACATATTGAGTTTGAGACTTTACAGTATTCAATTATTTCCTCGTATTTTTATTTACCACTCTTGGGTACTCAGGAGTCCTTTTGAGAGAATACCCATGTAGTAGTTAATTTTGATGAATGGATTGATGGATTGTAGGTTGAGGACAAGGAAACACTTCTCATCTCTGGGATGTCTATTCTGAATTACAAACAAATGTATTCCTTTTCATCATTAATGTATAGTCTTTGCTGCTATTCCCTAGAGCTTTATATTTAGAGCAGTTTGAAGCACAATTTAATTTAAAAACATCTGTGCTATTGCAGAAATGATACATAAAGGTTTTCAGGACACACTCAAGGAAGTAGGAGAGAAAAAGAGCAGGAGACAGGAGAACTTAGCAGCACTTTGTTTTCTCTTGTGCATTAATTTGAGGGTCTTGGGGGAGGGTTGGGGAAAAGAGTGCAGTTACACTAACATTATGGGCTGGAAATTCTGCCATATATCCATTGAGAGAAAAATGCCTTAAAAATATTTTTAAAATGATTTAGAGTTGGCTAAATCCAATGCATGTTTTTACCATGAATTTTCCATTTAGAATGTTTTAAAAAATCATAGATTTTTAAAAAGAAAATGTAACCATATGTTACTGATTCATTCACACTTATCATATTGTTTTGTGTGAGCAAGCTGGTGTCCAAAAATTTTTAGTTTTTTCAACCAGGAAGTCACATTTTTACAGCACCAAAAAGGACCTTGAACCTGGAAAGTTTCAAATTTCATTTTAAACTCAGAACCCAAGGAATTTGAGTGGGTTCTAAACTTGGCAATGTGCCTTCACCCTAGTTAACATATTGATGGAGTTATATATTCACGAACATATGGGTTAAAAGTGGAGCTGTTAATTCTGTTTTGATATTGATGCTAGATATATTCATTTTGACTTCCTAGTTTGTTTGCCACGAGGAAATAATTGGCCACTTGTTTTATTATTTAAAAAATTTTATATATCGACCCGTATCCTTAAATATACAATAAGTGTTATCAAATATGTAACAAAGCTGGTGTACGGAAAATGCATAATTTTCCCTAAGGGTTATTTGCTAATATGGAACACAGGCCTCTAAAATGTGATGAAAGGGAGGACTGTGGAACAATGGGTCAGGATGGCTAATTTTATGGGGAACACATGCAACAATGTAATTTAAAACACATGCTACAGCAGTTATAGTAAAAGGCTCAGAGAATTAGAATGGAATTCTGCTTCATAAAAAAGGAAAACAGTTCCCTCTTTCTCCCGACAAAATTGCATTTCTCCTCTAGGAAAGAGATCCCATTCACTAATGCTTTAACAATTGCAAGGCCCACCCGCAAGCCTCACATCTATTCTCTCAATGTCCTCTTCCAGGTATGGTCCATTCACTGTGGTTGACTGTTTAGAGATGTGACATGAAATTAAAGGCAAACGGTCCAATATGTATCTGGCATCTCTCTAATGCAATATTTATTAACTGTTTTTCAAGACTAAAATACAGCGTGTTATTTAATCTCTCTCTTACACAATGTGCTGCCGTCTATTAACATAGGGATTTTAAGGGAGAGGAACAGGTCATTCTATCTATTCCTCTGTTTCTAGACAGACACTTCAGACTTAAGGTGCAAGCCTAAATAATGCAAGTCAGACTGTTGAATGTACTACTTTGAAGATCTCTGAGAATGGCAAGACAATAAACTTGTAAGCAATTGCTTGCAATAATTTAATCATGAGCTTTTTTATTTATGTTCCACCCCTCCAAAAGAAAAAGAAAAATCTCTCTCTTAACTGTGATTTAAGCTTATTTTCTCTTCCTTTAGTTAATCTTTTATGAAGATGCAGAACAAATTGTTGGCAACTTCATCATAACTCCTCATATCCTTAAATATAAATGTTAATCCTCAAAATTCAAAGAAATTTTGGAAAATTTTGTTGACATAATTCTTATAAAAATTTTGGGGAAAATGAAGGTTCTTATAAATGATCTCAGACTTTTTCTGTAGACAGTCTATTCCAGTTTATTTCACCTTTTTCATTTTTTATTTAAGGAGTCAACAAGGAATAATTGTGTATATTGTTTTTAACCCACATGTCCACAAACTAGAACAATTGTTACGATGAGGGTTTGACTGATATGGTGAAGACAATGAGATCTATCTTTTGCTAGAATTAATCAGACTGTGCCAACAAGTGCCTCTCCAGGTGGGCTGGTTTCTCCAGCTTTTGAATTTCATCCACGTGGTCTACATTGTTGGTAGTTCTGATCAACATGGCACAATAGGTCAAGCCCCCTCTGCTGTCCTCAATCCCATGTCTTCAAACAGGAGTGGATTTCACACTCACTTGCTGCTTTCCATTAATGTGCTTGAAGCCTCAGGGCTTTAATTCTGACCAGATCCTCTACCTGTAGATGTGAAAGACATTGACTTTTTCTAATCTGTTTATCATCTTTGTAACTTTATGGACTGTTTTATTGTTTTAAGAATTTTTTGTTAACATAGAATGTTTGCAATAAGAAAATAAAAATAACTGCATTTGAGATAATTATGGCTAAAATTTTTAATGAACTTATTTTCAATTTTTTTTCTATCTACATTGTTTACCTAGAAGGGATCAATTTTGTTGTGGACTTCTTTAATTTAACATGTCAGTGTATTTGTTTTCCCATATCATTAAAATAACTTTAAAGACATGACTTTTAAAAATATTGACTCTAGTATTTCATTTACTTAAAAATTCCTTTCTTGTTGAAATCTTCAATTCCTTCCAATTTTTTTTTTTTTCATTTGTGGAATTACAGGATCAAAGTATGAAGATGTTTCATTCCGCTTAATATTAACAAATTCCTTTTAAAAAAGGTGGCTCAATTTATTCTTCCACACAATATGTAGTAGAGACTAGTTTGTCACACCCTCGCCAGAACTTGGTGATAATATTTTGTAAAATTGTCTATTTTGAAAAATGAAAATATTGTCTTTGTATTTCTTTAATTACCAAGGAAGTAGAATAGCTTCTCAAGTATTTATTATTTGTATTTTTCCTTAAATTTTGGATATATATCCTTTATAATTTTTCCTATTCATGCATTTATGTTTTTACTTATTTATTTGTTAAGTGTGTGTATTTTTATATCTATATATTATGCATATATATTTTTTACATATAATTTCCAACTGTTTTCACTGATATATTTTTATTTTCAAAACTAGGGGCTTACTTTTTATGCAGTGAAATTCATCATTTTTTTCCTTTGTGAGCTTCTGCTGGTTTCATGTTTAAAAAGTTTTTTCTCAGGGTGCCTGGGTGGCTCAGTCAGTTAAGTGTCAGATCTTGATTTCCGCTCAGGTCATGATTTCAAGGTTGTGAGATGGAACCCCACGTCAGTCTCTGGGCTGAGTGTGGAGCCTGCTTGGGATTCTCTCTCTCCCTCTGCACCCCTCCTAAATAAATAAATAAATAAATAAATAAATAAATAAATAAATAGTTTTTTTCCCCAGGAATTTTTTATTTTAATCGAAATACTTGTTATACTTGCCACTCACTGTTCATCATGGGCTAGATGCACCTCAAAACCAAGGACTTTGGTTTACTTTCTTATTCTTTCCCAATATTCATTGACTAATGGGATTCCTGGAAACATATTAATGTCTAATTACATTTTTGGTAATAATCTAGACACAATTCCACTGTTTTTTCCTTTACTTTTTGAAAAATGAATAGGATCTTATTTAAGAATTAAATAGGGTCCTTGAAAAGTCATGGCAAACAGAAGGAAAGTAATGGATAGAGGTTTGTCAAAATTTTGCTGCATGGGTAGTGAAAACCTACATAGGAAGGCAGAAAAATCAGAATAAATGTACTGGGAGTAAATAGTTCTTGCGCTTGTCTGAATTTTTATGTAGTTAATTAAAACGATTTTGAGACTGAAATATAGTAATACATAGCTTTTTCTTAGGGTAACTTGGTGTGGTAGGCAAAATTCTGAGATGGCCCACAAGGTCCATCCCCTTCTTCTCTGCTTTTCCTTCCACGTATTCATGTCCTGAATAATCTCCCTCTCTTCAGCATGGGACAGACCTATGAATATGGTAGCAGTCATTTTCATGACTCTGTTATATTATATGGCCAAGGTGAAGAGATTTTCAAGATGGAATCAAGGTCCCTAATTAGTTTAAAAGAAGGCTTAGGCCTTCCCTGAGATCAGATATCCCATTTCCTCTTGGCTTTGGAGAAATAAGTTACCATGAGTTCAATAGCTGCAAGAAAATGAATTCTGCCAGTCATGTCAGTTTGGAAGAGGATCCTGAGCCTCAGATGGGAATGATGCCCTGAGCACCACCTGAATTGCAGCCTTGTGGGGTCCTGAGCAGGGGACCCAGTTAAGCCATATTCAGACTCCTGACTCCTGGAAACAGGGATAGCTGCGTAGTTTGTAGTAAGCTGTTATGCAGCAAAGGGAAATGAATATACTTGGCAATGTTTATCAAATGCATTAGAAAATTTGTAAACACTTTTATCTGAGAATTTGAAATTTAGTATAACCTAAGAAATACTTATGACTTCTACTTAGCCATGAAGATGTTCAAGTGTTTATAAAACTGAAAAACTAGAAACTTCTTAAGTAGTCAATAGAAGCACAATATACGAAAACAGTGAATCATGGAACACTACATCAAAAACTAATGATGTACTATATGGTGACTAACATAACATAATAAAATTAAATTAAATTAAAAAAGAAAAGAAGCACAGTAGTTAAATATAGGGCTTTAGGGACAGAGATGGTGCACTGACACATGTATTTATGGTCTCTTTCCCCTCCGGGTTCCACTGGGAATAATGAATGAACTCTATCAAAGAAAACAGAATATGGGATGTCATTGGAAAATAATTGCAACACAACTTTGGAAAATAGAAAATAGTAAAAGTATATTTACAGACTTAACCAAGAGGGGGGGGAAGGGATCAATATGCTAGTTTCTGAAGGGCCCCGACCTTCCCAATAATTACTGTGGATGCTAGAAGTCACAGAAGTTCCATCCAAACCTTGAAAAATTGGGTAAAAGCTATTTTCTGTATGGAATTCTATATCCAACCAAAATAAATACAAAGGCAAAATAAATACCTTAGACATTTAATGATCCAAAGGTACTCTCTTAGGTAGCTATTGGAGAATGTGCTACAGCAAAATGAAGGATTAACTAAGGAAGAGCAAATTACAGTATCTATAAAAGAGTTAACTTCACGAGAAAGTACCAGTGTGGCAGCTTGGTACATGGCATAGAGAGCAATCAATTCAGACAGAAATCCAGGAATGAAGGGCTCCAGAAGAAACCCCTGGGGGAAAAAGGGAGTGAAGCTTGATAGAAAGGATGATATGAGGAATTATTTGGAATAAAGAAAGTATAGATATGTAGCCAATCATGTAAGCCCAAGAAATATTCCATTTAGTAGATAAGGGATTGATTACATAAATCATGCTATCTCCATACAATGTAATACTATGCAGCCATTTAGAAGAATGTGAACAAATCTACATGTACTGATATGGAACAATATCCCAAATACATTATTGAATGAAAAGGCAAGGTAAGGAACGGTATATAAGGTATGACTCCATTACTGTTTTGTTTTGTTTTTTTTAAATGGATACACAGACTTCTATAGTTATCTTCTATATCCACAGACTAACTCTGAAGGGTATATAATAATCTGGCAATTGTTGCTGTGGTGATGGGAAATGGAGAACCAGGGAAAGAGCTCAGTCAATGAACTGACAAAAATAAATGTGAAACAAATTAATAAACATGAAACAAATAAATGCATGGTGTATTTTCATATTAACACGATGCAATGAGAAGGTATATAATAATATGGAATATATTATCTATAGATTATAAGTAAAAAAATATAACAAAATAAAATTTCTTATCATTCAAGCCTCTTCTTTAAATTCAAGTTTTATAAATATAGCCACAATAGAAAAAAGTAGGGAGATATACAAAAATAATAACAGTGGTTCCTTTCAGGCAACGACATAGTTTTTTTCTTTTCTTCATATTACATCATTTTAAACATGAGAAAAAGATTGTAAAAAAGGATGTGTCTTTTCTTGGAACAAAGACAGGTTGAATGTTTAAATTGCTTTTAAAAATAGATTAAACTGGAGCACCTGGGTGGCTCAGTCAGTTAAGCATCTGACTCTTGATTTCGGAGCAGGTCATGATCTCAGTGAGACTGAGCCCCACATTGGGCTCTGTGCTAGGTGTGGAACCTGCTTAAGATTTCAAAACCTCTCCCTCTCCTTCTGCCCCTCTCACTCACTCGCTCTCTCTAAAAAAAAAAAAAAGATTAGCTATTTTAGTTACCACTTTTTCAGTCTTTGTCTTATACTTTGTTTTAATATATTGATATCAACTGTATTTGAAAACCTATGTTTTTAATGGCATGGTCCCAAAATGGCATGGTGCTTGACAAGTTCCAAGACATTCTTCTCCTCAAAGGGAATTACATTCTAGCTGAGGAGCTGAGACACATGTGAAATAATGGCTAAAATACTACATATTAAATGCATGAAACAGTGAAATAGTATAGATATATCAGATTTTATAGGAAGGAAAGATCACTGTTGCCTAGAGAAGTATAGTCAACTTTGAGTAATGGGTAAGAATTAGTCACAGGTAAAAAAGAAAAGAACCTTCCCAGTAGAAAAACTGCCATGAGCAAAGGAACAGAGTAAGCGAGTTAGGGGGCATCTTCATTCTTAGAACACAGACTTGGGTGGTAATAATAAAATTGAATCACTTGCAATGTTCAAGGTGGTTTTGCAGACTTGCCTCAGGTGTTATACGGGCAGGGTGAGAGAGAGCATGGACCCTGCGGGCCGAGACAGAGTCAACTTTTAAAGGAATGATACCTAAAGTGAGGTTTGCTGTGAGGGGTAATGGAGAGGACATGGGGAAACTGCCTAATGCCGTGCCTGGCACACCTTTGTTGTGAAGGGAGAGTAGTTTCCTGCTTCTGACCTCCTGTGCCATCCTCATAACATCTGTGTGGAGTAAAGGAAGAATGATTAACCTTATTTTGTAGATAAGAAAACTAAATCTCAAATATGTTAACTTATTTACCCTCCTCAAAGCTAATAAGTAGTGGAATTGGATAGTCTGAGTTTTAGCACCGTGACAAGGACTTTCCATGATGACTAAAACTTTATATATATACAAAGAGAATTATGATGTGGGATTTTTTTCATTTGAGATCAGTGTTTGGTCCTCATGAGGCTTCATAAGATGCTATTTCACTCGCTGAAATCACCACGATCCAGTCTGTTCCTCGACGGTGTAGGCTCATAAATATGATTTTCTGAGCACATAGAGGAAGTATATTAACCTTTCAGGAACAAACTCACATTACTTAATTTCACAAGGGAAATTCCTTAAGAAGAAGATTCTTTCTTAAGGACTCTTTCTTTGTAAACTTAGTGCCTAGCACAGGATCTGGAATAAAACAGTGTCATTACATTTCATTTTGTTGTTAAGACCAGAATAGTAGTTTTTAAATTTATAATAAAATATAAATGTCAAGTTCTTGGATACTCACACTCTTTGAATAAAGAAAAAAAAAAAACATATAAAACCAAATATGACTCAGCTTTCTGAGTATGGCATTCAGACCAAGGAACATTGAACCTTTCAAATATTTACTGGCTTTGGGCCTGATGCACTCATCCCAAGAGAGATGCCTGGAATTTCTCCAGTGCATGGCCCCACACACCTTATTCTTAATGGCTTTACATGTCTCTGATCACATCCATCCTGCATTGATTTTCTAGTTTAACTTTCAGATGGCACCTTGCCTTCAATATCTATAGCTTATTTTGCTGTCTGCCCTCAGTCTAATGAAGTGCTTTCAACGTTTTTACCTCTGAAAACAAACAGTTGGTGACATTCACTCACTGGCATCCTAGTTATAAAGCACCCCCTTCCCTCCCACTCTGAGAAGGATATCAGAATGCAGCTGAGTGAGAGTTATTTCAGGATAACCTTGACTTCTTTCTAACTTACAAACAAAAGTAAATCATTTGCAAACTTTGAGCTATTAATAGTAACAAATTACTTGCAACAGAGCTCACAACAGATTGTGACATACCATTGGATCTTCACCTCTGTGTCTAGTGGAGAAAATAAGTGGCTGTTTTGATTTCTTGGATTCCTCATGTTTAAGAGGACAATAACACACATAAAGCACAATTTTTAATTTGACTTATAAGACAGAGAGAGCAAATTTTGTATCATAAGGAAGACTTCTTTCCATAAACTCCTAAAGAAAGGAAGAATTGGATCAACCCTTTATCAGTGGAGTATTTTTCTATGCCCAGAAGAGGATAAGGAGGACATATATAATATTATAATAAAAATCATAGATCTCAGTCATCTTTTTAGAAAAAAAAAGAGAGAAAAAGGGGAAGAAAAAAATAAACAAACCATATTCCTAGGCTCTTTTGGCTTTAAGAAGACTAAATATAAACCCACAGTTTTCCTTTTTTCCCATTAAGTAAAGAACTTCTAATTCTAGCAGAAGTTTGAGCTAGGATCATTTAACTTTGAGCAGTACTTTGTGTTTTCTCATCCTCCACTTGTATTTGTGGGTCAAAAGAGAAATCATTAGGGACTCGTATTTCCTGTCTCATCTTTTCCTTCCTCCTTTCTTAAAACTTGGTGGGAAATCAACTTTATAAAACACTGAAGAGAGCCATGTGCATTAACTTCTGAAAAGTTCTCCATAATTCTTACTTATCTATTTCCAAGCAGACTTTTCTCCCAGGGCAGAGACTAGAATGAATCTTTGTACAGAAGAGAAAGATCACTATATGCAATATTTTATAATCTTTCACTTAATTGAATGTGGGTTCCTATTGTTTTACTTTTCTTATCTATTTATAACCATTTCTTGGAATACTGCCTGTTCTCTCTCTATTCCCTACCCCACTGATAATTCCTTGGAGAAGAAATTTAAGTGAATTTATTTACCAAACTTCATCACTGTTGGAATCTGTTATCTACACCTCGTGCAGTTTCATTTTTCTCTTTGAAATGTAAGATATTCCATTTTGAATAAAGAATCATCTTCTAATGAGAATGTAGACGTGAAAATATCCTTTCATCTCAAGCATGTAGTTTAAGCTATTGTCTAGGAAGTCGTTCAGGACCTTGGCCCTTTCTTCTTCTTTAAGGTTGATTCCTCTCCTGCAGTGTCTGGGTGGATGTGGGTGACAGGTGACATTCCCTCATGGCTATTCCTAACAGCTAATGGAATAAAAGAAGACTTTATAGGATTTTCTAGGACAAGCACTGAAGAATATGAGGGAGGGAATATTACATTACACAGGACCAAGGAAATGTTTCTTCCTGTTACGGTGAAAAAGGTAATAATAGATATTGAAAAGGCTAAGGGTTTTAATGATATTTTGCCATTCACTGTATTTCTTTTTTTTAATAGATAAGTAACTCCTGAGAGAAAAAGAACCACAACTGGTTCTAACACCACAGCAACTTTACAAGAAAGGTAGGAACTTCGAGGCCAATCAGTTTCTTCTATGGCTTTCATCCTAGTCAACTTCATGCATCAACCAAAGTTCAATGTTTCTGACTACCAATCTAACTATTCAGTTATCTTGACCCTGCTGTGGGCCTCTTCCCCCCTTGACTTTCCATGCAATTGCTCCTAAACATTTTTCTTCTCTGCCATTGTAAACTTCTATTCGTTCATAAATAAATTGACTTTATACCTCAACTTTTTCATTCAGTACTCTACCCTCCTTTGTTCTTACCAAAATCTGGCTGTCTTGCGTAGGGCGCCTGGGTGGCTCAGTTGGTTGAGCAACTGCCTTCGGCTCAGGTCATGATCCTGGAGTCCTGGGACCGAGTCCCGCATCAGGCTTCCTGCTCGGCGGGGAGTCTGCTTCTCCCTCTGACCCTCCTCCCTCTCATATAATCTCTCTCTCTCTCATTCTCGCTCTCTCAAATAAATAAATAAAATCTTAAAAAAAAAAAAAAAAGAATGTCCTTACTTCTGAGATTCTTCTTAAAAAAAATAATCTGGCTGTCTTGCAAGGCCACTCTTTCTGCTATAGCTGTTTTGAGAAAAAAAACTGATCCTTCTCCCATACTCCATGCCCTGTGGCCATAAGTGGCAGGATGTAGCACTCTCAAATCTTAGAGGACTCAGACTCATACATTTATAGTGTGAATGAAGCTGACCCAGTTGTAATACAGTATAACATAATGGAGGATGTGATGAACTAGAAAGCAAATGCCTGAATTTGCTAAATATGTCAGCTGCTCTGGAGCTAAAGAAAGTTCTGCCATTCAGGTCTGTAAGAACACTTTTACCATATCTTCCAGTTTTTCCAAAGAAGCCAGATATTCAGGTTTTATTAGTGATATATTTATATTTTAAATATTGACAACAAATTTAAAATGTATGAACACCATGGAATAAATAAAACTTATCTATAGGGTAAACATGCCCTGTAGCCTGCAACTTTGTAACATTTATTCTACCCTTTCTTTATCAACTCCTAATATGTGCCTCTTTCATCTATATACCGAACCCTTCCTTTGACACTATGAAATTTGGCTTTATTAACCTCATAAACTTTAATCTTGACCCGTGGAATGGTCATCCAACTCTGCGTGCAGATTTTTGCTCTATACTACTTACCCTTTCTCTGCGTGTCATTTCCTTTCATCTATAGCAGGAGGTGGCAGTTTTGTGTTTTGTGTTTGTTTATTTGTTCTGTAAAAGGCCAGATAGTAAATACAGGAGTTTCCCCTTATCTTCTGTTTCACTTTCTGTGGTTTTAGTTACCCATGGTCAACCACTGTCCAAAAGCAGATGATTCTCCCAACAGATCTCCAGAAAGTCAATAGAAGCCTAATGCTACGTTACAATATCTATGTCATTCACCGCACTTCATCTTATCTTGTAGGCATTTTATCATCTTACATCATCACAAGAAAAAGGATGAGTACAGTACAATAAGGTATTTTGAGAGAGACCACATTCATATAACTTTTATTGCAGTATATTGTTATAATTGTTCTTTTCTTATTGGTTATTGTTGCTAATCTCTTACTGTGACTGATTTATATATTAAACTTTATCATAAGTATGTATGGATAGGAAAAAGCATAGTATATATAGGGTTCAGTATTATCCATAGTTTCAGGCATCCAGTGGGGGTCTTGGAACATATTCTTCCTGAAAAATTCTTGGATAATACCATATTGTTGACTTTGTGGACCATATAGTATGTTGCAACAACTCAACTGTCCCTTTGTAGCATAAAAATAGTCATAGACAATACACAAATTGATTGTAGCTATGTTCCAATACAACTTTAATTACAAAAACTGTTGCTAGGTTGAATTTGGCTAGTGAGTCATACATAGTTTGCTCACCCTTGCCCTCAAAGATGAAGAAAGAGTTCCTGACCTTGGAATATAAGACCCAGCATGGTTTGTCTCCTGTCATTTTTGTAAGCTTTATCTCTTATTCTTTTCCTGGTGAGTTAATCAGCCATGATATTAGATCACAATTATCATTTATTCAGTACTTCTTATATGCTGGTTACTAGTCTAAAGCTTTTACTTATATTAAATTTTTTAAATGACCAAAAAAAAAAAAAAGAAACGAGAGGTAGGAAACTTCATTTTATAGATGAACAAATTGAGTCATAGAGATTAATTGTTTTGCCCAAGGTCACACAAACAATAAGTAGTAAAGCTAGGACTTGAACAGTTTTGTTTCAGGGGTCATACTCTTAACCACTCTTCCATCCAAACTCTCTGAGGTCTTCCCAAATCCTTGTGATGGGGGAGACTGTAACATGTTGTTCTGTGCATAATGTTCCTTTTGTCTGATATTCCCCTTTCTACTTCTGTCTAGGAAAACTAGATCAAGTGTTTTTTTCTCTTGGTAAGACTTCCATTACTCCACACCCCCACACTGAGCAAGTTTTGATGCTCTCTGTTTTGGATGTGATATCTATTTCTAGATTTACTGGTCACTGTACTTTAAAAAAAAAAATCCAGTAAGTGTCTATTTTGAAATTAGTGATCTCTTTCAGATCAGAGTCTATGTGTTATTCATGTTTGCACAGTTTCTGATATAGTATATGCTCAATAATCGCTGAATTGAATTCAATGATGAATTTATCCTGGAGTTTTCACTATTTCTGATTTATGCATCAGTTCTTATTTTGGTGGAAAGGACAGTTAGAGTCTTGGTTTGGTGTGTCTCAGAAATGGATCATAACATACAGAGTAATGTATAAGTAATTTATCTGGGAAGAGAAGAAAGCAGTGGTAGGAGAATGGGGAAGTGAGACAATAGAGGAGAGCAGCCCCTGAAGTGTACATTACCAAGGTTCCTACACTGTGGTCCCCCAGAACTCAGTCCTGCCGGGGAAACCCTGAAAGCTAGCACAGAACATACAGCTCAGAGTTAGTCTCCCGAAGGGATAAGGTTGCTGAGGTAGTTATACACCAATTCTCGTCACTAACTGCTTGAAGTCTACTCTCAGGGGAAGGTAATACACAAACACATCCAGAATGCTGCACAGGTGGGCAAAGCAAGTTTTGTCAGCTTGGGAAAGCCCTCCGGCACAGAGATGCAGGGGCCGGTAGCTGCCAGTCCAGCTACAGTGTGAGGATTGCCATATATGGGCAGGATGCCCACAGCAGCTGCTCCAGTTTCCCTCCAAACTTCTGAAACAGATTGTAAGGAGAAGAGATAATTTCTCTCTTTCCCCTTTGGTAAACTGAGATTCTTAAAGGTGTCTACAGAGGTGGAATCTCTCATAATAATTACAGTTATCCCTGGTTCATGATGTGTTTGAGGAAAATATCATCCCTGTCAGACTAGTACTCTGGAGTACTCTGGCAAGCATTTTCTCTGCTTATCTTCTGGGACTGCCAAGACTGCCTTCAATCCCAGATCTTTGATTAGTGGCATATTTATATATTTTCTTGACACAAGAGTTATTGCATTGCCATTTCTTTCACAAATATTACTTTTGTCTAAGGCAAAAATTTTCAATTGCTATTTATAATAGATATTGTTATGGTTTATCCAAGGTTCTAGGTGTTCAAACAGACTCATGGAGGAGCAAGACGTAGTGGTTGCCTTTTAGAGTGTACAGAGTGATGACCAGGATAAATATTTAAAGTGGAATATAATGACTGTTGAAAAAAAGAAAAATGCAAAGTTAAAGGGGTTATGGCGGAAGGATTGACTAGTTCCCTTATAAGAAAAAAATGTAACTGAAGATATGGCAAATTCAAAGAGTTCCTTGCATTTGAGTATCCCAAAGTCATATTATGGGCTGGCTTTCAAGTTTCTAATTTTTTTAAAACAGCACTATTTGGGACAAGAATCCTTAACCTGAGATCTCTTCCTTAAAGGTTGACAGTGGAAAGACCATTAAGGCTTTTTCTTAATTCAGATCTTGCAATAAGATGGCCTCAGCTGACAGGGAGCAGAGAGAAGGGATTTAGAAGACTCAGCAGGTGTGGTGGACAAGAACAGGTATTGACTATCTGAGAAGACAGGGAAGAGACAGAGATGGATGAGTACATAATGAGGCTGAGGTTTTGAGTTTGGGAAACTGAGCCAACGGTTTCACAGCTATGCAAGATAAGACAGCCAGGCAGGTGGTGAGAGGCTATGAGTTCAGCCTGGATGAGATTGAAGCTGAAAGTGCTTAGGACTCCTTCAAGTAGAGCCATACTGACATGAAACTCACACTACCTCATCCCCTTAGGGATTAATTGGTCCTGCAAGGGATTCAGTAAATAGCGTTAATGATAATAGTGGTGATAATGACAACAATAAATATTTCCATTTCCACAGTAGTGGGAATGCAGATTATTATTTTAGGAATTTCACACTGCTTGGCAGGATTCTGTTGCATGTACTAGAAGCTACCCATTATTTTGGACAGCCTCATCTCCCTTCATTCTCAGCCTTTGCAGGCCCTCTTAGTACAAGAAAATATAAAGTTTAGTAACAACAATAAAAGTGCAAAAATGATTATGCCTACAGATGGATATGGAATCTGAAAACTTAAAATCACAATTTTTTCCCAAAGTATCTCATTTTGTTTATCCTGGCTGGCGTGGTAGAGAAGGTTTTCTCTTTTGCACACTGAGATAACTAGAGGCATGATTCATTTAGTACCTAATATGTGCTAGGCCCTGTACACACATCATCTTCAGTTCTCCCAGCCAGCTGCTGTTTTGCCTAGAAGGAAATTGAAGCTGCATGAGTAAGTTGATGTGTCCATGGCCTTGGCTGACTTCTTTTCTCCAGTCTTCCCAAGTGTTATTGCCAGGATCATATCTTAGCAATAGGTGTTCCCAGCAGTTGGTAAAGAACAGAGGCAGGAACTCAAGCACATCCATTCCCTCTGCTATACCATGTGACCCTCCATACATACCTACTGTGTAACTGTTAGCACCTGTATTCTTCATTATCTGTATTACTGTGTTTGTCAAGTTTCTCCAGAGAACCAGAATATATATACATACGTACATATACATATACATACATATATATACATATATATATATAGTTGTAAGGAATTGGCTCATCTGACTATGAGGCTGAAAGGTCCTGAGATCTGCAGTTGGAAAGCTGGAAGTCCTAGGAAAGCCAGTGTCCCAGCTCAAGCAGTCAGTCCAGAGAACTTCCTTCTTAGTCTGCTTTTTGTGCTATTCAAGCCTTCAACTGATTGCGTGAGGTCCACCTGCCTTGGGGAGAGCAATCTGCTTTACTCACTGTATTAATTCAAATGTTAATCTCATCCCCAAACTTCCTTAAGGACATACCCAGAATGCTTGACCAAATATCTTGGCAAGTGTCTCAGCTCCCTATGGCCCAGTCAAGTTGACACATAAAATTAACCATCACACATTCAACCTCTCTCTGGTCCTTGATTTCATGCTCGGCTTCTAGTCTCTCTGATTTTGTTCATTGTGTGCTCTCAATTTCTCTGACAGCTCAGCTCATCCAGAGAATGTGAAAGAATTAAAAGAAGAGGGAAAAAGGAAAAGCTTCTGATTGCCTTTCTCTTGGCATCACCTTCCTTTTTGCCCCTTTCTCCTCTTTTGAAATAAAGATGGGAGAATAAAACTCTTTCTCTGTCTCTTAGTCTCCTCTTTTTGTGTCTCTTTCCATCCTCTTTGTCTCTCTCCTTTCTGTCTCTCTTGCTCTCTGTGTTCTCTCTCACACTTTCGAACTTGAAATTTGGCCCTCGTTTATCCCATTCATGTGTCTTTTTAATGCATCCTTTTAAATTCATCCCATTACATTAACATGTTTAAAGTGCTTTATGTTTTATATTGGGCTTCCCTATGCATTTATCATACTTAATTTTCAAAACAACCCCTCCTCATTAATACATAACACTTCAAGAAGTCAAAATAGAAGTTTTGCCATTGGCAAAAAGCAGAAGAGCCAGGATTGGGACTCAAGATTTTATCTGCCTTCAAAGTTTCTGCAGTTTTTATTACATTATCTTATCTCAATAAATTATTCTATATGGTAGTCTCAGTGTACTTTAACAGTACTAAAAGAAAGAGAATGATAATGACAATTTATTGAACCTCATTTTCCTAGGAAACAAAAATGTAACACCATTCAGAATATTGTCAACTCAGTAAATTAACAATCAGTATGTGTATTCATTTAAAAACTTGCTAAGTATCATGGAAGGTCTTCCAATATATCACCAAATTGTAATTATTAGACTTTATGGAGGTTGGAATAGACTCAAAATGATAATTATAATGTATTATATACCATAAATTACATACAATAAACTATCTACAATATATATGAATATGATCACAGCATATGTAGTAGGGTAATATTCTGATATTAATCAAGGTGTTTTTTAATCCCATACTTTCTTTGTAGTCACAAACTGTCTCTATTCCCATCAATTCAGGCTTATTACTGTCCAAATAGAGAAAGAATCTTCCCAAACCAAAGAACAATGATGCTATACACTTGGCTTTTAAAGACAAAGATTTGTGGGACACCTGTGTGGCTCAGTTGTTAAGCATCTGCCTTCCGCTCAGATCATGATCCCAGGGTCCTGGGATCGAGCCCCGCATCGGGCTCCCTGCTTGGCAGGAAGCCTGCTTCTCCCTCTCCCACTCCCCCTGCTTGTGTTCCCTCTCTCAATGTCTCTCTCTCTGTCAAATAAATAAATAAAATCTTAAAAAATAAATAAATAAAGACAAAGATTTGTGAAGAAAACTTGGTTCCTAAGGCCAATATAAAGAGATTTCTGGAGAATAATCAAGAGTTACAGATAGGATTGTCTATATTTAGATTAGAATGCACTGCTTCCTCATATTTCCATTCACGGGATACTGGGAATTGAGGATAGAGTGAATCTTTGTCCCATTCTTTGAGTGAAGGTTGGTATGAAGCTTGGGAAGACAGCAAGCATCGTAGACAATTATTCCGCAGCAACATAGTACAATAACAGTAGGTTAGAAATTGCAGAAAGTCATGTCCTATCTGGAACTCTTTGTGGGGAAATTTACAAATGCACCCCACCTAACAGCAGAATAGGGTCAGTAAATACAGAACAATGCATGAGGCATCAGGGCTAAGAGGCCAGGTTCCCTAAAAGCAGAGTCTAAAACAAAAATTTGTGTTCATTATGATTTATTGAGGAATGTTCATTGGAAAATCTGTAAGAAAATTGTAGACAAAAATATTGCTCCCCAAGGATGGCAATGTTAACATGTGACTGAAGGCCTATGGGTCAGCAGGCATTTCAGCAGATGAGAACACAAAAGGTGGCTGACAGTGATCTTAATGAAACATAGATACTTTCAATGAATTTCAATGTGGGATTACTGTAGACTGTGTGTCATCTACACCCACTACAAAGTATTGATATGCTAATTGGGGAAGAAAAATGAGAGGTTTGGAGGGAAGGAAAATCAACCTGCTTTATTTAAGACCACTTTATTGAAGTATAATTTACATGCCACAGAATATACCCATTACAAGTGTACAATTGAATGATATTTAGTAAATTTATAAAGCTGAGAAATCCTCCACAATCCAGTTTAAGAAAATTTTCTCCATACCAAATTTTTCTTTGCTACATACTTGCATTCAATCCCCATGTAACCACTAAACTGCTTTGTGTATCTATAGATTCACCTATGGTCTTTCGGGGAAATTTCACATAAGTTGAATTCTACAATATGTAGTCTCCTGTGTCTCGATTCTCTCAATTAGCATAATTTTTAGACATAATTCATATTGTAGATGTTCCAGTAATTATTTTTATTGCTGAAGAGTATTCATTGTATAGATATAACACATTTTCTTTATCTATTTGTCAGATGATGGACGTTTCGATTGTTTCCAGTTTTTGGCTATTATGAATAGTGCTGCGATGAACATTCATGGACAAGTATTTACAGGGACATATGTTTTCATTTCTCTTGGGTATATATCTGGGAGTGGAATGGCATGGGTTTATGTTTAATTTATTCAGAAATTGCTAAACTGTTTTTTGCCAGCAACATATGAGGCTTCTAGCTTTTTCATACATTTGCCCACACTTGATATTGTGTTATTTTGATTATATCCACTCTAGTAGGTATGTAGTAGTATCTCTTATGGTTTTAATTTACATTTTCAAAATGTAAAGTATCTTTATATGTTGAGTATCTTTTTATGTGCTTACTAGTCATCCTTTAGTGTGTTACTGGATTTAGTTTGCTAGCATTTTCTAATGGGTTGTTCTATACGTTCATGTTCATGAGATGTGCTGGCCTGCTGTTTTCTTGTGATGACTTTTTCTGGCTTTGGTATCAGAATGTTTCTGGGTCATAGAATGAGTGGAGAAGTATTTCCTCCTCTATATTTTTAGAAAGTGTTTGTGTGAAGTTGATATTATTTTCTCTTAAGCTATATGATAGAAATCATGATTGAAACTGTCTGGGTCTGAGCTTTTTTGTGTGGAAAATTTGTAATTATTAATTTTATTTCTTCACTGGTTATAGATTTAGTTAGATTATCTGTTTCTTCTTTAGTTAGTTTGAGAATTGTGTCATTCTAAGACATTGTCCCTAAATACATAAATTGTTTAATCTATTGATATCGAGTTGTTCATATTATGCTATATTTTAATTTCTGCAGAGTCAGTAACAATGTCCCTTCTTTCCTAAATGATTTTGGTAAATTTTTTTTTTATTAACATATTATTTGTTTCAGGGGTACAGGTCTGTGATTCATCAGTCTTACACAATTCACAGCGCTCATCATAGCACATACCCTCCCCAGTGTCCATCACCCAGCCACCCTATCCCTCCCGCCTTCCTCCACTCTAGCAACCCTCCATTTGTTTCCTGAGATTAAGAGTCTCTTATTCTTGTCTCCCTCTCTGGTTTCGTCCTGTTTCATGTTCCTTCCCCTATGATCCTCTGTCTTGTTTCTCAAATTCTTCATATCAGTGAGATCATATGATACTTGTCTTTGTCTGATTTATTTTGCTTAGCATAATACCCGTGTTACATCCACGTCGTTGCAAATGGCAAGATTCCATTTTTTTTGATTGCTCATAATATTCCATTTTATATATATATATATATATCTCACATCTTCTTTATCCATTCATCTGTTGATGGACATCTAGGCTCTTTCCACAGTTTGGCTATTGTGGACATTGCTGCTATAAACATCGGGGTGCATGTACCCCTTCAGATCCCTACATTTGTTTCTTTGGGGTAAATACCCAGTAGTGCAATTGCTGGGTCATACGGTAGCTCTATTTTCAACTTTTTGAGGAAACTCCGTACTGTTTTCCAGAGTGGCTGCACCAGCTTGCATTCCCACCAACAGTGTAGGAGGGTTCCCCTTTCTCCTCATCCCTGCCAACATCTGTCGTTTCCTGACTTGTTAATTTTAGCCATTATGACTGGTGTGAGGTGATATCTCATTGAGGTTTTGATTTGGATTTCCCTGATGCCGAGCGATGTTGAGCACCTTTTCATGTCTGTTGGCCATTTGGATGTCTTTGCAGAAATGTCTGTTTATGTCTTCTGCCCATTCCTTGATTGGATCATTTGTCCTTTGGGTGTTGAGTTTGATAAGTTCTTTATAAATTTTGGATACTAGCCCTTTATTTGATATGTCCTTTGCAAATATCTTCTCCCATTCTGTTGGTTGTCTCTTGGTTTTGTTGACTGTTTCCTTTGCTGTGCAAAAACTTTTTATCTTGATGTAGTACCAAGAGTTCATCTTTGCCCTTGCTTTCCTTGCCTTTGGTGATGTTCCTAGGAAGAATTTGCTGCGGCTGAGGTTGGAGGGGTTGCTGCCTGTGTTCTCTTCAAGGATTTTGATGGATTCCTGTCTCACATTTAGGTATTTCCTCCATTTTGAGTCTATTTTTGTGTGTGGTGTAAGGAAATGGCCCAGTTTCATTCTTCTGCATGTGGCTGTCCAATTTTCCCAACACCATTTGTGGAAGAGACTGTCTTTTTTCCATTGGATATTCTTTCCTGCTTTGTCGAAGATGAGTTGATCATAGAGTTGAGGGTGCATTTCTGGGCTCTCTATTCTGTTCCATTGATCTATGTGTCTGTTTTTGTGCCAGTACCATACTGTCTTGATGATTACATCTTTGTAATAGAGCTTGAAGTCCAGAATTGTGATGCCATCAGCTTTGCTTTTCTTTTTCAACATTCTTCTGGCTATTCAGGGTAATTTTTGTTTTCTTTCTTTTCCTCTCTTTCTCTCTTGGCCAGTCTAGCTAAAGAGTTATCAATGTTGTAATCTTTAAAGAACCAGGTTTTTATTTCATTGATTTTCTTTATTGTTTTTCTCTTTCTATATCATCACTTTCTGCCCTGATCTTTATTATTCCCTCATTCTGCTTATTTTGTCTTAAATTAGCACTTTTTTTCTAGTTTCTTAGGAGAAAGTTTAGATTATTAATTTGAGATTTTTCATTTTTTCTTCTAAAATAGGTATTAAAGCTATAAATTCACTCTAAACATTGATATACATCCCCCACATAATTTTGATTTAAATGACACATTGTTTTTGTTTTCATTCACTTCAAAATATTTTCTAATTTCCTTTATGGTTTCTTTGAACCATGTGTTATTTAATTTCCACATATTTAGATATTTCCCTAGATTTTTTCTATTGTTGATTTCTAATTTTATTCCATTGTTACTGTAAAACATGTTTTGAATGCTTTTTAATTCTTTTAAATTCATTGAGACTTGTCTTATGTCCTAGCATATGGTCTCTACTGAGAATGTTCTATATGTTCTTGAAAAGAAAAAAAAATATTCTGCTGGTTTTAGGTAGTTTCATAAATGTCAATTAAGTCAAGTTAGTTGATAATGTTATTCAAGTCTTCTTTATCTGTGATGATTTTTCATGTTGTTATATCAGTTTGAGAATGGAATATTGAAATTTCCAACTGTAATTGGTACAGTGTCTATTTCTCTTTATAGTTTTGTTGGTTTTTGCTACATGTAATCTGGGACTTTTATGTGCATCACGTTTGTAATTATTATATCTTCCTGGTGTATTGACCATTCTGTTATTATGAAGTGTTCCTTATTATTTCTAGTATTATTTCTTATTTTTTTTTTTTTTGCTATTCCAGGTCTTTGATACATAAAGTTTTAAACTATGAAATTTGCATAGTATATCTTTTGCAGCTCATTTACTTTCATTCTATCTGTATCTTTGAATCTGAACTGTTTCTCTTGTATATATATATGCTATGCTCTTTTTATTCCAGTCTAATAATCTCTGCCTTTTGAGTAATGTGGCTAGTTGATTCATGTTTAATGTAATTATTAATCTGGTTGAATCTGTATCTGCCTTTTGTTTGTTTGTTTTCTATATGTAATGTCATATTTGTTCCTTTGTTCTACCTTTTGTGTTAACAGATATTTTTAGTGTCTTATTTTATTGCTCTGATGATTGTTTAAATATACTTTTGAGTTACTTTTTAAGCAGTTGCTCTAAGAATTACAATATGCATTTAACTTTAGAGTCTACCTAGGTGATGTAATTCCAAAAAAATATAACAACTTAATTCCAATAAAATGTAGCAACTTTCCTCTAATATAGTTCTATTTCCTCACCATTTTTGTGCTATTATTTTTAGATATATATAAATATGTTATAAACCCAAAATAGAGTATTGTAAGTATTATAATTATTGTTTGATATAATGTTATATATTTTAAAGAAATTATGAGAAGAAAGGAAAGAATATTTTATGCGATATTTTACATTTATCTACATTTTTAGCATTTCTGGTGTTCTTTATTTTTCCATGTGGATTCTGCTTCAACCATTAGAATTTCTTGTGGGAGAGGTCAGGTAGCATTTATTTCTCTCAGTCTTTGTTTAAATCTGAATTGTTTATTTTGCCTTCGTTTTTAAAGGATAGAATTTCTGGTTATATATTTTTTGTTGACGGTAATTTTCTTTCAGGGGTTAAAATATTTTATTCCAGTGACTTCCAGCATTATTGTTTCTGTTGAGAAGTTACCTATTAATTTTATTGTTGTTCTGTGTATGGGATGAGTTGTTTTTTCCTTTGTTTTCAAGGTTTCCTTTTCTCCTCTGGCTTTCAACAGTTTGATTATTATGTGTCTAGCTCTGTATCTATGCTTATCCAAACTGGATGTCATTGAACTTCTTGGATCTATAGGTTAATATTTTTAAATTCAATTTGTAAAATTTCTGTCCGTTATTCCTTCTAATATTTTTCTTACCTTTTTTCTCTCTCTTCTCCTTCTGGGACTCTCATTACAAATATTTTGTTATTTTGATGTACTTTTACAGGTAGTCTTTGAAGCTATTAAATTTTCTTCAATCTTCTTGTCTCTATTCTTTAGGATATGCTTTCTATTCATCTATCAGCAAGTTCACTTATTTTTTCTTCTGTGCCAACTCTCAAATTTATGTTTTGTTTATTTAAAAAAATCTATTTCTTCATTTAATTTATTATTTGTTGGTTCATTATCAAAATATTTTTCTTTAATTCTTTAAATAAGGTTTAATAATTTGCATATATTCATAATAGTGGCTTTGATACCTCCATTTGCCAAATCCAACATCTGGGCTCACTCAGACTTATTTTATTTTGACTGTTTTTTTATTCCTGCATATGGGTCATATTTTCCTATTCCATTGCAAGTCTCAACTTTTTTTTTATTTGAAACTAGACATTTTAAATAATATATTTAAGAAATTCTAGATTCTGATTTTTTTCCCTGATGGCTGTAATTATTTTCTCTTTTCTTTTTTTTAATTGCTGGTCTTAAAAAGGCTTCTACCATCTATTGATGTAGTTTTGTGTGGGTTGGTGAGTGCTTTCAAAATTCAGACATTTTTCTAATTTGTTCAATCCTTTCTTTTTGCTAGGCCTTCTTATGCCTTTCTTGCATGAATAAGCAGCCTCTCTGTCAGCCATGGATGTGTACAGAGCATGGACTCTCCAAGGTCATTTCTTTGTGTTTATACAGACTAAATCAGGCAGTGATGTATGGTAGATTGGGCCCTCATGGGTCTCCTCTGCATGTACATGCCACCTTAGCCAGGGATGTATGGAGAAATTACCTGGTCCACCTATGATTCCCTCATTTCAAGAATGTCCCTGTTAAATTTCTAGTCCCTGTTCTGCTGCCTTCTACTAATGGAATTACAACTCAGCCTAGCAAGGCTGTATGCTTTCCTGTTCTTTTTCTCCCAAGTTTGCTATTTTCCCTAGCAGTGCAATCAAGAAGGGAGTTTTTGCCTTCTGCTCAAAAACAAGCCAGCCCACACCAACAGTAAAGTTGCTGGTTTTCATGGCCAGCTCTGCTCAGTATCCCACCATCTGAGCTGTGCGATACTGAGATGGGAATGACCTCAAACAGGAACATTACACATTCCCACTTTTCTTACTAGATGGTCAGCAGCTTTTCATAAATAAACATTTTCTAATTTGTTTTTTGCCCTTGGTTGATTTTCAGAACTCTTATATGGCTGTTTTTGACAATTTTGTATAGTTTCATAGTTTTTCTATTTTTTTTAATCTATCATCACTAGAAGTTCTGACCCTAGATTTACTTTTAAACAGTAACTAAGTGCAAAAGCCTAAGAATTACTTAATGTAATTAAAAATTACTAAATTAACTATGGTTGGTTAATGGAAGCCACAGATTCTTTGTACTTTATCTGTTAAGAGGTGGAGTCTATGTTCCTTTCCAATCCTCCTCTCCCTCCTCCCCACAACTTATAGAATACTACAGAAGTGACTCTTAGCCAATTGCAGGGCCCAGGACTTTAGAGATTGGCAGTTTCCACTTTCTTTTGTTACCTTGCAAAACAGTTACTGTACTGTGAGGAAGAAGCAGCTCTGTGGAAAGGCCTTATGGAAAGGCACTAAGATACCTGACCAATAGCTTCAGGTGAGTACTAACTTTATGGCCATATGAGTAAGCCATCTTGGAAGTATATCAGCTAGGCCCAGTTGAGCTACCCCAGTTAACTTAATCTAAAACACAGATGAGCCCTTCCTGCCAACACCTTCTCAAATTGTAAATTTGTGAGCAAAATAAATGATGATTGTTGTTTTAAATCACTAAGTATCTGGGTGGTTTGTTACATGGCCATAAATAACTGGAACATTAATTTTCTGGCTTTTCAAGGAACGGGAGATGTGGATTAAAGCTAAGAACAGTTATTATAATATCCATTTATCATCTACCTAGGAAGTAAGATTTTCATAGCCATAAAATTGAATTGCAAAAATATAACCTAAAAAATAGCTGTATAAGTTAAGCTTGTTATCTTGAATAGAAGGTGGCTATAATATAGAGGAATGAAAGGGTTCTTCCCAGGGATTGTAGCGCAAAGAGGGAGGATGTAATGAGAGAAGCAGGAGAGGAAAGTAATCAGATGTTTGTTCCACCTACCTTTGCCTGGTTTGGCTTAGGAATAATTGGAAGTAGGTTAGAACACAGGGGTGGCAGTTCTTGCATTGACATCACTTGATATCTTGTGAGGAGGGAGAAGGAGGTTTCAAACCAGCACTGAGGTTTAACCAGCAGGGCCTCAGATACATATATATGGCAAAATAACCTCAGAATTTTTTTTTTAAAGATTTTATCCATTTATTTGAGAGAGAGTGAGAGAGAGAAAGCATGAGAGGAGGGAGGATCAGAAGGAGAAGCAGGCTCTCTGCTGCTTTCTGGCAGGAGCAGGGAGCCCGACATGGGGCTTGATCCCAGGACCCCGATGTGGGGCTTGATCCCAGGACCCCTGGATCATGACCTGAGCTGAAGGCAGACACTTAACCGGCTGAGCCACCCAGGCACCCCTGACTGAGAATTTAAGAGAGGTTTGCATTTTTCTGGAGGTATTTCATGAAGGAGTTAAGTATGGCAAGTATTTTCCTTGACATGTCTTTTTTTTTCCCCCAACCTCTGTACAATTAAGCCTCTACAGACTAAAGTCACAGATTACTTGTCTTACTTAGGAAAAGATGAAGAGACTGTCTTATGGACAAGCAGTGTAAAGTAGTAGCTAAGAGCATAGACTGGGACACCTGGGTGGCTCAGGCAGTTAAGCATCTGCCTTCAGCTCAGGTCATGATCCCAGGGTCTTGGGATCGAGTCCCACATCAGGCTCCCTGCTCAGAGGGGAGTCTGCTTCTCCCTCTGCGTGCCGCTCCCCCTTCTTGTGCTCTCTCTCTCTCTGACAAATAAATAAAATCTTAAAAAAAAAAAAAGAATAAACTCCAATTTAAAAAAAATAAGAGCATAGACTCTGGGGCCAGAATGCATGAATTTGAATTCTGGCCGTGTCACTTACTGACTAAATGATGAGTCACCTAACCTCTGTGACCCAATAGTTTCATTTGTAAAATGGATACAATAATGGTAAATCTTTCTTCATGTTGTGATTATTAAGCAAGTGATTGTATTTGAAGTGCCCACATATAGCAGGGACTGTTATTGGGCTTCGCTATTATTGTTATTGTTTTTTGGAAAATCCAAACTCACTGTGATGGCAGCCAGAATTTTCCAACCCTGAAAGATGATGGGACTCTTTTGAGAGGAGTGGAATAAGCAGAAGATGGCTGACCTGTGAGAAACGGCGGCTCTCTGTTACTGAGGAGTGATGAGGGTGGAGAATACATAGGCAACAGCCTGTTCATGTCTCCCCGGCAATACCAGCTTGATGGCAGGACCCTGCTGGATGGAGGAATGGCCTGGGGAAAATCCCCTAAGGGACCCTTCCTTGGGACCTGGGCAATGGTCCCAGGTCAGTATGTCTATGAGGAAGGCAGAGGCTGTGATTGGAGGTGATGCCTGCAGCCTTAGATTGTGGTGGCTTAAGGGGGAGAGACTCTTACATGGGACCACAAGCCCCCCAGTCACAACAGTTTTTTTGCTATCCAGGATGGTGGGGCTCAGAACTAGATGCAATTTGATTTTATAAATCAACACAAGTGATTTTTCTTCTCCCTTAACATCAGTTAGAGAATTTAAAAAACATTGCTTATAGTGATGGCCAAAACTAGAATGTATTTGACTAAATTTGACACTTTTTTTTTTTTTAAATTTGACACTTCTGAGAGACCATTAAGATGTGTTCTAGGCAGTGCTATTCTTAGACAGATTTCTTTAATAGTGGTAATCAATGTTCTCTTCTAAATAGTTGAGAACACATATTAAATTGTACTGTGGCTAACTCTTTCCTAAAAATTATCTCAGAATTTTTTTAAAAAATGAAAGTTCCTTCTTTAAGAATGTAAATGTAGCTCCCAGATGTAGTCTCTAGAAAATGTCTATCTAAGTCTGAAACCAAAACGACATCTGTGAAGTTGGATAAAAAATCTAATTCAAGAGCTAGAGGGCAAATATCATGAGGTAGGAAAAAATTCATGTAATTTTGCAAATTCTTAGAGCTAATAAGTCTATGCTATTGGCAAAGTTCAATCACATGCTCATTACACTGCCCTATGCCTTCATTTCCTAACTGAGAATGGAAATTATTCTTGTCAAACTAGTTCATTTGAGGAGCACAGTCCCAGGAAATAGAAATCCAGATTCTTAGCATGGCAATTTCTCCCTAATGTAAGGAAACATACAAGAGAAGCAGCTTGAGTAAGACACACTCCCAGAGGAAATTGGGGGTACTCTGATAACAACTTAATTTTTACTTTCTAAACTGTAAGAAAATGTTTATTTCTCTTAAAGTACAGAAGAAAAGTCACTTTTCATGCCTAAGATTCTATAACTAGCATCTCTTTGCTACTTTGTATAAGTTTTTTGTTTCTTCTTCAAATTTTAGCTGGTAGGCAAAAACTTTGATAACCAATCATTAATCTGCAAAGTAAATATAGCCATTGTTTAAATCAATGGAAGTATTAACTCAATCATTACATTAGTAATATTGATAACACTGTCAATTTGGAATTGCAGGATGTGATAAATTGTAATCACTACTGATTGAACACACATTTACAAACAAGGTAAAAGTTTTCAGGAACTTGGTAACAATCACACCATCTGTAGTCATTCACCAGAAACCCAAAATAATAATAGTCAAAGTGCCTGAGTCCAGTTTGGACAAAAAAACAGTGATATTTTAAAAGATAACATGGAATCCATGCAGGAATGAGGGCTGTGCCAACATGTCCATCAGAGATTCATATCAAATTGAGACCACCAGGGTAAAGTTTAGTGGGAGAACATGATGTCACAGAACTCCAGGCTGCTACTGAGCTCTGCCGTCATGAACATCAAAAGGGTTTTATTTGTAGAACAATGTTGAGCATCTGAGTGAAATCCTCATATAAATATAAACTTTGAAAAGACTACTTACATTAAGAAAGGTGTGTGTATATGCACTCGGGAGGATTGGTACTCTTACAAGAGTACATAAGATTTGGGATGAATTGTTTTATTCCATTTCATCATAGAACCAGATGGTAAATAATTATTAATGAGTTAAGTTTGGTGAAAAAGATATCAAATGATTTTATATAAAATAATAAGCATGAAAATTATTTATGGTGTCTTATACTATTTATATCATTATGTATGTCATGCCTGTGGACCATGTAATCAATATATAGGTATTAGTCAACTGATATTCAGTTATGTTAATAAATAATTTTTCATAGAAACATAGAAGTAATTAGAATCATGTCAAAGCTATATTCTTACTTATTTATAGCCCAAAAAAGATTTCAACTTATAATGCAGGTGTTTCTAATTACATTTTGAAAGTTATAGTTAGTACCCAGAAGAAAATAAATAGTCTAATACAACCTAGATCTTGAAAATGAAGGTAAACATCTTAGCAATAAATACTATTACAAAGAAACATTCACTGTAACAGTGATTTTTTTTGTATTAAAAGTTGATACAAAGAAATGTTTTGTTACCATTGTTACAGAAAATTCTGTACAATATGTCTGGTTGGTCTCTAAAGGAATTTCATGTATGTTTGTGGGTAATTGCGGGAGGTAGTAAAACAGAGAAGTTGATATATTTTTGCAGATTTTTTGTTCTCAAGTAATCTTTTGTGTAAAGCTGCTTTCATCAATTAAATGAAAATATATTTATGCAAATATCCTCCCCCATATAAAACCATCCTTAGGCATACCTCAGTATATTTCTCAGTTACTCCTAGACATGCAAACTTTGCCTCAGGAAAGGAAATAAAGAGTTTTGGGGTCAACATGAACACTGAAAGTTGCTCTGCATTCTTCTTTCCCCAGCTGTGGGACACGAGAATGACCAGGATTGAACAAGAAGAAAAAACTCTGTAAGTGGAGTTGTTTCCTCTTTCATGCATCTTCTTGGCCTTGAAAACAGGCAGAAAGGAGTCACCCTTGTGTGGCAGTAAGGAGATGGAAGTGATGACACATTAAAAAAGTGAGAGTGTAAATTCTCCTTCTTCCACCACTGTTACTTCTTTGGGACAATGGAAGTTTACATTTTGGCCACATTGGCCAAGAGTGGCTCCACACTGAGGAAGTAACCAATCGATGCAAATGACAGTATGAGCTGTTTCCTCATCTTACCAGTGATATGCTGGGGTCATTTCTCCCTACTAAAAGATGCAGAAAGCAGGAAAGATGCTGTCTCTCTTCTGCTGCTTCCACCACCTCTTTATCAGCAGTCCCAGAAGTAGCCTGGTGCAGAAAAATAAGTGGTAGAAATGTCCTTTAGTAGCCAGTCAACCCTTCTTCCTTTACAGACTTCTACTCTTCCTGAATTTTTATGGAATGATGGATGATTCTGTAAAAGGACTATATTTCCCAGCTGCCCCTGTGGCTACTAGATGTGGCCAGATGACCAAGTTCTCGACTATGGGATTTGAGCATCAGTGATGGTATAACTTTTGGGTCATGTTCTTAAATGAAAGAGTACTCTCTTCATTTCCCTTTTCTCTTTTTTTGTTTATAAGAACAAAGGCATGATGGCTGAGGTGGAAATAGTTATCTTGGACCATGAAATGGGAGCCATATGTTGGTGATGGCAGAGCAACAAGTTAGAAGAGGCCTGGATTCCTGGTTGCTAAATCTCTTTCCTTGTCCTAGACTACAATGCTCAAACTTTCCATGGGAGACAAATAAACTTCTAACTTACCTAATGCATTGTTATATTGGATTTCTCTGTTACAGAATTGGGGCTGTGATACCCCCAAACTTACAAATAACTAAATTATAGCTTCTGGAAATTTTATGTGCAAATGAATCACCAGAGATCGTGTTAAAATGCAGATTCTGATTCAAGAAGTGTGTTGGATAAATTTTATATGACAATGTGTCTAGGCTACAGTGCCCAGTTGTTTAGTCAAACACTATTCTAGATGTTACTGTGAAGGTATTTTGTAGAGGCCATTAACATCTACACTCAGTTGACTTTAAGTAAAGGAGTTTACTGTCAGTCATGTGGGTGGAACTCATCCAATAAGTTGAAAGCCTTAAGAGCAAAAGGTGAGGTTTCCCAGAGAAGAAGGTATTGTGTCTCAAAGCTGTAACATAGAACTCCTGCCCCAGTTTCCAGCCAGGTAGTTTTTCTTATGGAATTCAGGTTTGTTACTTCCCACAATCACAATCACATGAGCCAATTCCTCAAAATAAATCTACACACACACACGCCTTATTGGTTCTCTTCCTTTGGAGAACTCCAACTAACACAGTAGGTCTGCCACAAGGCCTGAGATTCTGCTTTTCTAATGAGTTCCTGATGCTTGCTGGTTTGAGCCCTGAGCTTTGCCTAGCAAAATTCTAGAGAGCTGGTTGTCAGGAAACATGTGTTTCAGTCTAGACATTGACAAAAATGTACTGTGTTAGGCATGCCATTTAATGCATAGATCTCATTTCCTCATCTCTGAGATGAGAATGTTGAACTAAATGACCTCTGTGGCCCCTTTCAGCTCTAATACATTAGAACTCTGTGATGTGAACCCTCCTGCTAGAGGCCTGGGTGAGAAGGCAACATGGGGCTCGAGCTGGTGGCAGAGCTGACCCCAGAGGTGCGTAAAAGTGCGTGACCACCCCGCATGGCTTCTTGGAGAGATGGCAATGGTTTTCTGTGGTGTTTGTCCAGGTGGTGGTACAGGTGGGCTCTTCAGCTAGTACTTACGACCAGAAAGCTGATGCCAAAGAAAGAGTTAATTTTTGTCCCTTTGATTGAGAAAAGAAATTCAAAAGCCTGATCTCTTTTTCTCAGTGCAAAGGATCCATTTCCCAGTGCAAAGGACAAAGGCAAATCTGGTGACATGAAGCATCCACTTGTGTTCTTTCCTTACACATTGCACACATCGCATTATTTTTAGAATAGTGTTACATATGAGAGAAATACATTAATGAACTTACTTACTTTCCAAGCCTGGGCATTAACAGAACTTGGATTTGGAAAATTCTAATAACAGCATCATTATTTAATTTATTCTTTAAGCATAAGAACAAAGAGCTTAAATTATAATCTATTAAAGTTATCTTTCTATTTTAATGCTCTCATGCCCTGTAAACAAGCCTGTGTTTTAGAATCAGGTATTCCTTTTGATAGTATGACCTGTACCTATCTGTTAAGCTTTGCTTTCTAAAATCCTAAATTAAAAAGGGGTTTGTTGTTATCTTTTGGAACCATGGCCAAAATGAAGCTCTAATCATTCTTTAATGGTGGGAATCTGTTTCCATATATAATATAGAAAATTTGTGTATAAAATAGGTGCCTTAAAATGTAAAATATGGACCAGTCATTACATAGATAATTTTTATTGGGGGATGGCAATTCTGCCATTCACTCTGCCATTGCCTAGCTCCCCTCCATCAAATGGCATGAAATATGTGTTTACTGCTTTGATATATATTCACACACACCATATGTCTGAGATAGATGAGTTTCTTATCTTTTACCTGAAGCACTGCAGGAGGTGTTGTGTGTTCATGCCAGTGTGAGTTTGTGTATGTGTGTGTGCATTTGCTTTGCATAGGTATGTGTGAATGTGTGCACATGTGTTAAACTGGGGGTGGGGATGGAAAGAAAGGAGCTAATTTCTCCTTCCTGGCATGTGAATCTAAGGGCAATCAAGAGCTTTAAATCATTTCCTTATTTTCTTGGTGTCAAGCACTTTTTTCTCTCCTCCCCTCCCCCTCCAACACAATTGCCTTAGGAGATTCTTCTGATAGATGCTACTCCTTTATTTTTTTGTGTCAAGTGCAAGGCTGCTAAAATAAATAAAGGCTGTTCCGAACCAGGAACCTGTTGCTGTCTCTCACTGAAGTACTTTTCTTTCTCAATATTTGAGTGTGGGGACAGGAAGAGAAGTAAGGATGTGAGGGGGGAAAAAAAGAAGAAGGAAAAAAAAACCTTGAAAAGTGTATGAAAACTTGCATTCACTTTTATTTGAGCCCATTTATTTCCCTTTCAAACTGTCCCTGGAAGGGAAAACAGGACAGAAAGCTAAAAGAGACAGACTTGGCATCAGTGTTTTCAGCTCTTCACCTACCATATTAATAGAGGTCTGTTTGCTCTAAAAGAGGTTGACGTAACCTTTTATGAACTATCAATGATTTATTAGAAATCCTGACATTCTTCATTCCCTAAAAAACAAACAACATCTTTCACCGTGTGACAAAAGCACTGTGGAAGTCTACTTTGTGGTTGTTGGGTGTTTGGTTTTCAAAATTACGTTTATTAACTTTATATAGTATTGAGAGTTGAATGAATGTCAAAGAATACAGACATCTAGCTTATGTTCATTGCATTTCTTCTGGCTTGATTTTCATTTATTGAGGAATGGCAACATTTGAGAGCTCCTGGCGAGTGAAATCAGATCTTGAGAACTTTGGCTTAGCTTGGAGATAGAGCTTTTGCATATACATCAGAACTGGTTGCATTGTTTAAAATTGGTCAGAGCATTGTTAACTGATTTTCACAAGGAATTAGGTTCATTTGGTAGAAGAATTTATATTCACCCACTTATGACTGCTTCATTCCTATCACAGTGTTGGTCTACTGAGAATGTGGGATCAGCTGCATATCTTTGGCCCTCTATCGAACTCTGACAATATAATGGACCTATTCTGTGGTTAATTCATGGTGTCTGGTATGTATCCAGCAGTTTAACAGATGGATCTGTAGTCAGCTTCCTCGCAAACTCTTTATTAAATATTTATAGAACCATATTGCAAATAGACCCATGTTTGCCCCTGGAGTTCTATACATGGATCTCTGGACCAGGGAGGATATCAACCTGGTCAGCTGAGGGAGGAGAGACAAAGTCTTTTTTCCAAAAGTTTTCAGAAGCACATTGGGTATTTACCTTACACATAGCATGAGACCATGCCTACTCCAGCAGGATTCTGTATAGTAAACAGAATGTTATCTTGAAAATATGAAGCTATTATTCATGTGGGAAGATAAAGGTGCCCACCAAGTTTGTAAGTAAGTCTGAGTATTTGGGGACAGGTTCTAACACTTCATGGAAAACATGTGGAAATGAATAATGGCTCCTTTTGCTTAAGTAGTATATATATATATATGGAGAGTTGCCAGGAGAAAGTGCTAATGAGATGGGTTTGTGAAAAATGAGTAGATTTGGAGATTTAAAAACACTTAAAATAAATATCATGCATTGGACATATAGAAGTAGGTGTTAAAGTGAAAATGCCAAAGTTGTTCAATTTTTAACTGAATCAAGGCAGGGGCAGAGGAGTGCAGAGGATGCTCACTCAGATAGAGAGGAGGCCTGGTGCTCTCAGAGGTGGCCAGTCTCTGCACACCAAATGGTGTTTGAGTTAAGAGCAAAGATAGTGTTCACTGGACTGTAGACCTATGAGAGAAGACTCTGGAATTCCAAGATGTGCTGTAGCACTACTAAAAAAAAAAAATGCCAAGACCACAATCTTCATGCTGAATTTATGAGTTACATAATCATTGGGCTAGAGAAGACTTTGTGAGTTACCAGCCCATATCCTTGTCTTTGGACAGTCCCCTTTGAAATTGTCCCAAAGACTTAGAGGCTAGTCCAGGGAAACGTCACTGTGCCAGATTGTAACCACACACTTAATTTTAATACCACAATATAAATTACTAACTCTATCCTTTAAAGGTATTTCAGTGGTTTCAGTAAGTTCTTCAAGATCTTCTTATTTAAAATTTTAAATGACAGTGCTAATTTGGCAGTATATGAAACCATAAATGTCCTTTTTACTTGGCTGACTCCTTGAATGAAATCAAGTTATACTATGATAATAAATGCACTTTATGGTAAATAACACTCACTACCATAAATACTGAACTTGTCTCTTCTCCTTGAACCAACAGAGTTACTAGCTGTTCTTCCATGTTAAAAAGAATCTTCTTTTGTTCCCAGTTCTACTGACTCAGCTGTTTGTCACCAATATTCTAAGGTGTCCAGGGCACTGTATTAAGAGCTATCGAAAGATTATAAAAGAAATAGATTCTTGACCAGTTCTTGCATTTAGAGGAGTTTATAATGTAGTAGTGGGGGAAGGAAGAGGAAGTATAAATGAAAAGACTTATGAACATGTATGTTGAAAACTGAGTTGACACAGCCAAGTGTACCCACAGAGTGAATGCATGCTATGAGCAGGTAGGATGAGTAAAGGTTTTTCTTAGAGATATGCTGATATTTCTACAGCACTGTGAATGATGGCTGTTGAGTGTTAGTGCTTTGGTAGGAACTAATGAGTATTTGCCATTGATAATATGTAAGGTAATGCGGGCGCCTGGGTGGCTCAGTTGGTTAAGCGACTGCCTTTGGCTCAGGTCATGATCCTGGAGTCCCTGGATCGAGTCCCGCATCGGGCTCCCTGCTCAGCATGGAGTCTGCTTCTCCCTCTGACCCTCCCCCCTCTCATGTGCTCTCTCTCTCATTCTCTCTCTCAAATAAATAAATAAAATCTTTAAAAAAAAAATATGTAAGGTAATGCTATGGACCCCCCCCCCCCCCCCCCCATTTCTATAGTGAAACTCTAATCCCCAGTGTGACTGTGGTAGAAGGTGGGGCCTTTGGGAGGTGATTAGGTCATAAAGGCAGAGCCCTCATGAATGGGATAAGTGCCCTTATAAAAGAGACCCCACAGAGCTCCCTGGCCCTTTCTGCCATATGAAGATACCATGAAAAGTCCGAGACTCAGAAGAGAGCTCTCACCCAACAATGCTGGAATTCTGACCTTAGATTTTTCAGCCTCCAGACCTGTGAGAAATAAATTTCTTTTGTTATAAGGCACCCAGTTGGTGATATCTTACTACAGGAGCCTGAATAGACCAAGACAAGCAGATCTTTGAAATTATTCTTCTCTTAGGGTACATTGTTAGCATTCCAGCTCTGGAGTTTTGTGGGTCAGAGTGAGTATTAACTCTGGCTGTTACTATGGAGATCATTTAAACAAATATGTGTGCAAGGTTAAGTACGTCCTCACCCAAGCATATCTACAGGAAATGCTATATTTTGGGGAAAGGCTGGGTGAAACATCAGTAATGAAATACCGTGCCTCTGTTGACAATACAGTTTTCAGATGTCCTAAGAACCCAGGTTGCTTGCTCTAAGCACACCTGGAGTTTTTCAGGGTTACCTCACTGGAAGGGTGGGGGGGTAGATGCAGCTCTGCATCTCTCTCCCCAAAATGAAAACTCCAGTAAGACCACTGTATCATGTAGCATCAAGGGCATTTGGCTCTTCTAGAACCCTGCTCTGAGGATTCCTAGCCATATTTGTTAATCCAAGGGAATGGCTTTGTGGATAAGAGGAACAGGGTGCTGTGGGGTCCTAACACTAGGCCTTATCTGAAGCCATTCTCCTGATCTCTCAAAGGATGTTGAACAACAAATGAAGCTATGTTATATGACACTTGTATAATTTTATATAAATTCTCAGAGGTGGAAAAATTGAAGATTATCACACCTGCCTACACTTGAGATGTATGAAGAACAATGAAAAGATACAGAGGCTTTATTGAAGTCTTCAGAAAGAAAAGCAATAGAAAGAATGGTCATATTTTAGGATTTGTTCTGGGATTACTTTGGGTTTTTATTTGTCTTCTTACAAACATAGCCTCATTATAGAAAAAATCTTTTGGACCTCATTTTGAAACAGAGATGATATTTTCCTGTTGTATAGAAAGAAGACCATTGTGGGAAGTCAATTTTATTGTCCACAAAATCAAAACAACAAAATGTAAAAAGTGTTTTCTTTTCTTGAGTTGTTAAAACTCATAACCTTAAAAAAAAAGCACATTTCTTATTTTTCTTGTTTCGGAGTTCACCAACTAAGACAGACGGAGCTGGGCCATTACCGTTCTCATCAGTTTAGATTTATATGATGCATGCATTGAAATGAACATCTGGACAGTTAGAGAACGCATTTCATTTGCAAGCCCTTGTAGCATTTTTTTCCCCATATTTGGAATGTCCCTCTGGAAAACAGCATAAGTAGGAAAACAACATCCAGTAAAAGAAAAATACTTCAAAAAGCAAAAATTATTAGAGATAAAATTATCAATGAGAATTTTTTTGCCCACAGTAAAGATATAAGTGAAATCATAAAGTACCATACAGAAATAAAGTCGATTGCCTTTTTGGGTTTTATCTTGCAACCAGAGAGCCGGTGAACTTAAACTCATAAGAGACTTCCAAGGCAACTAGCTGTTAGAACAATTTCCACTATCTCCCTGGCCTAAATGGAGATTTTCAGCCTGGCTAAGTATTGCATAGAGATATTTAATCCAGGTGCTTTATGTAGTAGGCTTGGTGATTCAGTGTGTGGCATTTAACAATGTGAGTCAGAATTAAATGAATGTCTCAGTTTTATAGTTGGGGAGCTAATGGAAGGGCCACATCTTGGATGAGTCATTGAACACAGATCCTGCTCCGGGCCACTTGCTAAAGATTGTGCGATCATTTTCACAAGCAGCTAGGATGATAACCTTGATGTTCTGCCCTTTCTAAGTTCAGATGATCCAGCTGCTCATCTCTGTTTCCCCAAAATAGATTTGAGTTACAGAAAAACCTTCCATCATCATTATTTTTTCTGTATGTATACTGTGCTTTATTCATTACATGTGAATAATGCAGTTATTATATTTTAACTCTTAGTGTATTCTGCTAGAGATAAACTACACTTTTTATTTACAACCCCTCTTTCCTCCAAAAATATTTGAGGCAGCTTAGAATAAAAGGCACGGATATGCTTAAACTATTCAAGCAAGGGCAGATGAATGTGATCATCGGCTATGCTAGGTCAAGCTAGCTTACCAGAATTTATAGGCTAAAGATAGCTCCTGAAACAGAGCATCAGATTTAGCTTTGAGCTTCCTGAACATTATTTTCAACATGTATCCTTTTGCCTTTTTTTGTAAATGTCAATGTCTGTATTAGTTTCTTCTATTTTAGAATATAAGCTCAAAAGGGGGCTGGTACCACTCTTTAGCATGGCTTATCAATCAAATGGCAAGTTTTATTGAGGATCAGTTGTATTCAGAATATTATGTGAAGTGTGGGTAAGTAGGGTGAGACATCAAAGGAAAAGAGAAGCAATCACTTGTCTCTGTCCTCAACAAGGTCACCGGTCAGCTAGATAAAACAGCTGTACACTTGAGAAGTCTCTTACTGCAGAACGCACAAGCTAATGAATGTTAATAGAATCCTAACTGGGGATATGAGTGTGGGAAAATACAGCTCTTAATATATGCATGGGCTGCTATGTGTCTGAGCAATAGGAAATGAGAAGCAGGAAGCTAGTTTTCAAGGGAGGGTTTTCACTCCTATACTAGGCTAATGCGTGAGGATTATCCTGCCCCAGGATAGCCACCACCAGAGGTACTGCAGGATGCTCTGTGAAACTGGGGTGGCCTACGCACTGGCTAGTCAGGTAATGGACTAGGCTCTATTTAACCTATGCATCCCTGTATAATCTGGGAATAAAAAAAAAGAAGGAGAAAGAAAAGAAAAGAAAGAAGGAAAAGAGAAGGGGAGGAAGGAAAGAAAGAGGGAGGAAAGAGAGAAAGGGAAGGAAGGAGAGGGGAAAAGAAATTGTGGAGAACTTCATGAAACTCTTATTATGCCAAAGTGAAAATCATTAAGGTAAATTTTTTGTGTCTTTTTTTTTTTCTTTTCTTAAGCTTAATTGGTATAACAGAGTTAGATTGTCATGGTTTTATGGAGTGATAATAACACATATTTTTCCTGTGCTTTCTGAAGTAATTTTTGAAAGCAGACAAAAGATTCAAACAGAGAGATAAATTATTAGGTTTATTAATGGTTAGCTGGATTGAAGAATGACCTAAGTATATAGCCATACTAGGCTTTTGATCATTTCCCTACGCTAGACCTTGATATGACCCAACTGAGAGACTATTTGAGTCTGTGAGGAAACATAATTACCCAGATTTGCTGCCTTATATCTGCCAAATTTGAGACAGGGAGAGACACTAGTCTCCAGATCCATCTTTAAAAGATAAGCCTGGCCCTGAACCAAGTGTGCCTACTAAGTGAAAGCAGGAGCTCCAGAAGGTATGGCTTCATAAAAAAAATCCAAAAATAGGGAAAGGAAGGGGCTGTACCACATGTGTTCTTGAACTTCTTCTGATTTTACCCATCCCAAATAAATCACATTACCACAGACAAATCACACTGTGATGAGGGTGAGTTAGGGTGAAGAGACAGACCGGATATACTACTCATGTGGTGTGGTCTCATCTCTTGATACCCAGTACGTTCACTTGGGAAATTAAATGTACAGTACCCCACCACCAACACACACATGCACACGTGCCTGGGCCCACATATGCATACAGAGTTGAAAAACAGGAGAACAGGGAAATGAAAATTTTCCAAACAGAGGACTTTACTGAATTTATAGTAATTGGCTTGGTGTACAGTAGAGGTTCAGCTGATATTCATTGAATGAATTACTAAAGAATGTATTAGATATTAACCATAGGTGAAGTTCTCCACATTTAACTCAGTATCAAATTATAGGAAACATGATATTCTCCTTGCCTGTGCCCTGAGAATTCTTTGTGAGACTCCACCTTTGTGAGAATATGTCCTGATTAGTATTTCTGAGGACTAGATTGGGCTGGCAGGTGGGCTCAGTGTTCGCAGTGAATTACTCTATAGAGAGCAGAAGGTAAAGATGGGGGAATCTCTGGGAAAGGGGGATAAGAAAGAAGATTGTGGTGGAAAGGTGAGCCCAAAAAGGGGATCCTTAGTATTTTAAGATGTGACCTGTCATCCCATGATCACTCAAATTTTCAGTGAAGTCTACAATGTCCACTAATACTTTTGTATGAGAAATTTTCTCATAGAAATTAGTGAGAGGGTTGAATTCTGTATTTTGGGATCAAGGGTTAGGCTTGCTTTACTACAGAGAGGCAAGTGTGGCTGAAATCAGGTTGTATAAGGATCCTGAATGCATCAGTTAGCACCCCTATTGATAAATGAATACTGAATCCATACTCTTTTTAAAGTGAATTTTTCTGCAGAGACTGGTACAATGTGCCTATTTACCCTATAGGAAACTATAGGGGTCTGGTGACTATGGCATTACATCAGAAATACTATGATAAAGCAATAAAGTTACCAAAATTTCCATTCTAAAATATGGCATTTTAAGCCTTGAAGCATGAATAGAAATGGAATAATACTGAAACTTTTATTTATTTTCACAACTTATAATGGATATTCCAATTATTTTGTATAAATTACATTACCAATTCTAAAAGTTGCATAAATTTTTAAATTTCTGGAAGGAAGAAGTGTTATAATTTGACTTGCAAATATTTTTACAAACAAAACAAGCTTTAGAAGTGACAAAAATGAGAATAGAATATATACAAATATAAAGTGTTATTTAACATACTGGGATAGCTAAATCTTCTGGGAAGCTGAGAGATGTGTGCATGCAAGAAAATATCAATTTAGCCACTATTGTTTGCAAACTTTGTCGTTCTACACATAAATGTGTCTCTTCTCTTCCATTTGTGCTGCCACCAGCTTAGAGTGCCTTCATTTCATCCATCCTTCATTATTATAACCAACTTCTTTCTGATACTCAAACCCAACTCCATGTTAATCTCTTAAAATACTCTCCCATTCAAAATGATAAAAGTACAATGGATCTCAATGGCTTCTTGTAGCTTCCAAACATTAGCCATTCAGAATTTATATTTTCTGACCTCTTATTGGCTCTGAATGACCTTTTTTTTTGCAACCAAAGTCCCTAAAACTTGGCTGGATATGCATTTCCCTTTTCCTCAGAATTTTGTAGACCTTTCTCTCTAATCTTTTAGCCTGAAATGTTGATGTGAAGAAGTTTCAGAGGATCCTGATTTTATCTTCTAGTGTGTGATTCGGGTTACCTGGAGGTAACTTGGAGAAGTCTTTATCTTTGAAATTCAGCAGCAAACCAACAATGTGTTTTGGCTTGGAGTCTTCTGAATTAATTTTGCCTGAATTAGAGGGAGTTCTCTTTATCTTTAGTTGTTTTTTCTCCATTGTCTTATGGAAATTTTCTTATTTTATATCCTTCAATATGTTTTTGCTTTTATAGTTGGATTTTAGTCTTCAAGGAAACCATTTATATTATATAGGCTCATCTTTGTCTTGAACATTTTCTCCCTTCCTTCTTTTCTTTTTTTTCTTTTCTTTTCCCTTCTTTCTCTTTCTTTTTTCCTTCCTTCTTTTGTACCTCTAGTTTTTGTTATCCTTTTCTGCATTCTCTATGTTTGTTGTGATTATTAAAAGACTTTTAATTTAGAGCAATTTTTTTAGCTTTGTCTATTCTATTTCTTCTTGCTTAATATTTATTAGTGTGTTCCATAATATTGTTGCTTTGGACATCAGTTTTCCTTACTATTGGATGCTCTCTTTTTAGGTCTTTCCATTTCTTTTTTGAATAAAAATGTCTTATTTCATTTGTCTATAGCACAAATGCATTTGTGGGGAATTTTTTTCTTCTTTCCTTGCGTTGTGCTTTCCTTCAGACACAATTTTTCCTTGACTTGTTCCTGTTTTCCCCCCATTTTTTACTTATTTATTGGTTGATTTTCCCCTCTGTAACATCTTTGAATTGTTGGCATGCAGGTTTTTTAAATCTTGCTTACACTTAATATGAACGATTTGGTGCAGACTATCTGATTTGTTGATTGTGCTGATAAAATGCAAACAAAGTTTCTTTTACTTCTTTTCCCACCATGGTTGATATTTATTTTGGTACCTTTTCCTTGGAGCTAAAACATGAGAGCATGGGCGATGAAAATGAGCTGAGTTGAGTTTATGTTGATCTTAAATCATGGTTTCCTCTAAATAGTAGGGTTTTTATCTCATTTCAATTACAATTATTCTCTATTCGTTGTGAACTCCTGTAAACCTAACTATCTCTATTTTTAACATTTCCTCTTTTTCGCTATCCCTCCCAGGAACTATATACTACTACTTGTCAGTTAGAAGAAGAAAAATTCAAGGATACAATCTCAATTTGCTTCTCTAAAAATTGGCAGTGTCATTGCATATCATCAGTATGTATGTAATTGAGCATTATTGTTTCTAGAATTTTGGTGAAGGTTTAGAAGCCAAGTAAGTTACCCACACTGCTTTGCTTCATTCTAGCATCTTCTGTTGCTTCATTTTAGTTTCTTATTGTTTATTATTTTTAGTTATACATCTTTCTTTTTAGATTGCTGCTGATAATCCTTCATTTTTAAAATTCTTTTCTTTTAAAGTTTGTTCATCTGAGAATACAGAATGGAAAAATGGAAATGATGTGATCTGGCTTCACTCAGCCATCTGCCATCTTTACCCAAACTTTCAACAATCAACTTTCACTTTATTATTCACAAACTTATCTAAAGATGTACATATTTTTAAAGTTTCAGCCCAAAATACTACTTAGACAACAAGTCTTACATATTTATTCCCTGTTAAATAAAGTGATTTTCCTCTTTTATGTACCCTTGTGCTATAGCTTTCTAATTTTAATGTGAGCTACATTTGTGTTTTCAGGGTGTATTGTGTAAGTCTGTGTAAAGTCCGTCCATATGGTTTATTGTTTTGCCAAATTTGTTCATGGACCTTGTTATTCTTTGTTTTAAAACTCATATACTTTTTTACTTGCTGCTTTCACATGCTGATTTCATATCATGCTTCAAACTCTCTCATTATGTTGTAGAAGATTTTTTCATTGTTCTATGAAATAATAGACATTGAAATGTGCAGATAGGGAGGAGATGAGGTTTTATTTAATTAAACAAAAATAATGATTTAGACCATGCCTTTGAAAGGCAGAGGGGGGTGTTGTGGGAAACCCTAATATATAAGAGAAATACTAAGCATTGATTTAAGAAGAAAAGATAAACAAAATTAAGGTCAGAATGTTTATTTTGAATATTTGGTAAATGAAGAAAATTAGTGGAAATTTATTATTTTTTATTGTGTAGCTCCTAAAAAACGTTAGGATGCCATGATTTTTAGTTTCTCAACTGGTGGCTTTGGCTTTGTTCCCACCGTCATTGTTAGCACTGGCTCATTGTAAAGTAAAGATGAACACTGCAGATGGCTCCAGGCCAGTACAGCAGAGGTCATGCTCACTAGGGGCTGGGCAGCAAGGGGCAGAGAGGGTCTCCATAGGCAGTAAGTACACTTCAAATTTGGAAATAGTAACGATGGAATTGTTTTATATAAGTTACTTGTGCTTTTTTCCTCTTTTTTTTAATGTTTAAGATGGTTAAACACAAGTTTTTTCTGTGGCATAACTAGTTACATTTTCTACTGAGCTTTGTAGCTCCTGTTTTTCAGAGGAAAAACACCAGGCAATATGCAAAGTCTCCTTGAGTGAATAATCTGAATTGTAGAAAGGATCCGCTGACTTCTTTCTCAGCAGTGATTTTCTGTCTGAGTGGCTCCTGGGTAGTTAGTGCATAGCGCTATACTGGTGCTGACTGGGTGCAAATTGCCTTCTTCTGAAGATGCCTACTTTGTGGCATTACCTGCCCTGTAGCAACACAAGGCCCCTCCAGTAGAGAAGTCTCCTTGACCAAGTATCACACAAATTAAACTCTTAGTGTATTCCTAGGAGCCTCTCAAGAGAGGGAACACTCTGGTGATATCACTGATGGCAAAGGTTAGCCTAAAGGTAAAATGAAATCATCCAGGCAGGCCCTGCGGGAGGATCAAGCCTTGTAATGAGATCGAAGGCTCCTAGGAAACGAAGCCCTGTTGCAGGAAGAACGCTTGCAGAAGCTAATTGGGGTAAGCTTTTGCATCAGTGCTGGTGCACCACATCCCTTACAGCCTTGAAGATAGCTGTAATGGTGTACAATGATTGAGTCATTCCCAATTTTAGCAACCTAGGCAGAACATGAATTACACGAAGAACACGCACTTGAATTTGTCCTATCTGTGACTCCAGACTCCAGCAAGAATCCAGTTCTCAGACTGGCTGGTGTTGGGGGTGTTTTTCTGAGAGAGGCGGGGACTGGGGCAGCTGACACCTACAGGTTCTGCCTATTTCCCTCCATTCTAACTAGTGCCATTTTTGCCTTGTCGTCTGGTTGGTGTCTCCCCACCCCGCTCCCCCCTGCCCTCCTCCACTTTTTTTTCAAAGTATGGACTCTATAACTGAAACTAGCAATTGTTCTAAGTGATTTTTGTGTTGAATTAATAAAAAAAAAACCAATCTAGTTATTAGGCAAATAAGCTGTCTTAGCCTGTCTGGGCTACTATAACAGAATACTATAGAGTGGGTGGCTTATAAATAACACATACTTATCTCTTATAGTTCTGGAGACTGGAAAGTCCAAGGTCAAGGCACCAGAAGATCTGATGTCTGAAGAGAGTCTACTTCCTCATAGCTGGATGTCTTTGCTATAACCTCTCAGGGTGGAAAGGGCTGGCGAGCTTTGTGGGGTCCCTTTTATAAGCACACTAATCCAATTTTACTAATCACCTCCCAAAGGCCCCAACTTCTAATACCATCACCTTCAAGAGTTAGAATTTTAAAATAGGAATTTTGGGAGGACACAACCATCGGAACTCAGCATCAGCTGAGAACACCTTCTCCCTAGTCATAGCAACTCAAACCAGAAGCCAGCTGAGTTTGGAGGAGTGAAAGGGTGAGCAGAGAACCAACCTTTTACTGCTTTACTTTATCCCCAGAAAGTCACCTCAGCTTTGATACACCAGCTGCTCTTCCAGAACTTTCTAGGATATATCAACTAAAGATTTTATGTTTCAGGATCCCTTTGGGTTTCAAGGAGCTTTCATTTTTTAAGTAACAGAGTGTCAAGGTAATTAAGCATCCAGGACTCACCACTTATGACCTGTGTGACACAGGCATGGTACTTCAGCTCTCTGGGCCTCCCATCCCTTTTAGGTAAAATGAAAATGGAGGAACAGTGTCTGGTGTATAAGCGGCACTCATCATAAACACTAGCTATTATTTGGGGCAAAAAGGTAAAGGAGAGGGTGTGTGAGAGATGTTATTTATTTTGGTAGTCATAACTTGACTAACAAAAACAGCTTAACATTTTTGAACATTTATCTGTCTGCCAAGTACTGTGCTAAGCACATTATATTGTGATGTCATTAAAAACCCTCCCCATCTTGCCCTATGCTTATTGCACAGGTGAGGAAACTGGAGCATTTAGGTAACACCCCAAAGATACTAACACAATAAATAATTATGCATCAAAGAATCGCAAAAAGAAGCTCTAAGAGTAGGCTTATCTCATGGAAATGTGTGTAATGATAATGAGTCATCTGTTTTAATCACATCACTATAGCTATCCTAAACCAAACCCTTCTCTTGAGCTCACATTAAATCTGTTTATTTCTCATATCTGGATTGCTTTTACATTCTGCACCAGCTAATCTCTGGTCCTTTTTCAAGTCAGAATCTGGATATTATTTACCATCTGCCTCCAAGGGATGCACTTGCCAAGTCCCTTAATTTGCTATAATTGGCAGGTTTTCAGTGTACATAATTTATATCAAAAAAAGCTACCCTGAAAAAGAAGATTAATTAAACCATTTCTTCTGGGTCCCTAAAAGTGTGGCAGTTTCCAAGAGGATGACTTTAAGGCCTTAAGGTCTTCTGTGTGTATACGCTGTCACAGCTGAGCACATTAAAAATGTATGTTGGGTTGGTCCCTGGTGCCTCTGAGCTGGTCAGAAAGATGTCATTGGCACCTGGGTAACATCACAAATACTCACTGAATTAAGCAGCTCACATTTGCATTCGAGTCTTTTGTTCCAAGCTTTCCAGACACTAGAAACTACTAGACTGCAGGATAATTTATGGATACCTCTGTGTTGGCAATTCTGTCACTGATATGATAGGAAACACTAGAAAAAATACACCCAGATGTACAGAATTCTAAATAGAGTAAGTGAGAGACCACAAACTGATTTAGACAAGCAGCACATGTGGCTAGTAAATAGACATTTTACAGGATTTTTTCCCTGTTCTTCTTTCTCAGCCTTCTGGTAAGCTCATGGTCTAAAATGGGGCATGCCCTGGGCTTTGTGGAGGCATTCTGGTTCCTCCCCAGCTTTAGAATAATGCCATCCTGGGAGTTTATTCTCTAATCCATGCCTATCAAAAGTTGGCAAGTTTATTCTGTGTTCTAAGGAAAAGAACTTCAGTGTTTTCTACCTTTTCCAGAGTGGTTTTAAGGTTTACCAGTCTGTGGGTAGATTACATAGACTAGCACAGGAATACACATGAATTTATCACATATTTTTCCTTTCCTGAATGCCCGCCTTCCCATCCTTGTCTAGTTTTTCTCCTACTTACCTTCCAGATCTCAGCTCAAATGTTTCCATGCTTGCTGCTGTCCCATTTGGACCCCAAATGACAAAAGTGCCCTGCTCTGTGCTTCAGAAAATATATCTGAAGCTTAGAAATAAGGCAAAAATGTCCTGGGGGTGGGGAAAGCTGCCCAAGTAATTAGGGGAATGTACTTAATTCACTGTTTACTCTTAATTAAAAATCTCAGACCTTGTGAAGTTACACGTTAACTTACAGCTTTTTGCATAGTAGAGATGCATGTGGAATAGGTAACTGTAAATGTTTACCAGGCAAGAACCAGTTTTGTATCTACCCATCAGTATGATCCCAAGTTTGTCCCTAGCTAGCTAGCTTCCGAAATGCTCTTTGATCTGCTCATAACATCTGACTCATTAATTAATGAGTTTAATAAAACATGTACATTTTATATGTGGGTGGGGGTCATGTTTTTGAACTCCGTGAGAACATAGCATGCTCCCCACTCTTCTAGACTGACTTGTCTCTCTTCACCACTAAGGTGTAAGTAAGCTCCACGAAGCAGGCTCCTAAGGGAGAGTCCATGACTTCGGACCCTCAGTGCCTAGTGTAGTGCCTGATGGCTGAGTCACTCAATAAGAGTGTGTTCTATGAATAATTGTGATGGGGTTTAATTCCCAGTCACTCAATTGGTCCTTGCATCATTGTTTCAGGTCAGTGCAAGGACTCTATTGCTCAAATAACAACTTCTATTTTAGGAAAACATAGACACGGAGTCAGAAATGTTGTGAAAGTTTTTTGTATGACTTGATGAACTCTATGTTGTAGCTTCAGTCTTAATCCCACTTTATTACTCTTATTTTGTTTTGCAGTGCTTTTGGATTGAGAATAGATCAAGTTGCACAATACTCATCTAAGCCTGGATACTTTGCAAAGACAAGTAGAAGTTTGAAAGATGGTTTTGTCTTTTTTCTTTTTTTTTTTAATGTTGCTTCTAGTTGCTGTGGCTGCCTGAAACATGAGGAAAATTGTTGGCTTTAGTGTGTGTGCATGTGTGTGTGTGTGTGTGTGTTTAAAAAATACTTTGACCCTTTGTAAGAAAAAGAAATTCCACATAAAGCAGTTCCATGTCTAACCTCAACTTATCAGCCTCTATTGTATGATGTTAGGCTTTAAAAGTGTTTACCTAAAAATATTAATAGACATGTAATTTGCAATTATATATATTGAATATTGATATGGAAGATCAAATCAAAACCAGAACCAATAAGATTTTATTATATATCTTATATATAATCTCCTTAAAAATCTATAGGTGATTTCTGTGCAGTGACTTCTTGCCCTTTTCTTTGTCTTATACCAACTACCATAATGATACATTTTCTGTCAGCTAATAGGCATTCTTTAAATGCTTATTTTGTCATTTTGCATATATTTGGAAATGTACATAAAGAGCTCTGAAGAGGAATGACTAGGATGATTTTCAGAAATTCATTTGGAAATGATATTATGTTGTAGAGAATTAAATATGCTTCCAGTAGCTACCCAACATTTAAGACAACAAAAATTAAATAACTTCTCATATTTAAGAACATAAAAATAGCCATTGGTTAAGTTTAAACTCTATCCACCATCCAGGGATTTTTAACAAATGAAACTTTGTGAAAAGCCACAGACATTAGTCTTCCTAATATTATTAGGTTGTGCTCTAGACCAAGAGTTGGCAAACATTTCTTATAAAAAAGCAGACGGTAAATATTGTTGACTTTGTAGATGATCAATATCTGTGGCAACTACGCAACTTTGCCATTTTAGTGCAAAAGCAACCATAGACAATACCTAAACAAGTGGACATGGCTGTGTTTCAATTAATAATACTCTATTTACAAAAACAGGTGGTGAGCTGGATTTGGCCCCTGGACCACAATCTGCTGACTTCTGCTTTAAACCGGACTCATAAATCAGTTTTCTCCAGTTGGTCCATAGAATTAAAAAGTCACTATTTTTGCACTGTTTTGTATTTTGCAGAGTTATGAGAAAATGAAGAAACAACACCTAAATTGCTTTGACCAGTAGCAGGTAAGACAGAACTGTATGTCTAGGTCATTTTATTCAAGAATCTAACTGTTCTTTTAATAAAAATAGGTATCAAAATGCTTTGAAAGTAAGATTGCATGCAAGGGAGTGTCTCAATATTGAGGACCTCGTAGGGTGGTGGGAATGAGGGAATAAAATGTCTATCTAATGCTCCAAAGGTCTCATTAAGTGTGTTCTGGATTCTAGGCTGTAAACCTATTCTAGGGCTATGTAATTTTATCCTTTACCTCAGGGCAATAGCATCTAAGACATAGAAACTACTCACATGTTAATTCCAGGGCTAGGTGATAACTTGACTGGTGCTTTCTTCATATTACAGGAGGGTAAAAACCTTCAGGCATTTGCTGTAGGACATACCAAAATTTGCCACTGCTCTCCTGCAATTGAAATTCAGTACTAACCTCATTAATGATTGAGTACATTGGGGATGTCTTTTATGTCAGGGATATTTAATGCATGTCCTTTATGCCAGGGATATTTAATGCATGAATTTGGTGTGCATTTCATGTCCAATTCATAATGGAAAATTAAACAAATGAATGAAGAGAATAACATACAAAGTGTAAGTCCAAAGTCCCTGTCCCAATCCCAGAAACTGATATGATGAGAAACTACCAATGAATAGGCTCTAAAGTATGGTGATTTGGACAGAAGAAATAATTATTTTTCTCACATTGAATTCCATTGGTTGGTATTAACCAAAAGGCATTTGGTTGCCAATTTAAAGAATATTTTAATGGAGACATCCCCATTTCTGATCTCTTCCCAACTCTATGTCCTAAAGAGAAAATATCCAGGAACTTCAGCTAATTTAAATGGTCTTGCCTTTAACCTTACTTAGACCTTCAACTTTAACCCTGGGGATGTAGCTCAGAACTTGGAGCAAATCCCACCATCATGGAATTTGTTGAAAGTGCAAGGATTACTTAGGTTTCTAGGACCTCTAAAGGAACTAGGGCATCTTTTTGTAGAAATTATACCCTTTTTTAATTTTTTTAACCACCATTTATTGAGTACTATGAACTTACAGGTACTTTTCACACGCTATTAATCTAAACAATTCTGGAAAGTATAAATTATTATCTCCTTTTGACAAATGTAAGTCTCAGAAAGGTCCATATGACTTGCCCTAGGCCACATAGCACATGGCAGATCTGGGTATCAAGCTGAGGTCTATCTAGCAGGAATGTCATTTGGTATTGCTACTGAGAGAATAGAAGACATATACAACATATTATTTAGGGAAAATGGCAAGATCCTAACTACTACCTGGATGATATACCTACCATTAGAGTTTCTGGTTTAAGTTACAACCTTTTCCAATGGGGGTGGCCACAGCCACCAGAAGGACTTTATGAAGATACCTCTATATGAATTAATGAGTCCTTCCAGCACTCTCTCATTAGTCTGAGATAGTCAGCCAGATTATACTATATTTAGGAGGAGGAAAGGACACAGTATCTGCACAGTAGGAAGGAGGGTGTCCAGTGGCTTTATGCTAGGAGATCACTGATAAGCAGGAAAGTCCAAGACAGAGATTCTCCTTTTGAGAACTTTTTAAAAAAAATTTTTAAAGGTTTTATTTATTTATTTGACAGAGAAAGAGAGAGCGAGAGAGGGAACACAAGCAGGGGGAGTGGGAGAGGGAGAAGCAGGCTTCCCATTGAGCAGGGAGCCAGATGTGGGACTCAATCCCAGGACCCTGGGATCATGACCTGAGCCAAAGGCAGATGTTTAACGACTGAGCCACCCAGGCGCCCCTCCATTTGAGAACTTTAGATCTTCTGAAGCTGAGTCACCTGGAGTGTTTTTTAAAAAGGTAAATTCCTGGGCCTTGTCTTTGAATAACCTGAGTACAATAGGTCTTACTGGGGGTTCAGGGATCTTTGGAATCACCATTCAAGTTTTAGAGGGGGGTAATCTGGAGGTTCTAAAGAATGAGATAATTCTCAGAAAGGGGAACTCTTGGGCAGTTTCTAAAAACTGAAGCTAAATAAAATAACGCACCTGGAGGTCTTGTGTGCCCAGGAAGTGGTGGACACAGGAAAACCCCTGAAAACTGCTTGCATTGAAAACTGTTGTAGAGTCAGACAGGGTAGGGGTAGTGTCTCAAACATGTTGAGCTTTTTTTTTTATTTGGTTTCTGCTTTATTTTTACTTGCATATTTAACATTCATGGACAATAATAATTTTATTAAACTAAAAGGCTTCTTTCATTATTTAATGATTGCAACATGAAATTGCACAAATCGAGAGGATAGAAGATACAAATCAATCTGAATTAGGCAAAATTGCATAGTTAACCAGGTAACATTTCCATGGATGTAAACAAATATATTATGGATAATGAGTTGAAGGAATTGGTATAAAATTGAATTTAAAGCCTTAATTTAAACAAAGTATGTTCTCTAGTTTATACCAGATCAATACACATGGCATATGAAGTTTCATAAAATATGATACAGTACATTGCTTCCTCCACACACCATTCACTATTTTTATAAGTGCATATTATTTTTGGATGATAAATATAATTAAATAGAGCAAAGCCGTATGAATTAAAGCCATGAAGATTTTTTTTATAGAATTACAGGCTTGCTACAGAGCTTGAAGGCATGACTACTATAATATCACAGAAATGTATTAGCCCCCAGGGGGTACATTCTTATTGTCAGTTATGGATTTTGTGAGCTTTAAATTAGAAGGAGAAATGATACGATCTTTTTCTTTGAAAGCAAGGGAAGGAAACTACTGAAAATTTTAAGTAAACAATTAATGTTAACTTCAAATAAAAGGGTGTTTGAGTTTGTACACAGCTTGCTCCCTAGTTAAAGCCAAGTTCTACATTGCATGCACAATTGCATGCAAATTGGACTTAATTTACTGCATGCTTTGCCTCTTCAATTAAATAAAATGAGAAGATGATTTTTACTTTACAAGAGTAAAAATTCAACGTGTTAAAATGTTTTACTTGTAAATTTTCTATAAAGAGCTTGTGTACCCAAATGTGTATTTGAAATAAGTCATTTAACCAGTATGTATAGAAGGCAGAGGTTCTGCCCTCAAGGAGCTTACGGACTCAGCAGGAACAGAAAATACACTGACATGGCAAACACTGATTCTAGGTTTAGCTTCTCAAAACACTTTTTTTTTGTATATTTTCTTGTTCAAATCCTACCTTCCACCTCGTCTTCAAAGTCTGTATCATTGTCTGTAATATGCAGTCTAAACACTTTTACAACATATATTAGTTTCTTAGTACTACCATAAAAAAGTACCACAAATCGGGTGTCTTCAGACAACAAAAATTTATTGTCTCACCGTTCTGGAGGCTAGAAATCCAAAATTAAGGTGCTGGCAAAGCGAGGCTCCCTCTGAAACCTGTAAGAGAGAACCCTTGCTTGCCCCTTCCCAGCTTCTGGTGGCTTGTCAGCAATCTGGTGCTCTTTGTCTTGCAGCTGCAGCATTTCAATCTCTGCCTCGCTTATGGCATGTCTTTCTCTCCCATGTGTGTTCTCAAGTCTTCCTCTTCTTGTAAGGACACCCGTCACATTGGAAAAAGGGCCCACCCTACTCCAATATGACCTTATTTTAGCATAGCTAATTGCATCTATAATTAACTTATTTTCAAATAAAGCCACATTCTGAAGTACAAGGGTTAGGACCTCAACATATTTTTTTGGGGGGAACAATTCAACATATTACATGAGGAAGTTAAGTCTTTCCACAATCTTGCTGGTTCAGCCTGCTTTCCTTTCTCATTTATCGCAGGACAAAGAACTGCCAATGATTGATTTCCTTCTCTGTGGCAGGCACATATTTTAACTAACTAGTCCTTGGGAGGACCCTAAAGAGAAGAGATTATCATCTTCATTTTACCGGTGAGGGATCTGGGGCTTAGCGAGTTTATATATATTGCTCAAGATTGACTTGTTCTTCAGATCTTAGCTCAAATTTTACCGTGTCAAAAAACCTTCCTGAGAACCCAGACAAAACTGGATTTCTCAGCTATATATTCTTATGGAATCCTATATTTTTCCTTCATAGAATTCCTACCATTTTGTAATTACTTATCAATTAATCACTTGGTTAATGTTTGACTCTCTGTCTAGACCATGAGCTCCATGAAGTAAGGCCCGTGTATTTCCATCATTGGGCATATAGACACTTAGTAATGTGGAACTAAATGTTTGAATAAATGACTCCCATAACAGGTAAATGGTAAACTAAGATTTGAAATTTTTACTCCAAAATCCAAAGTTGCTCTACCCATAATAATTAACAAATATCTACTAGACACCTGAAGTGTAATAAGCACTCTGCATGGCACACAGGATGTCAAGATGAGTAAGACCAAGTCTTTGTCCTTAGGGAGTTCACAGGTTAGTGGAGAAGACACACAAGGGGAGGGGATAACTGACTTCTTGACTCTGAGGATGGGCAATCAGGGAAAGTTATCAAAAGGAATAGTACTAAAGTCATATATTATAAACAAAGAGATTGATTGAAATGATTCAGAGGGAAGGGTTTAGGGGAGCACCAGCAAAGTATTCATTGTCACCAGGCAGAGAAACAGGTATAAAGTGAACAAGCTCTTGGGAAGTTGGTATTTTCACAGAGAGGTAGATAACGGAAAAGGATTGTTGACTTAGAAAAGCCTCCTCTGAAAGAACTTTTGCCTGGGCCAAACTGGTCTACTCATGATCTCATCAGTATATCCCACACACTTCTGACTCAGCTCAATGAAAAGCAGAGTTTTCTAATTATTAGAGCTTTCAAAATCTGGAAAAAGTGCTTTTTGGAGGTAGTGAGTATCCAGTCCATTGGGGATGTTCTAATGTTGTGTGTGACTAATTTAGTCCTATGTTATAGCAGTGCTTCCTGTCCTTTTTCATGCCCTACCACACATAGAACATATTAATAGTTCTATGGCACTTTGAGGTCACAACTAGAAATATTCTATTTCAAAGGTTGGAAGGATTGATACCTAATCTCCTTTTAACTCTTTCATGGCACAACATGTGGGATGTTCTAGGATGGGAATTCAATCTTTCTGGAGTTTTAGCTCTAGGAAAAAATAAGATACCTTCTAATTTTGAGGTTCTTTAAATGGAAACATTATTTTTCCATGTTCTTCACACAGAATCTAGAGTAGTGTATTAATTGGTACAAATCAGAATCATATCACTTCCTTTCATAAATCCCCATACTTGTTTCTTAAAATGTTTCAAAGAAAATCCAGAATCCTTACCTTGAACTAACACTCCCTGCACAGTTTGGTTCCTGCTTGCCTTTCCCAATTAATTTCCTACAACTTTTCTCTTTTGTTACCATAAATCAGCCCCAGGAATTTATTTCAAACCTTCAAATAAGCCAAACCCCGTCCCACCTCAGGTCCTTTGCACACATGGTTACCTCCAAAGGCAAAGATACAAGTTGACTCTCTCATGCTTCAATCCTCAATTTAAATATCATACCTCAGTATGATATTTAAGATATTTAGATATTTAGATATAAATATATATATTTATATCTAAAGAAGTATATCTAAAGAAGTTTTACTTATTATAGTCTGTTGCACCACCTATTTTTTTAAAGACGGACAAAATAGTGTATTTTTAAAATTTACTGATTTATTAGTCTCCCCATACATCACACCTACCATCCCACCCTTTCCTTGACCTATGAGTTGGACAAAGCAGAGAGGTTGCAGAGAGCAACAGAGAGGTTGCTCTGCTCATCACTGTAGTTTCAGTGTACACAACGATGCCTGGCACATTGTGGGAGCTCACTACTTATGAGTTGAATGAGTTAATTAAAATATTTCAAGAACCATTTGGCAAATAGATAAACGGGAATATCGTAAGCCCAAAGAGGATGGGTATTTAATGAATGAAATGGATACAAAGGATGGACTTAAAGGAGTGATCACATAGGATGCAGCAACAGAGACAAATTTCATGAAGGAAGTTCTAAATGCTCCTAAAATGTCAACATATGAGACTAAGGGGTATGTGTCAGGGTCTGGGGAGTTATGGAAGTATTCTAGAAGAAATTGTTATCAATAAAGTACATTGTTAGATAGAAAAAGGGTATAGTTTAGAAACAAAAGTAATACAATTTGAATTAATTATAGCAATAGTCCTCCATCAAGGGTGATTTTGCCCCCCAGGAGACATTTGGTAATGTCTGGGGACAGTTTGGTTGCTACAACTTAGGGGCGCTACTGATGTCTACTGGGTAGAGGCCAGGGATGCTGCTAAACCTCACTCAGTGCATACTACAGTTCATCCCAACAAAAAAAATCATCTGGTTACAAATGTCAGTAGTAACAAGTATGAGAAATACTGGATTTTAGGACTATATAGGAACATTAGAGAAGATAAGCCTGAAAAAATAGGTCCAGGCCTAATGATAGAACTATTTAAATATCATGGTCAGACATTTACTTAGTAGGTAGAGGGCAGCCAATGTTGGTTTTATACAGAGATGTGATGGAATCACAGCAGGACTTTGGGAGGCCCGACCTGGAACTTGTATGAAGCCAGCCTGAAGCAGGGTTGGAGGCTACTTTAATGGTCTAGATGGGAGATTAGAAAGCTTTGCACCAGAGAAATGCCAAGGGAGATAGAAAGGACTGGATAGATTTACATTATTTCAGAGTTACGATATTCAGGGATTGCTAATGACAGAATGTATCCATTTTAGTTAAGAAGTCTTAAATATACATTCCTCTGTCTCTTTGATTCTGTTCACATGGATTTTGAAGGAAAATACCACAAGTCTTGACTTTTTTGTCCATAAATGCTTGGAATGCCCCTGAGGTTTCTTCAGTATTTCATATCACATGTTTTCATCAGTGAGTGGAGAATTTAAAAACATGTATTGTAATCACTAACAACTCTGGCGCTTCGATGAAGGAATTTGTTATTGCACCATATTTGGGGATGGGACGGGTGGAAAAGAGAAAGTAAGAGGGGAGGGAGAGAGAGAGAGAGAGAAAGAGAGGAAAATAAACACAGCAAACCACAATTGTTTCAGAATTTTTCTTGTAGAACATTTGTTTATAGAATACTTGAAAGATGAGGATATTTGAAAAATAGAGTTATGGAATCTTAGAGTTGGGAGGTTATCTCGTCCAGTCTTTTTTTATTCAAGCACAAAATCAAAACATTAAATAGGATGGCTGACTACTCTTGTCTTAAAGATTTTCAGTGCTTGGCCAGCTGCCAGGTTGTTCAAAATCTGTGTTCACATTTGCAGTGGGTTTCTAAGATTTCAAGATATTGGCAACCTGACAAAAGCCTATTTCAAAAGTAACTGGTATCTTTATTAAGGCATGACAAATGAGCTATGAATAAATACTGTGTGAAAGAGCCAAGGTAAAAATATGAGGTAATTTTTATTTGGATTTTACTCTTTATGAGATGTTTGTACCTCAGCAAAAAAGAAGCCTCCTGTCTGTATGTTAGTCTCTACTTTCTCTAGTATAGGAAGAGCCAGTTCATGTGGTGAACAAAAATCACTTGCACATCAGCAGGAGCCCCATCATGGTCCTGATTCCAGCCTTGGGAATTCTGACCTCTAGGTAGCATAGCATGTTTTACCCCCCTGAGGCCAATAGGCCAGGCCAGACACTGTTCTTCTGTCTCACAGATATGGGGGAGGGAAGCTGAGCTCTAGAGCTTACTGGCTTGGTTCAGGGCTTCAGATCTAATTGACTTACACTATTGCACCTTCTGAATAATGTGTATTTTAAATTACCCAAGCACTTTGATTACGGAAGTCAAGAACATATAAGATCCTTGCCTTTTCTGGAAGGAACATTGGACATGGAAGTTTTAACACCCCTGTGAGAGCTGATGTCTGGTCAAACTGATAGAATTCCTAATAAATGGAGCCCAGGAGAAGGAATTACTAATAACGACTAGGTAGGAGTAGGGAGAGGAAATATTGTGTCAGTTATTAGGATAGAAGCTTAATTTAGAAAAGGGTGATTGGTAATGTAAGCTTAAGTTCGGGATTTCTAGATATGGTGACATATGACCACATTGGAGATATAGCTAGAGAGTAAAGGATACATTTGTATACCATGCTTCTAATGAATGCAGGCCTATACAAATGTTAAGTCATCCTCATTCATGTTTTCATTTCTGGGTCTGCCTCTTCTCTATTTAACCTAACGTTTCCATAAAACTTTGTGGAATAGACAATCATGATTCCCTAGTCTGCCCTAATTTTGCTAACATAATTTACGTCTTCTTTCTCTTTACAAGAAAAGTTCCAGGGGAGACCCTAGCAGGTACAACTAGAAATTATTTTCTGCATGTCTGATAAAATTAGCAGAATGTAAAACAAATGTATGTATGTATGTAATGTAACCAAAGATACTTTATTCATAAAAGGCCAAAATATTTTCTCTAAAATACAAGCTCTTCAAATCTACCAAAGTTCTTTGGTTCTTTGAGGGCAATGAATAGACTCTTATTAGAGTTCTATAGTTTTTGTTTTTTGTTTTTCATTTTTAACAATCACTGATGACACTCTAGACTTTTGTCAAAAGTTCAATGATGACACTATCAAAAATAGACTGCCAGACAGAGTAAAGCATCTAAGACCATTATAAAGTATATAGGTATTCTATTTTCTACCTTTGAACTCTAAATATGTGCTACTAGGTATATGTGCACAGAGAAGAGTTTCTTATTGAATGATTTTCCAAGTATACAATAATCACTTACTAGTTACATGGTTTTGTCTTACATGTATACCTCTGAACTATTATTTATCTAAGATATTTTACGTATTTTTCCTTAATTAAAGCTATGTAAACAGGAAAGCGATACTATGCCAAAAATCACAGATTTTTCTAGTCTCTTCCACACATATATTTCACAATATATCATCTAAAATCATGGTATAAGTACCATAATTTAAAAAACTTGATATTATGTCTTTATATCACTAACATAATGAAAATTACATTGAACTCTCCTATGTAAAAGAGAGTGTGTTGTCTGATTCTTATTCCTAAGGGCGTGTGTGTGTGTGTGTGTGTGTGTGTGTGTAAAGTTCAGTAATTATCATTGGTGTGAAATATGGACTTCTAGTTGTTAGTACATATAACAACAACAGAAATTGTAAAGCCAATTACAATAAAGCTGTGAAGGATGTGTTCTTGAAACAAAATTCATGGGATTTTGGTTCCAAGTGGAGAAACAATACCACTGATACTCACTTCATCAGTGAGTAACTCTGAGAGAGCAAAAGGCCACGGAACAACACTGAAGAGAGAGACAGGCAGTGGCTCTGCATGTCGGTTGATCAGATTGTGCTTGTCTTTTCAAAAAGAAAGAAATTCATCCTTTTAATAATTCCCTTAGACGGTACAGCTAAGCCAAGTTGGCTCTCCAGCCAGCTCTTGTTTGTGAAGTGTAATTCTGTGGTAATGAGCTGGTGACAATGTGAGGAAAATAGTCTAAACATTCTGAAAAACAATTCCAAACATGACTAAGACAGAAAGAAAGGAAGAAAGTATGAAGAAGGGAAGAATGGAGGGAGGCAGGGAGGGAGGAGGGGAGGAAGGAAGGAAAAAACTTCTAATTACCCCTTGAGAGGAGCTAAGAGCATGATGGACATGCACAATTACCTATCAATATGTGTATAAGCCACCAAGTGTGTATTCTAATGCCTCTTCCTTACTCTAGAGATGTCCCATTCTGTTGTAAATGAGTGAGACTCAGTCATTCTCAGAAGATTCCAAAGTGCTTGTATCCTTTAGCTAACTTTAATATTTTCTGAGTAGCTGATAGGTCTCTTCCCATCTATAGAAAAAATGCCCAAGAATATGCAATTTTCATTCTAAGACATATAAAACTCAGTGATTGTGGGGAGGAATTATGGGAAAAACATATGCTTACTAACTCTAATGTCTCCTGCTCCTTTCCATTTATCAACAGGTAACCTTAAGTTTTACAGCTTCAAACTGCTGGGGAGAAGCTATAGCACACGGTTGGTTGCTGACTGTGTTTCCCATAAGGAAAGAAATGGATTTCCTTAGCTGTAGAAAACAGACATGGGACATTGGGTTTTCCAGAAGAGGGAGGGAGATGGGTGATCAAGGAAGGACGAAGGCAAAATATGTTGGATGAATAGCTCAGAAAAAAGGGGGCACGGATTTGTGTTGTTGGCACTGAACAATAGAAAGGGAGTAAAAAGTTGATTTTTCACTATATGGTGTATTTTATGTTGCACCTAACACCAGGTACTATTCTGGGACACTTGGCATGCTTATTTCTAGTAATGCAGTATGAATTCTTTTGTCTCTTTTTCCTGAGCTGAGGCAGGCAAAGCAATTGCCAAACATGCCAAGTTGGAAAAGAGATGAAAAGAGATTTCAGGACATTTGATCTTTGCATTAAGGACTATTTGCTGCTGCTGGCTTTTCCTTGGGTTCCAGTTGGAGCCCTTTAATTTGTTAGTGAACCTGTCAAAATTTCAATACAAATATTTGTAATTCTACCATGGCATAGCTGGTTAGTAGGATCAGGAAAAAGTTATGTTCTTTCCTGCTCATCCTTCTTCCTATCACCTTCTGTTCCTCAATGCTTTCTACTTTAATGTAGCAGGTTAAAGAAGCCCCAAGGTTTCAGCTTTTGATAAACTTTTTTAAGACACAAGTGCCATTTTTCTTTTACAGGTGGGACTACAAAAGTGAAATGTGAGCTCATGCTAGAGGTTACACTCTTTGTTTATGCATGTGCCTGCTCTTCAGTAGTTTTTGCTACTTAGAAGCCATAGACTGCTGGCTCTCTGGTGCATAGTACTGACAATATTGTTCTTGCAAGCAGTAGTTTATGTCTGGCATTAATAAAAAAATCCAAGGTCAAGTTTCGAATCCTTCCCCTTGACAAAGCTTGATCTGCAGCTCTTGGACATCTACTAGGGAAGCACATCGCTGAGGCCACAATCAACCACTGTTTGTATTCAATCTTTTTCTTCTCCAGAGGAAATTCAGAAAACTGAGGTCTTGATTTACAGACCCGTGGCACCAACTGTTAACTATTTATATTACACTACTTGAAAACTTTCAAAAACTTTCTAAGTTCAAGAAAATTATATGTTAGAACATTAGCTAATTGCATATGACCTTTTTCATTTTTTTCTGTTGTTTTGGACTGTAGGCAAACCATGCAAATAAAACATAACTCTAGAACCTGGCTGTCAGCAGAAATTCTCTCAGTTCTTAATATGTCACCTTTTTCCTACAGCAAAGTTAGCTTGTATGTTTTAAATATGAAGCTGATTCTATATCTTCACTTACAGACTTTTGTTTTAGTTTGGACGTGATAGTTGGAAATTTTATACACATGATAAATTGGGAACTGAAGGTAGGTTACTTAGAAATTATAGAATTATATAATAATATACAGTAATGCCTGAAAGTTTCTTGTATTTCAAAATGTATTGCCTGGAAATTGTTTTCAAAACTCTAATTAAGAATACTTTGGAAGTACAAATAACAATATATCTGTTTTTGCTCCTGGGGACTTTTAGAAAATCTCAAATCACTTCACAGTTGGAACAAAAAAACAGTAGAGAAGGAGATGGATGAGATCACATGGTAAGGGTAGAATAGAACTCTGATGGAATATAACTGTGCCATCCATGGCATGTTTGATTGCTTGAGTCTCCAGAGTATAGACATAGTGGTCAAGACTCAAATCTATTAGTTTTGGCCAATTAAGGTCACAGGGGAACAAGAGAGAAAGGCAAAGATAGCTGTAATGTCCAAACTCTCAATAGTTCACAATGTGGGGTTAGTAATGTCAGTTACTAAAATTTACTAAGCACATGCCATATTTCTGACACTGTGCTAAGAACTTAATAAATATTAACTAAATTAACTTTATAACAATGATATTATGGAGATTTGACTTGTATCCCACTATACAGATGAAGAAATTGAAATATAGAGAAGTAAAGTAATTTGCTAAAAGTCTCATGACTTGTAAGTGGATTTTAACCCAGACATCAGAACCCAGAACCAATTCTAATCTTAGCTAATACTTTAATCTATTTCCTGGACATCAATTATGCTATTAGGTACACAGGACCAAAACAGTAAGCCAGAAATGAGGCAGAAGAGCTACACGAATAGGTTTTCCAAAAAAAAAAAAAAATAATAATAAGAGAGATCAGATTTGTGGTTACCAGAGAAGGGTGGTGGAGGGAGGGGGGATTGGATGACGGGGGTCCAAAGGTACCAACTTTCAGTTGTAAGATAAATAAGTACTGGGGATGTTACGTACTACATAATGGTTATTGTTAATACTGCTCTATGGTATATCGGAAAGTTGTTAAGAGAATAGATCCTAAGATTTTTCATCATAAGGAAAAAAACTTTTTTTTCTTTTCGTATCTATATGACATGATGGATGTTAACTAAATTTATTGTGTGCATTGTTTCACAACATATGTATATCAGTATGCTGTATGCCTTAAACTTTATACAGTACTGTCTGTCAACTGTATCTTAATGAAACTGGGGAGGGGAGAAAGAACAGGTTTCCCTAAAGCATCAGAGTTTTTTGTTTGTTTTGTTTTTCAAAGAACAGTTATTTGATAACACCCAAACTTTTTGCTCCTTTCATAAACAAAAGTAGTAAATTGGGCTTCTTCTTGCCTATTTGGAAGCCCTGGTTATATAAGGATTACCTGGAGTCTGGGAGAACACACTTACTGTTTGTATCAGGGACAAGGTTATGTCTTTGAAGAAGGTTGTACTATCTGGAGTCTCAGAGTTTTGATTAAAAGGCTTAGGCATGGAGCTCAGACCCCATCTTCCTTATAATTTCTCTCTTTTGGGTTTGGAGTAGGGGTCCTGCTGAGACAATTCCAACCACAGTACATGAATTGTCTGATTGTTTTTATCCTAACCCAGGATTCTAGAGTATTCAAGCGGTCTACATGGCAAAGCAAGCTAGCAGCACTGTGGTAGTCTGATACACTGAACAGCAAGGTCCTTAGGACTACTCTTACAGCATATCTCACTCCGAAGTCCAGAGATATCTTTAGTGTAGTGTTACTGCAAAGTGAATCTCTAAGCACCTAATCCGATTTTTGTGTTTCTTTCATTATAAGATGGGATCCGTTCTCACCTGGAAAGAAAGTGCAATACATTTACCAATCAGCTATGCTTCTGGGCAAAGGGGGCTAAATCTCTGAAGTCACTTAGGCATGCAAGGCATTGAATTTTGCAAACTATGCTTGCTAGTCACTAGAATCTCTCATAGAAGTTTAATTTTCTTCTGGAGATATTTTAGCACTATTTTTCTTGCTTCTTCTCATCTCTGATTTCATTCCTTGGAACTTTTCCACATTTAAGCATTCCTTATTGCTACATATAGCTCACCATTTTTTTTTTTTCTTCCACTCTCTTAACTACTTGCATGTTCCAAAGAGCTGCAGTTTTTTCCAATATCAAATTTAATTCTATTGCCTTTACAAACTGCTAATTCAGCTGGGTTGAAACTGTGACCAGCTCCACCAGGTAGTGCATCATACAGTAGTGAATACTTAGAAATTCTAGAAATTTAAGACATGAAATATGGGCAATTTCCATTCCAAGTTAATAAGAATAATGTAACAATAAAAGTCATTCAGAAATAATAAAAAGCCAGAGTCTAAGTCTCAAAATCAATTACAAATCAATATAATTTTTCTGAGTATTTTCTTTCATAGAGAAAAAAAATATATCTCTATGATAGTGAACATTCAAACATAGAATTTGGCAATACCAAGACAGCTGGAAATAATAAAATGTGTCGTTTAAATAAGTCACCAGTAAATGTTTTACCTACATTTTATCTGGATATTTTATTGCTACTTAGCCTCATTAACCTCAAAGTAATAATATTCTCACTTTTTTCTTTGAATATGTTTTCTGTTTTCTATCTTGCTTTTTTTGTCCACATGCCCCTTAACTAAAAAATATTACAAGAAAATGTCATAAAAGAATTAAAATAATGTGGAGACTCATAAAAAGGAAACTTTACAGTTTTTAAAATCTAGGAGAACTTTTCCTTAATTTGCCCCTTTTCTTGGCAAGAATTATTGAAAACAGGGTGACAATCTGGTTCTCATTTTTCTTGCCTTATCACCACATAAACCTCTTTTTAATAGACTAAATTAATAAATAAATATAAAAAGCCTTTTCTAACACAGAAAAAGTAGAGATATTTATCTATATCTATATCTATCTGTGTATATATATATGATGGAATAGTATGGTTTGATGGATGTCAGGAGAAAACGGCAGCTTGACGCAAACTGTCAAATTCTGCGTACACTTCATGTCTGGGTGATCTCCCATGAAACCCACGTAATTGAGCAGCTGTACAGATCCTGATGACAGTCTTCTCTTGTTTTCTAATCCCGTCTCCAATGTTTATTTTCTCCCTGTTACTTAAATTTTTTCTATGCAAAGTTTACAAAGGAGTCAGTTTTAAGATACAGGCATTACCTAGAAAGGTTAAGAAATCCTAAAAAAAATTGTTATTCATGTTTTGCTTAACTTCAGACACACCGAGTTGTTTGTGCAAGAATCCAGAGCTTATCTCTGAATCAGAGGAGCTGAAGGACATTTCTTACCAAATCTAGTATGTGTGTGTGTGTGTGTGCGCGCCCATGTGTCCACCCACGTGTGTATTTAACTCACACACAGCTATTCAAGAATACTTATAGAACCTTCCTTATATGTCTTCATACTCTTCTCTCCTGCCAAGTTACTGTATAGAACCTTTCCTCCTGTGACATGTCTGCTTAAATTCTAATGGTTTCACTATATCTGTCTCTTGTTCAAAATGTAGCTTCAAATTTTTGATCTTCACTGATCTTTTCCCAGCTTAGCCCAGCTGCACGCCCTCCAATGACCAATCCCAGTGTGCTAATGCACATTTCTTCTGTTTTTCCTTTTATTTGATATTAATGTCCTTTTAAGTTTCTGAAGGGCAAATAGTATATATTCTGTGTGCTACATGCTAACCAGATGTCCCTGACCAAACGAAAATTCTTGCCAGGGGAAAGCGGAGAAAAATGTGTAGAAATCTTTAGCCAAATGGACGGAGTGATTTTCCGTACTGACCACAGGAACACATGGGAATTCATTCTGATGGCCTTGGAGACTCTGCTAAGTGTCAACTAGCTATACTGGTAAAGTCTCTGTCAATTTTCTTTGCAGTTAAAGTGGCTTTGAGATAGAACCAAATTTGGCATTAGAATTGCAGATACACATGAGAACTTGTATGTGTAGAACAAACAATTTCTTGCTGCCTATTGCTTGTGGGAAGTTTGCCAAGAAAAAACAATTTGCTTTGCTGCAAGAGCCCAGCTAGCCATTACTGGAGAATGTTTTTCCAAGATTGCTTATCAGCGATTTTAATAGGGCTCAGAGGTTTGTGTGGCTGCACAAAATGTTAGTTACTTTTTAAAAGCCCAAATTTCTCCCCATTTTCCCCCATAAGCTTGAACTCTTTTCTAATTGTAATGCAATCAGCAAGATTAGCACCTCCCTAAATGAGTAGATAGTAATGGATAATTAAATGCTTAGATAAAATGGATTTAACTATTATATTGCTGTTGCAAATAGAAAGCTGTTCTATTCAAAGTGGCTCCTTGGTTTTATATGGGAGTTCAAGCTGTTAGTTACTAATTTGGTTTTGCAATTGTGTACTCTGTTCATGAGAGAATTCTGTTGGAAAGATATTTCTTTGGTGCCTCTTCATTGATTGATTGATTCATTCATTCATTTAACAAGTGTCTTTTGGCAGCAATTATTCATTTAACAAGCATTATGGGTTCATACTGAGCCATAGAAAAAGAAATGAGAAAGTCACAACTCTTGTCTTCAGTGAAGTCAAAGTCCAGGTGTAGGTGATTGGAATGCAAAGAAAGAACCACTAATAAAGGTAATAAGTAAAATAATAGTGGTATACACCATATTCAGCATTTCAACTTGAATTAAAACTCCATGTAGACACCTTTGTTGTGAACCCTAAACATGGCATAATGTAAATATTTATACATTTAGAGTTTGACAGAACAGAACAGATATCTGGGTAGGTTAACTCAGTTATTTAATCATGATGTCATGAGGCCAAAATAATGACCTGGATTCCCAAACCAGAAAATCTTCTTTGAGTAGTGGAAAATTCCACTGCGTTTTTAGCCTGATCCTATAATCCTACTCAGTGGTCAAGAGCAACTTAGGTTGAAATTGTGCACTTCAGGATCAAGCCAATAAATTCTTTGACAATGGAGTATGGACAGCAGTTGTTCTTTCTCATCGTAAGGATGCATGATATATATAATTTTGTTTGGAAGCAAATTAAAATTGATAAATAATATGTATGTCATTAAAACATCAGTTATTTGATACTAGATGTTCCCCAATGAACATGGTTTCTTTTTTTTTTTTTTTTTAAAGATTTATTTACTTATTTAGAGGGGGGCAGAAGGAAAGGGAGAGAGAGTCTTAAGCGGACTCCGTACTAAGCGTGGAGCCCCATGCAGGGCTCCATCCCATGACCCTGATATCACCAAGCAGAAACCAAGAGTTGTATGCTTAACTGACTGTACCACCCTGGTGCTCCCCCAGTGAACACACTTCTGATCCAGGACTCTCCACAAACCAAATTGTACTGATAAGATAGATGATAAATCTGCTAGAAGAGATTTAAATGCTTATTTCTGGGAAGCCTTTGAGAGAGGATTCAATATTTAAAAAAAAAAAAAAGGTTTGTCTTAGAGATATTTTGTAATCACCTCTACTTCTCATGGTAAATTATACTGGGTGGGGGAAGCCCCCTTTGTGGAACCCAGGCCCCTGCCCGGCTACTTTCTGGGTGGCTGTGGCCAGCCTGAGTGTGGTACCTGCAATGCTAACTCTCTCTTATCCCATCTCTCTGACTAGTAGTAGCAGAAGGGTAAATACTTGCTTTTCCTTTATTAGTCTGCATTACCTAAGTGAAGACACACTAGGTTAGAGGAAAAGTCTCTGCTCTTACTTTCACCTTTAGAGGTAGGATATTAGCCATTAATTAGACTAAAATGCAGGCATTACTTGTAAATTTGTCTGAGTTTTCTGGTCTCATTAGTGCTATTCTGGACTACATGTTAATGAGCATAACATAATTAAAGAGTAAACACTAGGCAACTACAACCAGAGTCAGGGTTTCGAATATCAGATGGTAACAATCAGAGAAGGAGTAATCTCTGCTCAGTGAGGGTGGTCTTTCTTCAGTTTGTGCTCAATTTGTTCTCTTTTCCCCTGTGGCTAGGGGCTTACATAAAAATCTTTTCTTATAATATAGTTTGGAGCATACTAGAGAGATAGTAGTACTGAGAAGAGAGGTACAAGGATGCTGATGAGAAATTGCTCATAGCACAGTGAGAAAGCTGACATGCCATGCAAATAAGGAAGTCCTGCCAGGGAAGGATTAGCAGTTGCCATTTGCAGTGAAGGAACACTGGCTTAGAAATGTAAAAGGTGATGACTCCTTAAAGCATCAGTTGCATCCATCAAGCACCGAGAGAATGAAAAACTAAAAATTACCCCCAGTGAAGATTTGACACTATGGCAATAGCAATTCAAGAAAAACTGGCAGGTGAACATTGCATGGGACACCAGTTCAAAATGAAGACTTAACAAGAGATACCTTTGCCAGTTGCCAGTTTTCCCAACTCCCCAGTGAGGAGAAAGATGGGAAGTGAGAATAATAAAGTTTACATAAAGTGTTTCACAATCTCTGCAAAGTGTACTGCGGGCTGGCATTTATAGATTCAACTTGTATTTGACTTTTCATGAGCAAAAAGCCATCCATGTTAAATGGTACTTGTGATTTGCAGTTTGCTGCTGCATGCATGTGCTTATGCTGGTGATGCAATCAGAATGTACACAAAGCTTCTCTGAGCAGACAGCCTTGGCTCTCACCAGGTGTCCTCTTTCCTACATATTGTTTGGAACATTGCAGCAACTGGCCTGCAGTATTATTAGGTCCTAGGGTTTTTGGTTAAATTTACCCAGATTGGGCATCAAAGAAGGGTAGAAAGGTAATGCCAGCAATTAAAGGGAAGAGAAAGTGAAAAAAACTTCATGTTTACTTAGAAGAAACTATTTATGTTATTAGTCCTATATTCTTAGACTTATGAAGAGTTTGAAGGGCTTGCTTAAAATTTTCAGGTGAATTTATTACATTTTATGATATGTGTTGTAAAAATAGAACTTACGAATTTGGGAAATTATGGATGTTTCAAGATGTATTTGTCATAAAAAAAAAGATGTATCTGTCACAAATGGCAAGAGTTGACTGTGTATCTCTTCTTCTATAAATTGAGTGGAAAGACAAGCTGAGCAATCCTCTCCTTATTAAAGCATGGCACTTCAACAAGACTTAAACGTCATTTGAGGAGGACAGGATATTATGGCGTTGGGCCTGTGAAAAAAATTGTTAAATGAGTAGGTGGTGTTCCCTGTCTCCAACCCCACACCAATGCCCCCTTTCATTTGTGTGTATTCCCAGCCACATTTGATGCCCTCACTCTGGTCCCTCATTCTGTCTAGCTAATTATTGCTGCCTGCTGTGTTCTCTTTATTCCTGTCTCCAGTCAACATTTCTTTGCTTTGTAAGCTTCATTTTTAGGGTCAGTATTGAACTAAAGTGAAGTTGGTAAATTTATCACATTAATCTACATCTTTAAACTATTTCGATAAGGGTAGAGGAGACTTCCAGAGATGTTATTTCCTTCCAGGTAATAAAGGATATTTTTATATGAACATTCACAGGTAAGAGACCCTCTGATGATTCTGTTTAAACAAAAGAGTATGTATACCCAGGACAGATTATGGTATGCAGGAAGGCTATTTTAGAGAAGGTGGGGACTTCACATTTCCTTCCTATCAAAATATCATGTAAATGAATGACCAATTTTGTTGTCTTAAGGACTCACTCGTTTAACCAGTTTGAAATCACACAGTGCTAGAAAGCCCAGGAAGACAATGCCAAGTTGCTGTCCTCAGCATCCACTTTGTGCAAATATTGATGCACTAGGTTGGGAGGGCAAATATACAGCTACCCACTATCTGACTTCCAACTTCAAGGTGACTGATGGCAAAAGGAAGAAATCTAGAATTCATTATTTTAAATCATTTGTTACCTGAGTGGATTTTTAGACCATATTGTAGAGCTATTATGATTTGCCATCATAGGACAGAGGGCAACATCTTCTGACCTGTGAAGAGGCAGTGGATGTAATATAGGTTGAAATACGTTTTTTAAAAGATATGGTTTCTAGATTAAAATTCCTTCAGTCACAATCTAACCATTGTCAAAATCTTTTCGATAAACGCCTTGCTGACCATATATTGAGTTTCACATTTTGCATTTCTGTCATTTTAACTAATAATATTTGATGTTACTCCCTGGCGTCATATTTCTACTAATTATTCTCTAGCTGCTGCCTGTATTTGCCCGCTGGCAGGCAGAGAAGCAAATGTTTGTAATTCCAAGTCTCTAGAATATTTGAATTTGATCAGTAGCAAAAATATGTTTCTTGTTCATAAACATTATTCCTCTCAAACTAATCATGTTACAGTGATATGTGCAACTTTGATTGCCACCTGTCTTTTTCAGAGCTGTTTGTTCCTATGCTTTTTATTCTTCAGATATTATTTGTTTCCTTATTTTGAGACTATTTTAAAAGAGAGAGAATGAAACATTTACCTGTCAGCAGTACTTTTTTTTTTAAATCACATAGCACAGCAGTATTGATTTCATCAAAGCATAAAAGACTAAGCATGAAAAATCTTTTGAAAAGTACCCACATGCCCTCAGTTGAAGTTGTAAAACAGGAGACAGAAATGTCCAGTTGGGTCTTCTCAAGACCCCAATAGACATTAGAACTTGTCTTGCTTGGCATTTTTTTAAGAAGAGTTAAAGCTCAAATTTATCTTAGAAGGAAAGTTGGTCAATTATAATCAGAGTATGCATAGGCATGAGAAAGAGCAGTACAAATTCAAAATTATGTATTAACAACTAGAATTAATTTTTACTAAAACAAGAGTATTTAAAAATATTTCCTTTAAGTTTTATTTTTTTGCTGCTAAAGTTGGAGAAAGGAGAAATGCCCTAAACTTGTGACTGTTTCTGATAAACTTTGCATATTGGAAGATTTCTGAGTGAAAAAAAGAAGGATATAATCACATAAAATCCATATGATCTCTAAATAAGAAGCATCCTGTTTTTTGATGGGTTTGATGGCAATCCCTTTTCTTCATAAGAATGAGATGTAAAGAAACCACTTGTAAAGGGTTTTTCTTAATAGGATACATGTGCCTTAGTTGAGAGAGATGATCTTTTCATAAGTACGTATTTGGTAACTGTCTATATAGTAGGGCTTTGAATATTTTATTACCTTCCCTTACTGCTTTGAAGTTATTACGGCATCTCTAAAAAGTATAAAGAACTTATTTGGAATATACTTAAAGATCTGCATATCTAATCTGGATAGTTATGAAGGCTTTATCATAGGAAAAGATATATTAGCTTTGTCATTATTGATTTTTCCTCTACTATTAAAAAATTTAGATTAAATTTACAAAGCTGTTAAGTGGTAAAGAAATATCTGCAGAACTTACTTGTAAGGAATTACACATAAATGAGAAGTTAATCTTCTGGAAAATTTTCTTAGGATTTCAATGTCAAGAGCCAGTTGTTGAGAATAATGTAATACATTTCTGTTTACAAAGCTCTTGTTAAATGCATACTGTCATTGACTCACAACAGTTGTGTGATGTTGTTGCTATTACCATCCTTGTCTGAAGATGAGGTAACAGAGACTCAGCTACACACTCTTAGGCTTCTGTTCTTCCCCTTGGTTGCAATAATCCTCACACTGTATCACAATGTTTCTCTCTGCCTTGTTGCCCATTTCCAAAACGACCAAGGGCCTGTACATTTTTCAAGGTAGTATGCTAACATCAACTTCTTGCTTCTGAAAAGTTTAATTTATTTTATTCAGACTTTCATTTTTAAATAAAATAACTTGATTGTAATAACTTATAGCCTCCTCAGACACTGTAAAATGTCTGGCACATAGTAGAATTTAAATATCTGTTGAGTGAATGGATAAACTATCTAAGATGTAAGGAGAAATATTTTAAGGGAGAATTCCATGTGTGCACAAAGGAGAAAGCCATTTGAAGGGCGGAGAAAGCAAAAATGGAAACTGGAGTCCTGTAGTTATTTGAGGTGTGGTTCATGAACCAGCAGCATCAGCATCACCTGGGGAACCATTAGGAATGGAGGCTCATGGACTCCATCCCAGATCTGCCGTAGCGGACTGCCATTTTATAAGATTCTAGGTGATATAGTGAGGATCACTGCATAGTGGAATGATTCTCAGCCCTGATTACACATTAGAATTACACGGGGAAATAAAAACAAAATAACATGACCATTCCTCATTTACATGTCATTTAAATATAATCTCTGGGTATGGGGGCTAAGTATACATTTTTCTTAAAGTTCCACCAATGATTTCAGGATGCAGCCAGGATTGAGAATCTGAGGACAGAGTCTCACTGAGGATAGCAGCGGACATCAGAACATCTCAAGCTATTACTTTTAAGATGCTAGCTTTAGAGGTGCCTGGGTGGCTCAGTCAGTTAAGCGTCTGCCTTCGGTTCAGGTCATAATCCCAGGGTCCTGGGATTGAGCCCCACATCGGGCTCCCTGATCAGCAGATCCCTGATCCCTCTCCCTCTGCTGCTCCCCCTGCTTGTGCTCTCTGTCAAATAAATAAATAAAATCTTTAAAAAAATACACTAGCTTTAGTATAAGATACTCAGTCTCAGAGAGTCCAGAGTTATTTCATTTGCAATAAGGTGAGGGTCATCTGAAGGTCTCTAAAACCTATTACATTCCTAACATTCTGGAATTCAAAGAAAGTAGACACTTATCTGTAAGTCTTTCCTAGTCATGTTGAAGGTTCTTCACCTGTATGGCTTTATAGTAATGTTTATACTAAGGAATTGTCAACCATTCAAAATACTCCCTCCAAACTACATAAAACTGCCCTGGTCTCTGCTTCTTTACTACGTATCCAAGCCACTTCCTTTTGCCAGTAGGTTCAAATCCAATCATTTTATGAGGTAAATTTTGGCCCTGGACAAGAAGATACCTGTGAAGACCTTGACTGCACACCAGCTCAGTGCTTGCTGCTAGAGATCAGAGGTCTCACCTACAGCTTCATCCTTCGCTGTTTTCGTGAATTTTCTTGGATTTTTCCTCATGGCCTTTTATCTGGAGTAAAGCTTCATGAAGAGCTATAGTAGGAAAGATAAAGAAGGGAAGTTCATGAAGGGCAATATGAAAAGAACTGCCTTTGTTTAGAGGGCAGTGAGGTGCTACTAAAAATTTGCAATTATCTGAAACACTGAAATATTTGTTGAATGAATGAATGAATGAATGAAGGTATAATAAGTACTTAAAAGATAGGTATAGCTGGCTTGGTCGATTAAAGAAGGATAATTTGACTACTGGCTTAAATCCAAAATGTGAATAATAAGTTAGATGTGAGAGGCAATAAAGGACATAGAAAGACAGAAAGATGAGAGACAAGTTGGAATCTAATTGAACTTGGGACATAATATATCACATTAGAGTAGTTTTTCTCAAACTGGAATATGTGTAAGGATTACCTGGAGAACCCATAAACACGCTGCTTTTGTTCTACTTCCTGAGATTCTAATTTAGTGATCTGAGACAAGACCCAAGAATTTGCATGTTAAGGAAGTTCCCAGGTGGTGCTGATGCTTCTGGTCTAAGGACCACAATTTGGATAAGAGTGCATTAATGTTTGGGAGCTGAAATTAGAATATTTTGTTTTCAATTTTGTTTTTGCTACCTACTTGCTGGCTGTGATATCTCAAGCAAATCTACTACCTATCCTAGGACAATGCTTTAATACTACAATACACCATTTACTTGCAATCTTATTAAAATGCAGATTCTGACTCAGTTGCCTGGGATAGGGGATGGATTTCTGCATTTTTAACAAAATCCCACATGATGCCATGTTGTTGGTCCATTAACCAGACTCTGATTAACAAGTTCCTGGGCTGTTATTTCTCTTATACTTCATACGCTTATTGTTACAATGAAATAAAACCACGTAATTAAAAAAAAGTTTTGCAAATTATGGAGCAAAGTGTAAATGTAAGGTGGTAGTAGTAGATTGATAGAGAGAAAAAAAAAACAAGAAAAGACAACTCTGCGTTTTGAGCTGACTAACTAGGAGAATTTTGACACATTTATAGAAATAGAGAAGTCAGGAAAAAGAACTGGTTTAAGGAAAAATGTTGATTTGAGGGAAAAGTAGCAGGAGGTTGAAAACATAAGACAGAAATAAGCTTGAAAAAGATTTAGTCTTGAGATACCATTTTAGGAATTGTACACATATGATTGAATGATATTTTTGAATATGTGGGTGTGTAGAAAGAAAAGAGATTAAGTACAGAATCTGGGAAAAGATAACATTTGGAAGGTATGAGAAGGAAGGGGTATCATCAGAAGATGGATCATATTCTAGCACCTTGTCATAGAGACATTTCTTGTCCAATCCTGAACTGTATCAACAGAAGCTACTTGAGGATGAGAGTTGGTTGAGTTTTCTAGGCATTCCCTACTTGAACATTATGGAGGTATCTCATTTGTATAAGGGGTTTATAAGCAGCTGTTCCATGGATGGTAAAAGATACACATCTAGAATTTATTAGTGTCTTGGACCAAGTCACAGGCATTGAGAAAATAGAGCAATTAAGGGAGATCATGAATTTTATAAAAGATTAAAGGAAGGAGAAATTTTTATGGTTATCCATAAAAAGATGTTAATTTCTTGTGTTGTCAAACAATTCAGATACCCGAACATCTATGAAGCTCAAGAAAAAAAATGTGGGTTTAGTAACTTATGGACAGTAGCATTTTCACAGAGGTAATTCATCTGTTAGGTAGAATAATAAGTGAATTAGTCTATTAATAATTGCATAATTTTAAAAGAAAAGCATGATTGGTTTAAGACACTAGCATTTTTGACTATGTCATGATAATGTTATGATGTTCTTAAGGATGCTTCCAAATAATGGCCTTGGATACTAAGAAAGGATAATAAAAATTCTTTCCCGTCATTGGCTCTTTTGCTTTTTGGGTACTTCTATTTTCCCTCTTAAATTTTAAAGTATGCAGTGTTAGAATCTGGACATTTTAAAGTTTGATTTGCAATCATCTAAACTCCAAATCAACAGAGGTCTCTTTCTAACATTGATTTACTCTCAGAGGGTCATTCATGAACATATTCATTACAGACACACTCCACGAATATTCAATAATACATCAATCACTGAGCTGTTTACATTAAGAGACACAATTGAAATTGAACAATATAATTCAATAAAATTGTTGGTCTTTTTATTTATTCATCTAAACCCTAGTTGCTCAGTCACTGTAAACAGATCCAATGAAAACAATTCACTTTTCTGTTGTTTCATGATTGATCTTCTCAAACACATGATTATTCTTAATTCAGACAAAATATTTCATTTCTTTAAGTACATGAAAAGGAATTAGAGCCAGCTGAATGCAATAAGGGATGAGGAAGGAAGACGCTCAATAAAAGGAAATCAAACCTGTTTACAAGTCTGGGACCTAAACACTTGTGAGGTTTGTGGTTTTGGAAACTATATTCATATGTTAGAGGAGAAAATGATGAAGTCTGGATAAACATGAGTTTAAAATGGCCTGGGTCAGATTCTTATTCCTCCTCATACCCTAAGTACCACTTTTAAACAAAGTTCCCCTTAATTTCAAAGAGATCCCATTCAGGCAAAGCACCAATGAACAGTGGAAGGAGAGAGAAATTCATTTTTTTTCCTGAGACCATCAAGACATATCTTTTATTCAGAAGGCAGGAGTTAAAATATGGATGTATTCATAAAAACAATTAACGTATATAGTGATCATGAGATACATCAAATTATCATCTCATGAAAGTGGTAAATCTTGGTCTCCTAAATCTGTTTTTTGTTTCCAGTTCTTCCACTTTGAATATATGATATTGAAAATATGCTAAATGTGGGCCTTGGGCAAATCAGAAACAGAGATTGGTAAAACATTAGGAAAACAGTTTTTCTTATTTCAATTTAAAATGTTGTGCTTATTTAGAAGGTAAAGAAAGTTAATATAAGTGCATTCTGGAATCATAAGGATGACCATCTGCTAAGCAATTACTATCCTGGAGTTTCAGGGTCCCTTAGGCATATGTATTTATTTATTTACATTTTAAGCTTGATGATTTTTTTAAGGGAGTGAGAACAGCCAGTTGAAACGAGCATATACCATATATGCAGTATCCCTACATACAGTATACTGCACATCACATATGCGGTCATTTTGGGTCAATGTAACTTCAAGTGATG
>NW_022589712.1:24765798-24865871 GCF_004348235.1 Phoca vitulina | reverse complement strand
AAAGAAAGAAAGAAAGAAAAAGAAAGAAAGAAAGAAAAAGAAAGAAAGAAAGAAAGAAAAAGAAAGAAAGAAGAAAGAAAGAAAGAAAGAAAAAGAAGAAAGAAAGAAAGAGAGTAAGACTGGCTGAAGGGAACTGGCAATTTAATTCCATGTGGCTGAGCATTTTAGTTGCATTCAGACACTTCTATTTTTATTTCTTCAAGCTGGGACCATTTCCAAGTAGGAAGCTATGGAACTATTGCTCTCCTGCCCACATTTAGTGCAATCCCCTATAATACTAAGGTTAGGTCAGCCTTTTCCCTGTCCCCTGCATTAAACCTACAAATAGATCAGATTTCATGATAAGGAACAAGTGAAAAAGGACAAAAGATTATAAGTGAAACATTGAACCAGCTTGACTTGAATTAGAATTGAATCAACTGTATAATCTAATGTTCACATAGTGCTTTGGCCTCAGATCCTGGTTGGTTTCATCCCATAGCATTTAAGTTATTCTTTCTTTTCTTCTTCCTTTTAAATTTTTTTTTTCTCATTGCCTTGCTGTGTTCTGGTACATTTAAAAGGATAGCTCTTTGTGTTTTATGCAATGGAAAATTTGCTGTTGAAGTCTTAGCCTTGAAAGGCATTGACTGTACCTAAAAACAGACAAAAAAAAAAAAAAAAAAAAAAGCAAGCACTCCTTTGCCCCGCCTCCCATTGGTTGTTTGGAAACAGCTATTTAACGCCAAGTTTGTACTTCATTCTTATCAGTCCGTTTGGTGAGATCAGAATGTGCCTGAATAACTCTGAAGGTTAAAATATGTTGACTGAATTTTCTGCTGCTACCATTCCAGAAGGCCAGCTAATACCATCACTGACTGTCAATAGCAGCCAGGCTCTGGCTCTGTCTTTCTCACGATCATGACACATAGTGCAAGTATTCTTGGCTTCTATATATCATAATCCCTGCATGGTATGTATTACACTGAGGATAAGAGCAGTGGGATGGCTTGCCCATGGGCCTGACAGATCTGGTCTACCAACATACAGAATTGCCCTTCCAATACAAAACACCCTATTGCATTGACATGTCATGATTCAGGGACCAAGTTTTTTATTTTGATCTTTTCTCAATCACAGGTGTTTTATTTACGGCATCTATAACATTTGCCTGAGAAAACTAGGTATTGTGGTTTTTATATTCAATCTCGTAATTATTTTATAATTCCAAAAATGATGCTCCACTGGTCTTGATTGCTACTTGAGTTGTAGATGTTCTTTCCAGTCCTTATTTACAGTGCAACCTAAAATCATTCATAGCACAAAACAGAAGAGTCTCTGCTTTTTTATAATTATTTATTCAGTTTTCTTACAGAATTGAATCATACCACATTATTATTGTTACCTAGCATTTAACAAATACTCATTGGCTAACAGGAACTTTCAAATATTACAAAATCTTCTTGCATGAGCTCATGCTAATGATACATTCTTCTTAGCTTAGAAGCATCTACTAAAATGATGCTAGGTATTAATCTTGCAATTTGTGGTGTGCTTACATTTATCTCCAAATAACATACAGTGTTTTGTCAGTTATTTACTTAGTTATTTATATGTTTACATGATTCCTATCATTGAAATACTCAGGGACTTTGACAAGTGTGCTGTCTTAGCAGAAAATAATGTTTAAGGGAGAAACAATATTATTTTTCACTTGACTACCTCAATACAGCAACTATTGCAGTTATTCTATGACTTATTGAACAATCATTATAAAGAAAGAAGATGAAATAGATCAGCCAATCACTCAAGCCATAGATACTGAATATTTACTCCGACTGGATTTCTCTCCAAGGTACCATGGGAGACCCAAAAGAAATATAACTCTCATCCAAAAGGCAAAATGATACTTTCAGGATAAACATAAATTTTAAAAAGCTTGTAACTGATTTTTATTCTTCTTTTTCCCTCAAGTTCCTCCTTTACACTCACGGCTTCCCTTGACCTCAAACGAGTGCCATCTGGGCAAAAGAGCAAGGAGCTATGTGGACAATCATTATTGAACAAAACATTAATCAGATTTAGATGATTTGATATGCAATTATTCTGAAGATCAATTATATACCATACCTAGTGGTCATAAAGCAGACCGAATTATATTCTTATATAAGTGGTACATCTTAGTTTCACTTATCTCTTTTCTCTTTCTGGTTTATTTTCTTTGCATAAATGATACTAAAAATGTGCTAAGTTAGTGAACTTAGATTAAGATATCCATAGAAGTGTATTTCAGGCAAAGATGTGTCAACAGGGCATTATGATACAACTGTTTATCATTAGAGTATATTTTAATGTTTATAATATTTTGACTTAAGGAATATTTCACAATTTTTTTGTTCATTGGGAAACACTGCCAATATTTCTTTTGCATTTTAAGCAGTTATTTGAAGGAAGGGTGGTATTAACCCATGAACTGTCTCTATCAAGCTCATCAGGAAATGGCTGCAAAGAAGGAATTGTCAGGTGGTGCCCCTGAGTCCTTTCGGAAAAGAGTGATCTCCTTTTGGGGAAGCTAAGAGGGATTTACATAGGAAGAATTGAGAATCGTCCTTTCTCCCCACCTCCCACCGATATTCACATTACTTGTTTCAGACTCTGTTTTCATCTTCCAAAGTAACATCCCACGTTTATAAAAGATTTGGTTCAACTTTGGGGAATTTTCCATTCAAGGTTCATTAATATGTTTTAGTATCTACTCTGGTAGTTCATTCCCTATTGAATCAGGATGAGTTATTTATTTTTTTTTTTTTAAGATTTTATTTATGTATTTGACAGAGAGAGAGAGAGCCTGCGCACAAGCAGAGAGAGCTGCAGGCAGAGGGAGAAGCAGGCTCCCCGCTGAGAAGAGAGCCCAAGGCTGGGCTTGATCCCAGGACTCCAGGATCATGACCTGAGCTGAAGGCAGACGCTTAACCAACTGAGCCACCCAGGTGCCCAAGGATGAGTTCTTTCTAAAGTTCTACAGGTTCAGATGTTGTAGGATCTCCACCCAGAGCAATCCTTCAAAAACCTCAGGGAAGAGCTAAAGTGTGTGTGTGTGTGTGTGTGCGTGTGTGTCTGTTTGGGGGAGAAAGGTATATTGAGAAGAACAGGCTAAAATGTATAGTGAAGCTTAGGAACTGTAGTGAAGATAAAACTAGGCAATTATGTCCAAAACCCCACAAATACAAAAATAACCATCTTTGATGATGTGCATTATCACTAAAAAGGATTGTTTTACATAAGATTTTTTTTTCCTGAACACAATATGAAAATAAAATTTAGAAAATTTAATTATTTGAAATGTGCATAGAGTACTTTGCATTCAAAGAAATACTGCAACTTTGCACTCTTAAGTAAGTCAATTGACTTCTCTGATTGTAATTTCTTCTGCAAAGCCAGGGGGTTGGACTAGGTATGTTAGATTTCTACAATTTCCAGGATTGAATGGTTCTGTGATGAATTTTATGAAACTTACCACATCTTAATTTATCAACCTAGTTACATATTTGTATGTAGGCGCTTCCTAAAATGATTTCACACTATTGATTGTGTTATCCTTCCTTAACATTCAGAGACTAATTAAAGATAGAGGAGAATGGGCAAGAGGCAAGAATAAGACATAGTTCCTGAAGCCCAAAGAACTAAAAGGCATGGTAGGCAATACAGTTTTTGAGGGAGATTGGAGGGAAAGTCATTATTTCAGTGCCTCTTTTGTGCCGTGTATATTATGTATGAGAGTTATTTAATTTTCACAACAACTCTGAAGTATTAATATCCAATTTGTACTGTTTGGTGAACTGGGCTCAGTAGAGCTCAAGATCCAGAGAGTTAAGAAGTAGTCCAGTTAGAGTATTTGGATTTGAGTGACTCCAAAGCTTGCATCCTCTTACCAGATCACAATATGATCTTTGTTTATGAGGGTGGAATAACAAAAGTGAAGTGCATATCAGAGACTGAGTAGCACACACAATAAAGAGCTTTATATCTAGGCTCCCATATAGTTCCAAGATCAATAATACATTTTATTAACCTTTGAATTTTTATTAAAACATTTCTTACTCAGAACAAATTAAAAGAAAGTACATAAGACCATCACGGTGCTAAGAAAGACTTATGTCTGTTGATTAAATGATATTATAATGCTAATCATAATACTAAAATATTGACTAAATAAATAAGCATCCAAGCCTTGAGCTAAGGCCATCATCTTTTCTCATAACACAGAGATACTTTCACAAGAATGATACGCACATAAAATTTGCCGTCTATACGAGATTACCTAAGCAATTATTATTATTTTGTAGAAGGTTTGTATTGCACTTCAAATCCATTAATGAATATTGAGGGTTTTGTGTTCAGATCTATGAAATGAAGGATAGTTAATGTTTATTCCTATAATAACTAAGAAGCTATCAAATATTTATTATTGGATTGAGACGATGGAAAGGGCGAGAAGAAGGAAAAATGAGTCTATTTTTAAAGGAAGAAAAATGCAATTAAATCTTTTTGGGGTAGAAGAATTTTCAGAATTATTATAAATAGAAGGGCCTATCTCAGCTTGATTACTTCAAAACAGCTTCCTGCAACCTCCCACCAAGTAGATGAGCAATTAGTATAATCACAGCAATAAGTCAAAGACACTTGCTGTTCAAACTTGTGTTGCAACTCTTCCTTTTGGCATTGCTCCTAGGCTATTCCAATTGCACACACACAGACATGCATGCACATATTTAATAAAATTGTATTTGGTAAAAGGCAAAATGCCTAAGAATGACTTCTTTTTTGTATCAAGGTTAAATAAAGGACACTGAACAAGTAAAGCTGTGCTGAAAAGAACAGTAGCCAAGGCAGGGATATTCTTATACCCCAAACAGTCATGCAGATGGAAGTCTGGCCAACAAAACCATAAAGCATCAACTCTAACTGTGAGTCAATCTGTCAGCCCGAGTACAAGGTGACTCAGGGAAAGATTGCATTTTGTTTTCTGACAAATACTCTGAAGTTCTAGTCATTTTTATAGTGTTGGATATTATTGGCAGAAAAGAATAAAAACTAATTCACAAATGGGAAAGAGTGAACTTTTAATAATTAATTATTTACTTAAAAAATAGAGTGAGAGTAATCAAGTGAATTGATTTAAGAAATTTTCAGTAGGTATATATTAAAACTACTCTGTGTCTACTTATCAGTTTGAGAGACTGGTATAATATTTGTATGTCTTCTGCTACTGAGTTGATTCAGTACAAAAGGAATTATTTCTAAGAAGTAGTGCAGTAAAATATATTTTGCAATGCCAATCACATAATCTTTTTGCTTTTAGAATATCCAATTTCAATGATTGCTTTAAATCTCATCTACTTATTCAATTAATTTTTACTCCAGGCTCCCAGGTTATTGGTTTGTCTGGGTAGCTGATGCGCCCGTTATGATTTTTCACTAGTTTGGGAAGTTCTTCTGCAGGTGTTTCCAAATGCTTCTTTCCTTTTCTCTCTTATTAAGGAAATTCACAAACACAAGGGAAAATGTCAACTTTAACTATTGGTATAGCAAAATGCATTGAGTAAGTTGCATCTATTAAAAGACAAACAGCAAGCTCCTTTTGTTATGATTATTCATTGTGAATATATATTATTTTATGGTCAAAAGAAATCTGACTTTTCTGGGTAAATGATGTATTGGAAACCCTGAAAACACTTCAGTACTTAGTTTGTGTTCTCAGGGGATAGCATTTTATATCTTTGAAGCACTTTGCTTACTGAATACACGATTTTAAGAAGAGAGATTATTAGTAACACTAAGAAATATCAAGGCATAAGATCAAAATGGAAAAAAAAATAGAGAAGGACAGAAGATTGGCTTGCAATAGTGTAAGTTATCCTGAAAGTAGATACATAGAAAGAAGAGAACAGCAAGAAGAGATGAAACTCTAGGCACAGAAATTAAAGATCAAAGGTCAATGCCATATAAGAATCTGAATCAGCTAGCCAAGATAGCTGATTGACATCATCCTTTAAAGTCACAAAAGAAAAAGAAAAATATAAATGTTTAAATAATATAGTTTATCATAAATGCCACACCATGATGGTACAGCTGACTGAAAGAATGTAGTCGTATCAATATAAATGCATTATCATTTGGCATATAAAGGCAAATAATTGATAATCTTGTGAAATTTGGCTTAAATTTGAAGAATATCTCAGTTTCTAGTAATGTAGGTGTTATGGGCTGAATTATATCCCCTCAGGTTTGTTATGCTGAAACTCTAACCTCTAGCACCTCAGAATGTAGCTTTGAGGATAAGGTCTTTAAAGAGGTAATTAAGTTAAAAACGAGGTCAGTAGAGTGGGCCCTAATCCAATATAACTGGTGTCCTTATGAGAAGAGGGAACTTGGACTCAGACATGCACAGAGGGAAGACCATGGGAAGGCAGAGGGAGAAGATGGCCAAGGAGAAAAGCCATAACAAAACCCAGCCCTGCTGACACTTTGATCTTGGTCTTCTAGAGTCCAGAACTGTGAGAATTAGTTGTTTAAAGCACCCAGTCTGAAGTACTTTGTTATGCCAGCTCTAGAAAACTAATACACTGGGTCAGCATTTTATCCAAAGGACATTAGAAGGAAGAAATCTCTATAGAACATGAAAAACTGATGATTCCTTTGAAGGACCTAAAGAATCTCCTAGATTTGTCCTGGCCCAAGTGCTCTGGTGGTCTAGAGGCTTCATGAGGGTCCTCATTGATTTTTCCTTACAAACTTGGAGATGAATAATAATTACCCAGAATGCTGGATGGAGAAAAAAAAAAAAAAAAACAAACCTCATAGAGCCTTATATGAGGCTGTGTGTGTGTGTGTGTGTGTGTGTCTAGAACTCTGCAGTGAGGAATGTCTTATGACTGACCAGTGATGTCTACCCTGGGTGAGGGGTAGGAAGTGGCTGCTCATATATATATATGGTGCCTCCAAATTAAATCACAACTTTTTAAAATCAAAATATCTTTTGGGTATGAATCAGATTGCTCATGGGTCATTACTCTGATCATCTTGGACTTAGAGTTATTTCATTTATCTTCCTCATTATTTATTTAACCAAATAAAGAAGTTTAGATATAAATGGAAATTATAAAGCAAATCAAAAATGTAAAGTGTTGAAGACTATTTACATTTTTTTGAGTGACAGGGGAGGCATCCTACAGTTACTGCTTTCTAGTAGATGAGCTCCTTCAACAAAATGATAAAACTAGATACGGTTACTACTTAGAAAGCATAGCTACTTAAAGAGTTGATGTCCATGTTTTACAGAATTTAGACCTCATGGAGTCATTTAATATTTAATAAGCAGCAAAATATGGTGTTTTTAGAGTAGTCATCTTCTCTGGAGTCCAAAGGAGGGAGAATAGTAATATATGTCCCTGTCAATTCCCACATATTACCTGCATTCTCAGAGGTTATAGGATTCTTCCCTCTTGGCTTTTGGAAATACGAGGTAAAGACATGCCACTCTTTTTTTTTTTTTTTTTTTTGATTCCCTTCAGTGCCTGGAGTTAATGCTGGTAAAATCAAGCCCCAAGAGGCTTCAACTCTCTCACTGAGGAAAAAAGCTCTGAATCTAAAAAAAAAAATTTCCATTCAGGTCTGCCAGAGAGTTATTCCTCTTCTCTTCTGGCAGGGAACCTGAAGAACCTAAAGCAGTTCTGCTTGCTCTGGGGTCATGGTGTCAGCCTTGATGCTGACCAGCAAAGGACGCTCAGCTACTGTTAAAGCAATTTTTTGAGGGGAGGAAGGAAGCTGCATAATTGGATTGGATTAATATCAAGGCATCCTTTTGGGGAGGATGCTCTGTTTAATTTACAACCACGTTCCTTTCCAGGTAAAACCGTCTTCCTTTGCCAATTATTGGTTAATCAATATTCTCAGTACCACCCTCCAAATCTCTACAATATTCAGTGTTACTTTAAACATTTGGATCTACAACAGAAGATCTATCATTCTGTTGACTATTTTGAAATTAGAGACATAAAGATAACAGAAAAGGCAAATCAGAGATGGATCAAAAATATTATAAAATATCTAGGAAACTGTTTCCATAATTCTGCATATTATTTTTTGTATTTTTCTAAATTTAGTTTTTTTGGTTTTAAGAACTGAACTAAATATGCTTGGTACTTTCTAAGCACGGATTTTTTTTTTCTATCCTAATGTTATTCGTCACAAATTAATTATCGATATGCCTTTTCTTCTGTGAATCTTTGAACAGTTTGCAATGGTTCTTGGAGATAGTTATCCTTATTTTACAGGTGTGATACTAAGGCAGAAAATGCTGAGGTAATTTACTCACAGTTTCCCAGAAATCTATACTATGTCAACTTCAAATTACAAATCATAGTGCATGCTGGGGCATATATTGGGCTTCCCTTTGATTAATAGAGCAGAGGCTGAGCCTGATGACCTCTCGAGGAGGTTTTCAGCTCTGTAATACAAGAATCTTAATTCTGATGAATGGTCTTGATGGTAACTAGAACCAATCTATTCCTCTACACTCTAGTTCAAAATTTAAGACAAGGCACTCACTCATACAAAATGATATTTTTCCTCTCCACTAATTTGTAGAGAAGGAAATCCACTTCTGCCAAATATTATTACATTCTGATTTATTTGTGAGTGCAGGTTGGTAGACGGACCTATCTCATTCACACGTTTGTTTGGAAACTCTACAGAGATTTTGAATTGAGGGACAGACACAGTGGGAAGTTTGGTTTTAGTTAAGTGAATGACATGTTTGTACTGGACAAGGTAGCATAAGTTCTCCTAAACTTCCAGTCTGGGCATGAGCTGACTGCACTCACAAAATAAGCTGATGATATTCTGATTTTTTTTTTTTTTTTTACCAAGAATAATTAAGCAAGATGCAAATTTCCCAGCAGATCTGTGTGATTAAAGTGTGAATATTCTTTTTTTAATTAATAAATTGATTTTGTGTAGTCTTTTTTGTTAGGTTAATTTTTATTTTAGTTCCAATACCTTGATTCTTGGTGCTTAGAAAGAACAGCAATCTTATCTGTGTCTAAATAAGGGGAACAAATACTTAACTTTTTCTTCCTTATTGCTTTTGAACTCCAAAATGGCAGGCTTAAAATAAAGAAAGAAGCTGCCCTGCATGGAAATACAATAATAGTTATTGTGTGTTAACTTCTCCTGAGCATTAGGTTGTCTTTCCTATGGGAAGTATGTTAATGGCCCCAAAAACCTTGCTGGAGAGTTAAGGTGAATGTGGGGAATCTGGTGATGAGTTGGAACTTGGAAGAGGTCTAATTTTTTGTCCCTTTTACTCTTGCTCATGTGACCAAAGTTTGGAATCTAGAGTTTCATCTTCAACCCTTGGAGGCATATAGTACCTTGATTTGGTGGCTTAGGTGCTCTCACAGGAAATCCATATTATAATTGGTCCATATCTAAGAAAAAAAAAGTAGGAGATAACATTAAAAAACAAAGGTTTAGAACAATAAAGCTCAGTGAAAAACCGCAAATATTATTTTGATGTTTTTAGAAATCAAAGTATATTTGAAAGTTTCTGGGACCTTGTAGTAAAATATGACTGAAACCGACAAAAAAATAAGAAAATTTTCCTAATGATAACTCATACTTCACAACTTTATTCTTAATGATGAATAAAGACAAAATTTTAGATATCATAGACCACTCTTTGCTTTGATGTTCACTGAGAAAGGGGACATCATTTTCTCAAATTAGCCCCAGATTTTAATAACTTGATGTCTGTCTTGTAGTTTTCAATACTTGAAAATCTTTGTTTTAAAATTAAAAGCCCAAGTCCATATGAAATGATACAAATGTTTTGTTTTTTAAATTTTATTTTATTATGTTAGTCACCATACATTACATCATTAGTTTTTGATGTAGTGTTCCATGATTCATTGTTTGCTTATAATACCCAGTGCTCCCTTTAATACGTGCCCGCCCATCACCAGGCTAACCCATCCCCCTGCCCCTTGAAATGATACAAATATTTAATACAAGATTTTTATCTTGTATTTAGAAGATATTGTCATAGTTTTTCAAACTTAGACAAATACATTTGTCTGCATGTTTTGAAGAGATTTGCATATACGGATGAAAACTTACTTATGTAATATAATCAGTAGAACCTTTAAAGATTAGTCTGAAAAGCAAAACGTTATACGAATGTGAAGCTGTCACCTTAATAACATTCATTATGTTTATTTTTAATAAACATCTTGGCATATAAGTGTAGGAAATCAAGTAGAATTCAAGTTACAATGGCACTGAATGGGTTAGGCATAGGACATACAGAACCTAAGGTTTTAAATAATTCAATGTTTTCCTTGAATATAGTAATTAATTAGTATCTAATGTGTTCCTTTGGTTGTAGTATTTAGCCCTATGTTTTTATAGTCTGAACAAGTCGGCATTTTTGAGTTGCTTTCAGAAAAGAAGTAAATGCTTGAAAGAAATGATCAACACCCTAGATTCAGATGGGAAAAAAGTCTTGCCAGTTATTAAAAAGAGGTCCAAAATTCCATTAAAATACATATGGGCAACCAGATTTATGCCCAGAAGTACAAAATACTACAATTATTGAACACAAAACATTTTTATAATTGTTTAATTTCAAATACATATAAATCATATTTGAATCTAGCAATAATATGTAGATTCTATTCAAAAGTCATATAAATCTTTGTCTTTGAAGTTCATATAATGTTATAGAAAACTCAGATATTTTATTTTTTCCTTTTTTCTACAGATTCATTACCCTGTAGGTTTCAGTTAGTTAATATTGAACAGGGATTCAGGGAAGGATTTCTTTTTTTAAATCATAGAAGATAGCTGAATATGCTCATAAACTTTGATGGATATTCCAGTAGAATAATGAGGCCAAAAACAGATGAAATCAGTTCACAGGCCTGGAGGAGAGAAACAAAGCAGACAAGGGAAATGGATGTTAAAGCTGTATTTCTACAACTGAGTAAGGAAGGTAAATTTGGAAATTTGCTTTTTAAACACTATGAATACATTATTTCTCTAATATAATCCTGGGGCATGCCCAATTACCCTGTTTTTTATGATGTTTATAGACATGTATAAACAGTGAAATGCATTTTTGGGAGTTTGAATAGCTTTGTATGTTGATATATTAATCTTTGGGTTTATTCTTCTTCACTTCTTTGTCCATGACTTTTCTCTTTCTGTATTGGCTCAGGAAAATTAGAAATTAGCAGGAAAGCAAAGAGCAAGTATCAATCATTATTCTGTTAGTTTGTTGATTGGTTTTCTTTTTTGTTTTCAAACTTACAAGTAGGATTCTGAAGTACTCATCAGAAATCACTGGAAGTGGAGGGGAGCAAAGTGTTCCTTGAGTTGCTGTAATGCAGCAATTATTGTTAGAAACAGAAAATACTGGGAGAAAAGAGTCTATGCCTCAGACTATCTATTGCCTTTTAAGAGAGCACCGAGTCACAGCAGTGCTGTGGATCTGCGCTGGCTCCTCTTGTCTTAGCGGGGAGAAGTTGCCAACAGGACCTCTTTGACCGTTGCTTGTCAGTCATCTGACAATATTGATGGCTGCCTGTGTCTCAAGATGTTGTCAACCCTGTTTGTACTTTCCCCTTTCCATTGTGTAGCCTTGCACACTTATAAATTCCCTACATGAGACATGGGGTCCTTGATAGCCAGAGTGAACACTTGCTCTTTAAGACCTTGGAAAGTTGTGACCCCTCAGACACTTGACGCAGTTATACATTGGGGATACATTCAGTGCCTTTTGCAAAAGAAATATAAAAATGGCAAGACTTTATGTTTAGGTAGTGCCTTACAATTCCCAAAGCCCTTTAATACCTTCCTCACTGTTCCAATTATGGTAAGTGATGAGGCCTGAAGTTTATAGAGTTTGGAGAGCTTTCTTTAAGAAAATTAATAAAAAGTTATAATTTCAAAATAAGTAACAGAATAACTTCCTTTAGAAGGAGAAAGGCTGAAAATATTACAAAATCATAAAATCTATAGAAATAACTAGGTATTTTTATTCTTATGATTTTTTTTTTTAAGATTTTATTTACTTATTTGGCAGAGAGACACAGCCAGAGAGGGAACACAAGTAGGCGGAGTGGGAGAGGGAGAAGCAGGCTTCCTGCGGAACAGGGAGCCCGATGTGGGGCTCGATCCCAGGACCCTGGGATCATGACCTGAGCTGAAGGCAGACGCTTTAATGACTGAGCCACCCAGGTGCCCAAAATAACTAGGTATTTTTAAGAATCAGCTGCCCAAAGACATTTTCATATTGTTTATATTTTTGCTACATATTTTTGATTATACATATGACAATAGCCTGTGATATTTCCTAGAGAGACAATAGAAAGATAATCTAGTCTTTTCTCTAGTATGGCTAATCCTTTCTTTAAAAATTAAACATTTAAAATTTTAACTAAAAAGTAAATTAAACTCAACAGTAAGAGAACAAAGAACCTGCTTTTAAAAAATGGCCTAAACATCTTACCAGATAACTCACCAAAGAAGACACATAGATAGCAAATAAGCATATGAAAAGATGTTCCACATCTTGTGTCACTAGAGAAATGAAAATTAAAATAACAATGATACCACTATACACGGTTAGAATGACAAAAACCCAGAACAGTGACAACACCAAATTCTGGCAAGGCTGTGGAACAACAGGAATTCTCATTCATTATTGTTGGAAATGCAAAATGGTACAACCACTTTGGAAAACAGTTTGGTGGTTTCTTAGAATGCCGAATGTACTCTTTTTTTCTTTAATACTGAAATATTGGTTTTATTTATATATTTTGAACACTATAATTGAGCTGTAATCATATACCTTCAAATTCACACATTTAAAGTGTATAATTCAATGCTTTTTAGAACAGTCATAGAGTTGTGCATCCATTACTGCAGTTTAATTATAGAACATTCTTAACTATACAATCTAGCAATCACATTCCTTGGTATTTACCCACAGGAGTTGAAAACCTATGTCCACACAAAAGCCTGCACATGGATATTCAAAGCAGCTTTATTCCTAATTGCCAAAACTTGGAAGCAACCAAGATTTCCTTCAGTAGATGAATGGATAAACTGTAGTACATCTAAATAACAGGATATTATTCAGTGATAAAAAGTGCTATCACGCCATGAAAATATGTGAAAGAAAACCAAGTGCATATTACTAAGTAATTGAAGCCACTTAGAAAACTTTACATAATGACATTCTGAAAAAGGCAAAACTATGGAGACAGTAAAAAGATCAGTGGTTGCCAAGCTATGGGGGGATCAAGGAGTGGTGGTGGTGGGGGAGGATGAATAGGCAGAGCACAGAGGATTTTTATGGCGGTGAAAATACTGTGTATAATACCATAATGGTGGATACATGTCACTAGACAGTTGTTCATACCCATAGAATGTACAACACCTAAGAATGAAATTTAATGTAAACTATAGACTTAGGGGATAATGATGTCAATGTAAATTAATCACTTGTCAAGTGTGCTACTTTGGTGAGTGATGTAGATAGTGGGGGAGGCTATGCATGTGTGGGGGGCAGGGGGCACATAGGAAATCTCTGTAGTTCTTTCTAAATTTTTCTATGAACTTAAAAATGCTCTAAAAGAATTAAAACCTTATAAAATTACTCTAGTTCTAAAAATAAAAAAATAAATTAAAAATAAATTTAAATTTTTGATAGTTTAGAAATGTTTATTTATAATGTCAATAAGAATTTTAAAAGTTGTGGTCACATTTAGAAACTGTGATCATGTAAAGAAAACTTATATAAGCCTCTTTTCAATTATGAGTCTTTGCAAATATACTTGCTTTGTATTTCTGATACAGATTTGTGCCCTACAAGCACAGAATTTCCAATAAATTTCATTGTGTGCAATTCTCATCAAAAAGGGAAAAATGGTAAATTTATAATTTATATGCTACATTTTCAAGAACTTCCATTTTGATCTGACATTAATAAGAACATAATTCTCTATTTAGAATCTTATACAACTACTGCTTGGAAGAATTTTTCCCACAGTTATTCCAGCTCTGTAGATTTTAGCATTGTTTTTCTTCCAATGCTTACATAGTTCGGGTGCCAGACACCACAGGACACATTCATTGTGCAGTAGTATCTCTGGCCCTGCACATTGATCGGTGTCATGATGCCAAGAGAGTCAATGGGTGGCAGGAGTTTTCCTGGAGCCCAGTGTTGCACATAGAGAGAAAGCAATAACCTAACGATATGCTGAAGTGACTGCAAGCCACATAGATATATTCTACTGAAATCAAATGAAATTATCCTCATACTGGTTACATACTACTGTGTAAAAAAACACCCTATAATATAGTGGCTTAATTCAGTTATGTTTTCATTGCTTACAGTTCTGTGGGTCAGATATTCGGGGTGTAGTAGGGATGACTTGTCTCTGCTCCATGTGGTATCTATCTGGAGTGGTTTGACTGGGGCTAGAAGACCAAAGGTGGTTTTACTCTTGATACCAGGAGCTTTGTGGCTACTGTCAAACTGAAGCACCTTGATTTTCCTTTATGTGGGTTCTTTCTCCATATGATATCTTATTCGTTATGGTTTTTCTCCCCACATGGCCTCAACCTTGGTTCCAAGATTAAAAGCAGAAGCTGTAAGTCTTCTAAAAATAGGGCTTTAAGATTTCATTTCTGTAGCATTCTATTGGTAAAAGCAAGTCACAGGACCAGCTCAGTTCAGGGGAGTGAGGGGAAATAGACTCTACTTCTTGAAGGGAAGAGCATTACAGTCACATTGCAAAGGGGTCTGGACAAAGGGAGGAGTGATTTATTGGGGCCCATGTTTAATAATCCACCACAATCCCTTATTCAACTTCTTTTTGGCTGGATTCCAGAAATGTCTACAACCATTGCAATAACACCTACTTCAAGGAGTGTTGTGACCGACGGTGAGGAGTCAGTGGTTTTAAACAATCACTGTTAAACAATCACTACAACCACTGTCAGTGGTTTTAAAAAATCACTAGTTTTAGAAAGTATAAAAATATATATAACCGTGTGAATACACTTTTAGGGCCTAGACAAAACTCAGATGTTTGGAAAGGTCTCATGCAAGTGAGGAGCACTGAGGCCTAACCTCATGAGCATCAGCATTTAACTGTCTCTGGGCTTTCGCATCCACTCTTGATCAGGCCAAGATTGATAATTTATCTTTCTCTCCTTCCCCATATCTAATTAATCTGCAAACACCATTGACTCAACAGTTAAAAACATACCCCAAATTCAACAATTTCTAAAGGATTTTCACACTAGCACATTAGTCCAAGACATCAGCATCTTTTGCTAGACCTCTTACCGTAGACTCCCATCAAATCCCCCAATCTGATTCTTGCCTCTTGGTAGTAGTCAGAGTGAATTTTTCAAGGGTAAATTGAATCATATGACTTTTCAGTTTTAAATAATTTTGATTAACTCCCAACACACTGAAACATATTTCAAATCTCCTCCGTACTGGCCTGTTGTGGGTTACCTCTATGATGTGATTTTCTACCAGTTTCTTTCTTTTTCACTCTCTTACTCTCCTCTACCTTTATTTTCTTAACCACCACTTGAATATATGATTCTTGAGAATAGATATTTTTGCTCATCACCTCATCCCCTGGACCTTGCCTGGCACAAGGTAGTGTGACATAATAAGCAAAATAATTTATTTAAATTTGTTAAATAAATGGATATTATATAATTGAATTTTAACAGCAAATTTTATAATATATATATTATCTTTATTGCATTTGAGAGAAAAGATTCTAAGAAGTGAAATGACCAAAATCACCTTAAATGTATGGCAGAACTAGGGTCCAGACACTGGGTAAGTGTTCTTTCTACTAAACACTTGCTAACATGGGTGCCTGGGTGGCTCAGTTGGTTGGGCGACTGCCTTCGGCTCAGGTCATGATTCTGGAGTCCCAGGATCGAGTCCCGCATCGGGCTCCCTGCTCAGCAGGGAGTCTGCTTCTCCCTCTGACTCTCCCCCCTCTCATGTGCTCTCTCTCTCATTCTCTCTCTCAAATAAATAAATAAAATCTTTAAAAAAAAATAAACACTTGCTAACATAATTTTAAGGCTTATGTTATTGTTGTTGTTTTTTTTGAGATTTTATTTTTAAGTAACCTCCACACCCAAAGTGTGGCTTGAACTTACAACTCCAAGGTCAAGAGTTGCATGCTCTACTGACTGAGCCAGCCAGGTGCCCCTTAAGGCTTATGTTTTAATAAGAGATAAACTTAACGCATTTTCTTACTGTTGGAGAGAGTACCATAAGCACATGAAAGTTAGCTTTATTTCTAAATCTCTTTTGAATGTTTGCTTTTATAATTATAAGCAAAATATTTATAAGGGGATACTCATAGGAACTTGCCTTTGGCATACCACGTTGTGGTCTTTAATTTTTGGTAGAACACATTTAGGTATGGATTCTATTCCACAACCATTGTTATCACAAAGCTAATGACACAATTCAAAAATAATGTGGTAGTCAATTTTGTTTTCTCAGATGATTCTCTCTCAGAAATTTTATTGAGTAACTATTTATGAAGTTCCAGAAAGGAAATCACAATCTTTTAGGGAGTCAACATCTCTTTTCTTTTTGATGTGTGAGGGCACAGGACTTGAAAGTTCATATTTAGCATCCAAGAATGATACTAACAGACCTTCCAGATCTCCTTATTGTGTTAAATATCACATGGTTAAACTGTGTTATTTTCTAAATTGAGATTGCCGAGGCCATCTAGAAATAAGAGTTGGAGAGAAATGTGGTTGGGGAGGGGAATGTGTGGAAGAAAGGAGAGAAGAGTGGGAACAAAAGAGAGAGAGCTTAAGAGTGGCCATCCCATAAGCATCCTGGTTGTAGATGGCGCTGATTATGCTCAATGTCAGTTTTTCTCTCTGTAGGATATGGATGGTGAAGTTTCTCAACTGTCTTGGGGAGTCAGAGCATAGATTAAAGCAAGCTGCCTCAGGCTCCGGGCAGGGGGAAGCAAAACAAGAACTAATTTCTTTGCTTTGAAAAAAATACAATAAGCAAATAAGTAGTAGGTTTAATAAAGAACTGGTGAAAGCTTTAAAATATTTTCATGAAGATTTCTAACCATACATCAGTCCTATCCTCAAGATATACTTATATCATGAGTCAAATTGTCTCTAGGGATCTATTAGATATGCTGACTAATTCCTTAATAAGCTTTAGAAATTAGCTTATTCCTTAATAAGTCTTTAAAAAATGAGCAACCAACATATTTATCAGGTAAGCAGTGCATGCTGGGTAAACACTCTCTATATATTATTTACTTAGGGCATTGCTCTGATCTTTTATGAATACTGTCTGATGTCTGAGGAAGAAATACATATTTCTCTTCTCTTTCATATTTTTTAAGCCAAAGGCAGGATTTCTTCTTCCATTAAAAATTTAATAAATTCAAAAATAAGGAAATTGCATATAAAAAAAGGCTAGATTTCTCTTTAGGCCTTCCACATTAAAATAACATTAAAAAGGATGAAAACAAAGCAAATTTAATTTGTTTTCCTGCTTTCTCACTTCTTTATTCATACTTTTCTGTCTTCTATTAATTTTCACCAGAGCCAGATCGTGTTTTCTCTTAACTCTCAAATTCCCTCACTTTTGTTGGTTTAAGCGATACCCACAGGGGACATTTTTCAAAGTGGTATGCTAGGATTTAGCTGTGGGAGGCCCATTAATACACCACATAGAATTTTACTCCACATAATGACATTTAAAGAGAGCTATTTGTTTTGACTGTGTTCTTTGTGTAGTCCTGAAGGTTACCATAGTAAAACCCCTTTGGCAAATGTGCAGTCAGAAATTTCTGGGTTAGAGTGGTAGGGGGTAAGGAAGAGGACAATTCCAAAATATTTCATGAGCAAAATCCTGATGAAAGGGAGAGGCTCTGAGGCCTGGTTTGTTTCCATTTCCTTCTCTGAGAAACAAGAGCAAATGACTCTCAATCTCGGCTCCCTCTCCCCTCAGAACTCTGTACCTCCAATAAACTTTCTGATTCTTCCTATAAATTGGATTTTATGATATTTAGTATCAGGTCATTTTTTGGTTATGAATATTGAGTTTCTTGGCTGTAGTTACAAATGATCAGGAAGCCAAAAATTTCAGAGGAGGTGAACAAGGGAAGGATTTGAAAGCAGATAGGTCTTTGTTTCAACCCTTAATTTGCTACTACTGATCAGCTGAATAAACTTGGGTTAGTCACTTTACTTCTCTGATGCTCGTTTCTCCCTCATCTGTAAAAATGGAATGATACTACACATTCTATCAGAGTTCTCATGAAAACTGATTAAGATGAAGAGAAATTTCCCAGCACAATTCTTGGTCCATGGTAAGCACAGATAAATGTTAGCATCCCAACTTTTCTTAAATTTGTTACCATTTTGGGTAAAATAAGCAAAGAGAAATGTGCATTCTCTTTTATTAGAGCAAATTTTTTGCAAAGTCCTATAAAGAAAAGAAAACAATGGCCATCATGGTTGCTGAAGATATGCAGCTAGGCGAGTTTCATTTGACCCTGCTCAATCTGTTCTGTCTGAATTCTATCAGGTACATCCAAATAATGTAACATCCTCTTCCATTGTGGCTAAATGTTCACATTATGTCTTGATGATTCATGCATTTGAAGGGAAATTGAATTAACCAAGGAGAGAAATAAAAAATTTAAGAATAAGTTTAACAAGATCAATTCTTTTATAATTGGACCGCTTGCTCTCAGCCTTGAAAAATAGCATTTAAAAAGGTGTTCATGGTCTGTGACTATCATTTGTAAAGTGAAAACTAAGTTTCTTGCCCAAAGGCTCAGCTGGAAACGGTGTCTTTGAAAAGACTTTTTTATTCTAAAGAATCCTTCAGCATCTGTATAGCATGTTTTCTCCTAGATTATTATTCTTGTCACTACCCTGCTTTAAACTGAGAGTATGAGAAATTATCATACACTCAACTCCTGGTCCTTAGCCTTGTCTTTATCAAAACAGCATTACTTTTATTCCTGCAAATAAGCATATTGTGCTATAGCTTTTTGGAGTTGACAAGCTCTACATTACTACTTATTAGCTGTGTGACTTTAGCCAACCCACTTAATATTTCTCAGCCTCAGTTTCTTCATCTATCAGATAAGGATAATAATTCATATGTTTTTGTGAAGGATTCATGGGCTAAACAATTATTGAAAATTTCCTACATGTTGGGGTGGGAGCTAGGTTCCAAAGATGGCCACCAATGAAAAATGTCTCCTGAAATTGACACCTTTGTGTTGTTCCCCTCATACAGAATATGGACTGCCTTTGCAAGGCATTTTGACACAACTGATATTTTAAAAGGAGAATGGGAGTTAAGGGGACATTTTAGGAAAGATAAAGACCATCAGCAAAAGCTACAAAAGTAAATTTGAATATGCTTATAAGATAATAAGACCAACTGACAAGAGAAGAAACAGCGTATTAGAAAATGAGAGAAATAAGATTTGATAGGAAAATAAAACAGAAGTGACACTCTGCCAGATCTGGTCTAAACCTTGAGATGTCCTGGAAGCACCAGCTTTTGTGCTGTTAGGAGTCTTGAGCTGCCATGTAAAAGTCTGGCTACCCAGCTACCCTGTTAGAGACAACATGTGTAGAGATACTGGGAAGAGGTCACAGGGAGAAGGAAAGAGAGAGAGGCCAAACCATCCCAATAGTTGCCCTAATGTTCCATTTGAGTGTAGACTTCCAACCATTTCCACCAATGTCTTGAATATGTGAGCCCCTATCTGCCACCTGACTGCAGTTTCATTATAGACTCCAAGCAAGACAAGCAGAGAAATCATGGAGCTAGGCACAGGTGAACCCACTAAATTGTGAGAAATAATAAAATGACTGTTTTAATTGGCTAAGCTTTGTGTGAGTCTGCTATTTGGCAGGCAGTAAATAACTGAAACAGCTGGGTAGTTTGCACATATGTATTCTTTCACTGCATTTCTCCCCAACTCTTCACTTTCCCTCCTGTTTAGTCCTTGGTCTTTTCTTTTTTTCTTCTTCCAATATACTCTCTGTGGACAGCTAACTTATTCTTACAGCTTTAAGGACTCTGTTCATGGCTCTATAATCTATTTCTCTATTCATGCCTTTTCATCTGTGTTCTGGAACTGTACCTCCATCAGCTTAATTCATGCTTCTTTTTCTTAAGGTCTTCACCATAATCATAATAGTCTTCCATTTAAGGATTTCCATCATTATCCATATAAATGTCAAGGCTCTCTGCATTCTGTTGACATTTACTATCAAATCTTATTTCTTTCATTTCCCAACCAGCATGCTTTCTGTTCTTGTCAGTCGATCTACTCACTAGCCCATAAGCAATAACTCCTTTTATGTCTTTGCTGATGGTGCTACCTTTTTGAAATGTCTTCTCAACTTCTTTCCATTTTTCTAAATATTTATTAATCCTCCAGTTTTAACTTGAGTCCAATATCTTCTGTGACTTTCTCCTAACTTCTTTTTCATTGCTTTTCTTCATCTTTGTTTCTACAGGATTGATCACATAATTTCTGTCTCTTCATATATTATTTTACATGTTGGTTAATGGGTAGTTGCTATTGGTTACTAATCATTATAGAGGCGGGTTTGTCTAATATTGAAGATATTCTTTCTTGACATTTTACTTTAGAGCAGAATATCAAGGTTTAGGAAGACATTAAAAATTTGACATTTTAGCGGTTTCATGTATGGAGGGCAAGAAGTCAGAGGGCAGGGGAAGGTAAAAGATTGTGAAAAGTGATCTATGCCAGGCAAAAGGTTTTGTAGTTTACCCTGTAGATGCTAGAGAACCACGAAAAGATTTTGGAAGGAGAGTAAAAACCACTGGTTTATATTTTCGCTAAATAAAGTTGCTGCTGTCAAGAGAACAGCATGAAGGGTTGTGATTTGGAGATGGGGGTGTGGAGTAAGTAGGTTGAATGGAGATACTAGAGCAATTACTAGGTCAGATGAGAGATGATAAGAACCTGAATCAGAGTAGTCGAAGTGCAGAAGGGAGACAGAGGACACTTAGACGTCTTCAGAGAGAAGACTCTTCAGAATGCAGTTACCGATTGGATGAAGGAAAAAGAATGAATATTATTCCCAGATTTCTGACTTAGGTAATGGTTGTACCTACAGCAAGATGGAGAATGCATAATGTAAATCAAGCAAATGGGGGGGTGGGGTGTTCGTTTTTTTTCAGATGTCTTAAATTTAAATTATCTGTTGGATATATAAGTGGAGATATTCAGAGAGTTATGGAAATATGGGTTTGAAGGTGAAGGGAGTTTTGACTGAAGAATATAGATTGAATTGTGCAAGACTGTTGAATCACAGATCTGTACCTCTGAAACAAATAATGCAATATATGTTAAGAAAAAAAAAAGAAGATAGCAGGAGGGGAAGAATGAAGGGGGGGAAATCGGAGGGGGAGACGAACCATGAGAGACGATGGACTCTGAAAAACAAACTGAAGGTTCTAGAGGGGAGGGATGTGGGAGGATGGGTTAGCCTGGTGATGGGTATTAAAGAGGGCACGTTCTGCATGGAGCACTGGGTCTTATGCACAAACAATGAGTCAAGGAACACTACATCAAAAACTAATGATGTAATGTATGGTGATTAATATAACAATAAAAAATTAAAAAAAATATATAGATTTCTGAATCATTACCATGAATGTGATAATAGAAATCTTGAGAATTAATGAAATCTCTCATAGAGAGTTTCAACTGAAAATGGATCACTGAAGACCAGCAAGATTTGAAGATGGAGGAAGAGGACATTAAAGGTGGGAGCAGATACTTCAAAGAAGGTGGCATTGGTCAAGTATTACATGTCCATGGGAAGCCCAAGGAAGATAACACCTAAAATACAATGAATTTAGTTTGACTCTCTAAGGATTTTATTGAAGGTACTTTGTTTTCAGTGTAGGCTGAAGGTGGGAGTTGCAATGACTTGAGAGTGAATGGCAAGTAAAGAAGTACAGCATGGCTGGAAGGAAATAAAGGTAGATTGGTTAAGAGGCAAATGTAACACAGCAGGACTTCTGTTTAATTATTTACTTATTTTAAGATTGCAGACATTTTAGTATGTGCATCAGGGAAAGAAACTTGTGGGAAAAAAGAGGCTAAAAATATAACAGCTTGTGCACTTGAGCATGAAAGGGAGGGAGAGAGAGATTCAGAAAGAGCCGAGAGAGGGGAGACGTCTGTAGGAAAACTTATAATTTCTAACATTGTGTCCAAATCCCTTTTTTGTATAACCTGCATTTAAAATTCATTGCATTTGAATTATAATTAACATTGATAATTTTCTCTAATATTTGCTATATTAAGAAAATTGTTCTATTATATAAACTTTGTATTTTAGCCAAAAAGAAGTTTCCTTTGAATGTATTTCTTTCTTTTCATTAGATCAAGGAACACAAGCTCCCATTCAATCACAAAATGTTTAAGAAAACAGAGAAGAACTTTATTTCACTGTTTGATTTGTTTTTACATCTATCTCAGATTGAAATTAGAATGCTATAGTTTACTGGCCATGAGTAGAGGTATACAATTATGTTAGAAATGTATCACATAAGCTTATTTTTTTATAATGTTAATTTGTCCCACTAAAAATCCCTTAAATGGTATATTTTGTCTTTCCGTATTGAAATCCAAGTAAATTACTGAATAATATAGAAATGGATAAAAAAACAAACCTGATGATAAAATATTTCTACTACTTAGAATTTTAAATTCTTTAGGGAAAATAATATTGTTACTACCACAAAATGCCTTCTCAAAGGGACAATGCAAGAGCCTGAAACAATGAATATTTTTCTGTTGTGGTATATTTTATGAAAAATATAGCAAAATAGATTTGATTACAAACTAATTAAAGCAATGACTATACCAACCTCATCATCTTCCTCTCATCAGAAATGATTAGCTAAGATTTACTGAATGTCTTCTACATGCCACGCTCACAACCAGGCAATTTAAATTTTCTTTCTCTTTATCCTCACAGTTAACCTATGAAGTAAGAGTGAATGGACCACCATTGCTATCAAACAGATACTGGGGAGGAAAATAGCTTTTACCTTATCAAAGAACTGGGGAGGAAAATAACTTTTACCTTATCAAAGAAACAAAATTCAAAACCTTAACTGCCTAAGCCTGGTTTTTGTTTAGCTGAGGGGGCTGCCATTGTTCCCTAAGTATCAGTGGCTTCCTTTTCCTCTTAGGAGATCTGAGGGGGTGAAATTTGAAATATATAGGATGACTATAATCTATCTCTTTTCTGAGAGGATAGCCTTGCAAATTATAAAGGTAAATAAGAAACTATCTTCTTATAAATTGGGTTAAACTGTGTGTGTTAACTATGAGAATTAGGTTTGCACCTTGAAGGCAGGGGTGTGTGTGTGTGTGTGTGTGTGTGTGTGTGTGTGTGTGTGTTGGGTACTGTGAAAACTATAATCTTGTAATTTAGTGGAATAAAAGTATGAGTCTGCAAATTACACTGATATGGTGACAGTAAGGTAGCTACCACTCATCCCAGATTCTTTTGTGGGACATGAAGTTTACAAACCATCATGTTGGGTAAGTATGAATTTAGATTGGGCTTGGGTCTTATCTGGTCATCTCAGACTCCAAGCAATAATCTATTTGGCAAGTGAGTGATGTGTCTGGGTGAGGCCATGTCCTATTGGCAAGGGGTGATGTTTCCTAACTGGTAAGTAAAGAATCACAGGGTGGAAGTTAGAAGATGAAAATTCTCTCTTAGTGAATTATAAACCTGAGTGTTGGGGAACAGCTAGGAACTGAAATACTCCCAAGGCAAGGGTGTAATTCCTTGTGGAATGACCTTTTTTTTTCTTGGAGTAATGTGCATACCCTTTTATTTTACTTACCTCATATGTTGTATGTCTACCTAGATTTTTTTTAACTCTTCTGATACAGATTTAGAGCTTTGTATGGAACAGGTTTGGAAAGAAGCCAGAGATCATCATATAATGGAGAGTTCCGAATAGAATTAGAGAAAATATCAGAGGAGGAAATAGACAAAAAGCAGAAAAGAGTTCTAGTGTTATGCTAACCAATATGGCAGCCACTAGGCATATATTCTACTGAGTATTTAAACTAAGTTAACATGCTGAAAGTATAATATACACACCAGATTTCAAAACTTAGCTTGAAAGAAAACCTCAATTATTTTTATTACTTGTTGAAAAACTAATATTTTCAATATAGTAAGTTAAATAATATATTTTATTAAAATAATTTTACTTGTTTCTTTTTATTATTTTTTAAAAATTTATTTATTTATTTTAGAGAGAGAGAGAGCATGAATGAGGAAGGGGCAGAGGGAGAAAGAGTCCTCAAGTGGACTTCCTGATGAGCGCAGAGCCTGAGGCGGGGCTCAATCCCAGGATCCTGAGATTATGACCTGGGCTGAAATCAAGAGTCAGATGCCTAACTGACTGAGCCACCCAGGCATCACTCTTTTTATTATTTCTTTCTTTTTTTTTTTTTTAAGATTTTATTTATTTATTTGATAGAGAGAGAGATAGCGAGAGCAGGAACACAAGCAGGGGGAGTGGGAGAGGGAGAAGCAGGCTTCGCGCCGAGCAGGGAGCCCGATGTGGGGCTCGATCCCAGGACCCTGGGATCATGACCTGAGCCGAAGGCAGACGCTTAATGACTGAGCCACCCAGGCGCCCCTCTTTTTATTATTTCTAATGTAGCTACTACAAAATATAAAATTACATGTATGGCTCACATATATTTCCATTGCACCATGCTGGTCTAGACTGAAATTGGCAGGCAGCGAACTGTGGTCCAAAGAATAGAGAGGAATACAAATTTTGAATGAAAAGTGACAACTATGGAGCACAGACATGACAAACTGCTTAACAAACTTAACCTTTTCCCATATATACTAGAGGGAGATAACTCATAAAAGGGGTGGGAAAGTTCATTTGTGAATTACATATGTATGATCATTCAATCTTATAAATTAGTAAATTGAAGCACAGAGAAATATAAAGTAGTAAATCATCCAAGATCAGATGAGTAATTTCTCTCTCAGCTATTCCTAATATTTTATTGTGTTTATCCTGGGAACGTCTCAATCAATAGTCTTCTAATTGTGTGACTATTCCCTTCCAATTATATAAGAAATAATAAAGTGCTGGGGCGCCTGGGTGGCTCAGTCGTTGGGCGTCTGCCTTCGGCTCAGGTCACTGTCCCAGGGTCATGGGATCGAGCCCCGCATCAGGCTCCCTGCTTGGCGGGAAGCCCGCTTCCCTCCTCCCACTCCCCCTGCTTGTGTTCCCTCTCTCGCTGTCTCTGTCTCTGTCAAAAAAATAAATAAAAAAAAAAAAAAAAGAAAAAGAAATAATAAAGTGCTTTTTAGGTCTGTGGTGGGAAAAAAAATTTTTTTTTTTTCTCTTTTGGTCAGAGAAGAAAATTTGTTTTCTAAGTTCCACAAAAACCTGTGGAGGGTTTTCACAGAAAAGGTTGTTCATTCCTGATTCAAATAAAGGTCACCAAGCAGGTGATGGTTTTAATTCAGGTCCCCCTTTCTATACCCCAAATTCTCACATCTATCCATGTTTATATAGTTTATATATTTTATTCAATTATGCTTTTTGTGAAAGGGTTAACTTTTTTTCCTATTAAAATATAATATAGCTTCTGCTGTGTTCGAAAAATATGGAAAAACACAGAAAAATGTTAAAAAATTTATCCCATCATGTTTAAAATATTTTCAACCATTTTATGCATATATGAATACATTTAAAATGTGCATACTTGTTTTTATAACCAATTTATTTTTCACTTAACATTTAATCTATAAATTTTTATTTCCCATGAAATATTGTTCCAAAGCAGCTATTTTCAAATATGAGTGACTTATAGGCCATTATGAGGGTAGGTGGAGACTGAGGTCCAGAGAAGACTGAGCTAATGTGGATCTACTTATATCAGCATTCTATTCTGCAATTCTGGGGTCACTGAGGCATTATTTGAAGTGATAATAATAAATTATATAATAAATACATATGGATGTATTTTATTTGAAAATATTGTTTTAAAAGACTACTTGATATTCTTTTTTTTTTTTTAGAGCGAGAGCATGCACACAACGGATGGATAGGAAGGGGCAGAGAGAGAATCTTAAGCAGGATCCACACCCAGCATGGAGCCCCATGCAAGGCTCAGTCTCATGACCCTGAGGTCATGACCTGAGCTAAAATCAAGAGTCTGATGCTTAACCAACTGAGTCACTCAGGCACCCAAGACTACTTGATAGTCTATTGCTTTGATACCCCATCCCTTATTTGACCAATCCACATTTTAAAAGTATTAAAATTTTTGTTTCATTTTGATACTATAAATAGCAATATAATAAATATTAGTTCATAAATCTTTTCATGTATTTCAGATGGTTTTGATAGAATAAATTTCTAGAAGTTTAATTGTTCAGCTAAATATTACTTCTCATTACTTGTCAAACACCTGTCCTAACTTTGTATCAGGGCATGGTACCAGCAGTGTATGCATTTTCTATTTCACTGAAACACTGATTACTGTATTATAAGTTTTAAGCTAGTTCTGTAGTTTGCAATGCTCTTTCATTCCTTACATTTGTATTGCTTTCTTTAGTAGGAGAAACATATACCATTTCATACTTTACTGCTGTTTTGTTTGTTTTTCTTCTTCTATGAAATTTCTGCTCCTATCCTCACCTCAGCTTTTTCTATTGAATCATAACAATTTCTTAGAGCTTTTTTTTTTTTAAAGATTTTATTTATTTATTTGAGAGAGAGAGAATGAGAGAGAACACATGAGAGGGGATAAGGTCAGAGGGCAAAGCAGACTCCCTGCCGAGCAGGGAGCCCGATGCGGGACTCGACCCAGGGACTCCAGGATCATGACCTGAGCCGAAGGCAGTCGCTTAACCAACTGAGCCACCCAGGCGCCCTCTTAGAGCTTTTTATAAAGAAATATATTAAGTCTCATTAATACTCCTTATTTTTCCATGGTTTCATTTGCTTTTGAACTCACATTTTAAATTTTGTTTATAACGTTATTTTGACATATGGAAGTGTTAAATTTTCATTCATATAAATATTTCTAAGGTTTCCTTAAAAAGATTGTTCCTTTACATTTATGGTTAGAGAAGTCTTCCTTACTTCATGATCAGATAAATTTCCTTCCAGTACCTTTAATATGTAATCTTTTTATATTGATATGTTAAATTCATCTGTATATCTGTGTGAGGGAAGGTAAACATGTACAATATGAACTAGGGAATTTTAAAAAATGCTATAAAGAGTGGGTGGCTCACTTGGCTAAGTGTCTGACTCTTAGTTTCAGCTCAGATCATGATCTCATGGGTCATGAGATGGAGCTTGAGTCAGGCTCTGTGCTCAGTGGGGAATCCGCTTGAGGTTCTCTCTCTCACCCTCTCCCTCTGCCCCTCTACCCACTCATGGGCACGAGCAGGGTCTCTCTCTGTCTCTCTCCCTAAAATAAATCAATAAATCTTTAAAAAAAAGAATAAATTAAATGTCCTATCATCTAAATTCTATACTCTATTACCTCTGAATTCTATAGTGATTATATTTTAAATTTTCAGTATACTTGGGTCCCTTTGAGGGAATTTTGTGATTAAAAAAAAAAAGAAGAAGAAGAAGAAGAGCAAGGACCCAGGACACTACTTATTAATTTTGTCTTTTAAATCTTTTTTTTTTTTCAATAATCCAGATTTCCAGATAGACTACCTTTGTGTCCTTATAAATCAAATGTATATATTGATTTGGGGGAGACTGGCCACATCCATGCTAATAAATGTTCTCATGGCTGCCCTGTTTAGCCATGTTTTCTTTTATGTAATTTAGCTTGAAAACAATTCTCCAATAGGTTATTACATGTTTTTTAAGTTTATTACTGTCTATTTGTGTATACATGCATATATTAAGCAGTTTCTTATTCATCAGTAAGCATCAGTTAGAACATACGAGATTGGGAAATTTTGTTACTAGTTAAAATGTCTTTCACTTGATTCTCTTGAATTAATAATAATAAAGCATCTGAACATAAATTGGTTTTCTCCTTTATAGTGTTTTATGCCTTATATTTGTATTTGTTTTCTTTTTACTTTGGTGAGAATTTCCAGAGAGCCACCAAATATTATTACCTATGTTATTGCAGCTGTTTCTGGCTTTCATGAAGAAATACTTCTGGTGTTTCCCAACTGGCCAAGGATTTGAGATAAACATTCTTCATGTTTCTTAACTACATCCTTTCTTTGCTTTTTAAAGTTTTCCTTTCAAGAAAGAATGAAGAAATGTATTGAATTGATGACTTACCAGCTTCTATCTTACCAGATGATCTCATGATTCCATTCTCCTTTGACTAATTGATACTTCTATTTAAATTAATAGAATCTTTAATATTAAAACAAACATGTTTCTATATTCAGACATCTAGATCATGAAATATTCTTTTGATATATTACTAGACTCCATTTGCTATTATTTTATTTAGGGTTTCTATACATATATTCATAATTGAGAGTGTTGTTTGGTCATCTTAAATTTGTTTCATTTGCCTTATCTTTGTCATGGTTGTGGTCTGGGTGATGTTAGCTTCATAAAATTGATTATTTAAGAGTATTCTCTGTTTGCTGTGTTTTGGAAAGAACAAGGACCCTATGAAAGAACAAGAACCTTATTTAATTTTTTCTTTAAATCTTTTTTTCCACCATGATTAAAAAAAATCTAGCCACTGTTGTTCTTTTCTAATTTATCACAGTTATATCGAGAATATTTTAATTATTTGTGTTCTTCTATTCTATAATTGTACCCTCTTTCTTACATCTAATGGTGTGTATGTAGAATTTTCTCTATCTGCTTTACTAAATTCAGCTTTCTAGGTTTATCTCTTTTATTGCTATTTCAAAATATTTGTTCCTAACCCTATTTATTATTTAAAATGATAATTTCTCATATATTCTTAATTTCTCATTCCTAATCTCCTTATGTTTATTTTGTATCTTTTGAATTTATTGAATTGCATTTTAGGAAATGAAATATTTAATTTTATTTTAGTTTTTCTTGTTTATTACAATTTCTAATTATAAATATGTAGCTTTGTTTTTACCTTTGACCCTAGGATTTTATGTGAAAATTAAAAAAAAAAAAAAAAGTCTGCCGGGTTGGTTTCTTTGTTCTTGTTGTTGTTGTAGTTGTTGTTACAGCTTTTGTTATTGATAATTTGTTATTTTATTACATTTTGGACAAAGATTATTGTCAGTATTATAGTATTTCTGTGTATTTGTTTTTTTGTAGGTTTGTCTTATTACAACATTAGTTTTTATAAATATTCGAAAGGCTGCTTTAAGAGAAGGCAATCTCTTCGAATGTAGGGTTTAGTAAAGGGAAATCTATTAAATCAAACTTATTAATTATTCAAAGCACTATATTCTTGGGGTTTTTTTTTTAGCCTTTCTTACCATGTCTGTTTCCCTTATTTTCTACCTCTCATTCAGACATTTCATTTTTTATCTCAATTCGTATTTTTATCATTTCATCTTTCTTCTTTCATGAAGTCTATATTTTAATTGAATTTTAACAGGCTAAAATTTATTTTTTGTAGCAAGTTATTTGGCATACTATATCCTCCTCTCTGCTTATTTTCCTTTTTTGGCACACATAGGAATTGAATTTATATTTGAATGTTGTCTGTCCCTGAAGTTTCCCTACAATGAGTTGTTTAGGTTCTCTTTGAATTCTCCCTCTGTTCACCCAGTTGTGTTAAAATCACCTTCTTAGATTCCATGTCAGAAGGCTGATTTGTAATACTAATTTAAAATTCTGTAACTTGAAAGAAATGAAAAGAGAGGGCAATAGGCATATCTGGCAGGTCAGTCTTTGCTGTGATTTTTTTTTTTTTTAATAAACTTCTGTCCATTTTGCTACAGACACCTTGCTTGTCTAGTTTGTACTGATACCTGAGGCGAGAATTATGTGACTTTAAGTACAGTTTCACACTGAGCTTTTTAACAGCAGATCCTTCCTGTGGAAAATATCCCCTCCTATGTGATCCTTCACTTAGGGTGATTTGGCTTGAGGATCCCACTAATCAGACTTTGTTAGATTCTCCCCAAATCTATTACATATGTATGTATATATGTGTGTGTGTGTGTGTGTATATATATATATATATATATATATATTTTAGTTGTGGGCAGAGTTTGAATTTTTCCCATGGAGAACCTACACCTTTAGCAGGGGACGTAACTATACATCTGTTGTAAATATTTATAAATATTCCTCAATAGTTAACAAACTAGAACCTCATTCAGGCGACTTCAGTGATGGACCTACTGATGGATATTCAACCTAATACTGGGGGATTAAATATTTTTCTAGGATTCTTGGAATTTCAGAGTGCTAGAACTGTAAGAATGTGAGGCAAACTCATGGAGCCCAATTCCTCTGCATGTGGAGAAAACTTTCTGCAGTATGACAGGAAGTGGGCACTGACTGCTCATGGTCAGCAAGCTACTCCAATACTTACTCATCCCTCCCTGCATGGGTACACTTCAACCAGGTGACTTCTGTGATTACTGAGGGTCAATTGGATTTTTTCCCCCACAAATATGCCATGTGTATTTATGCATGTATAATTACAAAATTTAACGGAATATTATGAAAATTAGAGCAATTAATGTGTTCACACAAGAGAGTGTACTTAGTAATTGTTTTATTTTTTCTAAGATGGTAGCAACTCTTCTTAATTATCCAAAGTTAGTCACACTTTAAGCAATACCCTGTCTGTCTGGGCTGGACTTATCTTCGCCTATCACTGCATGCATCATACTAACTATATGGCAAATTCCAGTCCTGCACTTTTGTTCTTTGCTTTTTAAATTTTTCTTAACATCTAAGCTCATTTGAGTTAGCTTCTGTAACATGAACATAGAAATACATGACAAAGACACACAGTTAAGTAACCTCATGACACTCAGAGTGTGATATTATGAGTGAACATTAATATGCAGCTATATCATTCTAAACATAAAATAGTCAATGACTAAATGGTTACTTTTCTTCCAAGGATTTTGTATATACAGAAGAAAACCTTAACTGACCTGCATTTAATAGGCTTTCTGATGATCCAAGGATCCCCATTCTCTCTGTAACTCCTGTAGCTGACTGATGCTTATGGCATGGTGGGTGCTCCTGGCTAGTAAGCTGATCTCAAACACCTACCCTTCTATGTGTATACATCTGTAAAGTGACTTTTTGCACCTGGCTAGTAAGCTGGTCTCAAACACCTTCCCTTCTATGTGTATACATCTGTAAAGTGACTTTTTAATGTTTTATTATATCTATTATTGATTATCAATAATGTTTTATTTTTTCTCACCAACATGTCAATATCTGTATATTGCTAATTATTAGATTTAATTGAATATTATGCAAATTATAGAAGTACAAATGTGAAAATATTTGTGTTTTTTGATGAAAACAAAATTGACTGCTTTGTCAAGGTTTCTTAAAGGCAAGTTAAATTTAGTGGGATTGAAAACACTATAAATTATGGGAACATTTTTGCTCAAATCTAGAAGATTCTTCACATAAAACTGGGAATTTCTTTAAACTAGATTGGTTATGCAAGAAAGATGACTAGACCCCTAATAAGCAGATCCACATGCAAAGAAGAGAACTTGTGCTACTGTCAAAATGTTGGTGAACATCTACAGATTACATGTTTAAGTCATATATCATTTTTTATAATTCTTCGTTTTAACTAATTTTTTAAAAATTGAGTAATTCTTGGGGTGCCTGGGTGGCTCAGTCAGTTAAGCATCTATCTGCCTTTGGCTCAGGTCATGATCCCAGGGTCCTGGGATCAAGCCCCACATTGGGCTCCCTGCTCTTTGTGGGGTCTGCTTCTTCCTCTCCCTCTACCTGCAGCTCCCCCTGCTTGTGTTCTCTCATTCTCTCTCTGCCAAATAAATAAATAAATAAAATCTTTTTAAAAAATTGAGTAATTCTTACGCAGACTGATTTTTGCTACATTTTCTAAAAACACCATTAACCTTAGTAGAGTTCTATCCAGTTTCTTTGTTTTTTTTCCCTCTCTTACATTTTTCCTATTCCTTTTTCCCATTGTACCTCTCTTAGCTCTTTAATTTTCAAAATCCAGAAATAGGTAAATCATTCTAGTGGATAAATATTACTAAGTGTTATGAATCCCTGTGTTTCCGTTTCTGTTGAAGTTAGTATGATTAAATAGAAAATAAATCTCCCTCCTTAGAGAGGCAATGCAGTGTAGACTTCTAGGGGAGAAAAGGTAGGCCGGCCCACAATGTGCTTGGAAAGAGGCTCTCCGGATTTAGATTCTGACCCTGGTATGTGCTTCACTGAGTGACTTTGTAGTCACTCAACTTATCGCAGCTGTGCCTCCATTTTCCTGTGGGTAAAAAGAAGAAAGCTTATTACCTACTTCATATGGCAGTTGTGAATACCACATGAGTTAATACAGGTAAGACTTTTTATAATACAGCCTCATTATCATTAGCCATCTGCAAATCTATGAATGTCTCAGGATGGTTCTTGAGTTCCCAGAATTTAAAAACTAAACCTAAAACTTAGAAATACAAATATTTCTTTTTTCCTATTTGTAATGAAGAATACCCATCCTTTTGACAATATTTCGTTGATAATTTCTTTAAAAGTCACAAATGTGTGTGTGTGTGTTAAGTACAGGACCAAATTAATTAGAAATGAGTACTTTTATATGAGAAACGCTGCCTGGTAGGCTGAAACAACATCTTCAGGGGGAAAAAAAAAGAAGCTCAAGGGCTGGATTATCAAATGTAGCAGCTCAGTGGTTCAATTCATACCTGACAGGCTTCAAAGACTCTATGCAAATTGATCTCCCAGCTGCAAGGGTAATTAACATGGGTTTGTTGCAAGGATCTGTTCTTCTATCCATTCTTCTTCATGATTATTTTAGTAGCTTAACAATTGTCTGTAACTACTTAATCCACTCTTAGAGCACATATAAAATTACCTTACTCTGGTGTGTAAAATAAGACTTCTACCCTCTTCAAAATGCATGCTGCCTACTTGATATGCTAAGTTTGGCACACCAGGTGGAGATTCAGGAAAACTGGATGCAGGCAATAAGGTCCTTTTACATTCAGATACATATTTGAACCAATCCCTTTTGATCTTCTTGGTGTTGCATACTTATTAGTAGATTTGCTATTAATGTTTCTTCTTGGTTCATTAGCAACGAAGTGTGTATGTGTGTATGTGTATGTGTTGCAGTGATGATTAGGGGAGGAGCATTTCGGTCATCAATGAGACCCTCAAACATAACTAAGCTTCTCTCTAGCCGGAGAAAGGCGCAGAAGCTCTTAGTAATGCTGTATATGATTGGATCACTAAGAATCATGTTCAGTGTTTTTCATAGACTCATCAAAGTTCCTTATGGGCTTACAGGATCTTATTCAAAGGACATGTTCACATATGTTATCCATTCAGCCCTTGAATAGGGACATCTCTGTGAAAAGGGTACTTCCACAACAAAAATAGCTCTGCTGATTATATGTTTTACGGACAACATAGTCGTCCGTAATTGTTAATTAGGCTTGTTAATTAAAATCTAATAAAGAAGAAATAAATTGTACAGAGCTTACCTCAGTATTGCATCTATTTAGAAATGGGACAGTTTAAAAGTCAGTGGCTTACTTCAACAATCCTGCATTCACCTTCCTGTATCACTAATACATAGAGTATTCCATTGCATGAATCTCCTATGTTTTATTTTTCTTTTTACTCTTAATGGAGATTTAAGTTATTGCCATTATTTTTTCCTTATTTCAAATAATGCTTTTCTGTCTCCTTGTACATATTTGTGAGATTTTTCTCTAGGTTTAAACTGCTAGGTTAATGGATATGTGTTTTCAACTTCGCTAGGTACAGTCAATTACCCCCCAAATGGTTAAACATACCCACTGCCGCCAGCTGTGAGAATTCTCACCATCTCTTGGTACTGACTGATGTTTAAAATGTTGTCAATATGATTACCTATGAAATAATATTTTGTCATTTTAATTCTTATTTTCCTGAATACTGAGGTGGTTGGGCATCTGCTCAACATTTATTGGTTTTGTAAGATTTCTCTTCTGTAAATTGTTTTATGTATCATTTGCCCTATTTTGAATGAGTTGTTTTCATATTTGTTTGTATTAATTTCTGTATTGGATACCTATCCATTTTGGTCTGTATATTGTATTTTTATGTTTTAAGTGTCTTGATGTGTAACAATTTTCATTTTTATTGTTGACAAATTTGTTCATTTTTTTTCCTTTATGATTTTTACTTCAGGGGAGTTGATTAAAAAATTCCTTCTATACCACATTGTGATATATTTTCTTCATTATCTTCTAAAAGTTTCAAGTTTTACTTTCTAGAATTTATTTTGTTTACAATTGATTTTTGGGCATGGTGTAAGGTATACTCTTTTTTTTTTTCCTACTATCATACCCTCTGTCCCAGTACCATTTATTGGATGATCCATCCCAATCTGCTGCAGTTTACCTTGTTATAAACCAAGTTTACTTTCATGAACCATTCTGTTTCAGCATACGCTACTTTAAATGTAGTTCTCTTTGTTTATTCTTGTATCAATTTCATAGTCTTAACTACTACAACTTTAAAATATGTCTTGAAATCACCTCATTGACTTTCAAAAAAGCTTATAATTATTCTTGGCCCTTTTCACATTTTGGAATTGATTTGTCAATCTCTAGTCAAAATTATATTTGGAGTTTAATTGGAATTGCATTGAATGTATAGATTAATTTAGGGGAAAACTGACATTATATTTTTTCAATTGGGTTTTCTTCTCTATGAGTATAGTTTACATTCCTACTTACAGATTTTTATGCCTTCCAGTAAAATTTTATACTTTCCTATTATATTTCAGTTAGATTTCTTCTATGTGCTCTATGTTTTATGTGCTATTGTAAATGATATTCTGTAAATATTACATTTTCTAACATATTGATTTGGAGTGGAAATTATCAATTTATCTTCTATTCACTATGTACTTCAACTCTTATTTATTCTTGTTATTTTTATGTAGACATCCTCAAGTAAGGAAATTTTATTTCTTTCTTAATTTTTTATTTAGTCATTTATGCCTTTATTTAATGGTAACATCAGCAAGATTCTCATAGACAGTTCTGGATAGTAGTGTTTGTCTTGATCCTGATTTTCAAAATAGTGTTTGTGACAATTCTTTTTTATGTATGTTTTTAGCAATTGATTTTTGATAGATAGTCCTTATTGCATTTGGTTTTCTTTCAATTCCTAGTCTCCTAAGATGCTGAATTTCAAAACAAATAACTTTAATATGTCTGGTGAGATAATAATTTTTCTCCTTTAATCTACTAGTGTGGTGAATTATGTTGACATCATTATATATAAAGCATCTTGTATTCATTGGATAAACCCATCTTAGCCATGATGCATTTAAAAAATAAATTGATACCACTTTTGCTAAAATTGGCTTAAAGTTTTTGATTCTGTGTTCATGAGTAAGGCAAAATATAATTTTATTCTCTATTACACCATGATATTTTTTATATCATGGTTATTATAGCTTCATAAAATAATGTCAGAAGTATTTCCTATTTTTCTTTTCTTCCACTGAAAGAGTTTGTATCAGGATAGAATTACATGTTCAGAAATGTCAGTAAAACACCTCCAGTATTTCTCCCTGCTCTATTATTCACAACCTACTGCTTAACTCCTATGTCTTACTGAGATAGGATAGGTAGTGTGGTTCTAGAAATTACTAACATTTTCCTGGAAGAATTTTCTCATTGTTTTATTAATCCTTAGTTCTTTCTATTGCATAAATCCTTATTACTACATATATTATTACCCCTGATAGTCTATTGTTATCTCCACTCTGTCCTCTCCTTATACATTTTTTTGGGGGGGGTGTCTAGATGAATTTATCCTCATTCAAATATTTCACAGAAATCAGAATGTAGCAACTGGGTACAGAAAACTGCAGGTTTGTACATGTTGATCTATTTCCATCTGGAACAGGCTCTCCTCCACATCAGGCACAGTCGTTGCACTCGTCCAGTGCCTCTTTGCAGAGGCAGCCCTGGGCACACTTGGTATAGCCTGCGCGGTAGCAAGAGCAGTGACTTTTCCTGCGGGAGGTGCATTTGCACTCTGCATGTGCAGGGGCTGACACAGGTGCAGGAACCACGGGTGGAGTAGGAGCAGTTGGGGTCTAGTTTGAGTCAAGGGGAGGACAGAGGTCCAAAACAGGTGACACCGGGAGACACTGGTGTGGCCTGGAGGCCTGGTCTCCTCTTATTGTATCTTAGATCTCAATGGTTTGTTTGTGTGCTTGTTTGTTTATGGACCTGGGAACATTAAAGACATACCTCAAGCATTTCCCTTCCATCACTTATCCGCATTATAAATGGTACTGGAGTCACTATGGGATTTGGAGAATCAACCCAACGGGGATCTAATTTGGTACATTAAGATTGAGATTAATGGGATATATAATATGGCTTACAGTCAGTTTCGTTTCTTTATAGAAGTAGCTTCCAGGTGTACTGCTATTGGCAATGGTGTCAACCTACTTACCATTGAGATCCAAAGGTCCAGGTTCATAGCTCATACTGTAATATGGATGTGTCCTTTAGCAACTGGTCTAAGGCCATGGCAGCAGGAGAAAGAAACAAGGTTTATAAGCACAGAGCAAGAAACTGATCTGTTGGAAATTCTTACCATCATCAGATGAGTAAAATTATAAGTATAGTTGTTTCTCCAGAACACTTAAGAAAAATGAAGTGCTCTTCTGCTTGTAGTATAGACATATACTTGAAGAAAGCAATTATACATACACCATATTTTTTTTCTATTGGAAATCACACAAAATAGAATTTATTAATATCTGTGTTCTAGTACATAAATCATAGTGAGACTACAGAGTAGTATGTTTGTGTGAGAAAGATGTGTGTTTAATGTCTCCCAATGTATTAGATTATATTTTAGCATATATGACATATCTTGTTGAAGTCTGGCAGATCTGGATAAAATGGAATGGCCACCAACACAATCAAATGGCCTGAAGGTAACAATTTGCAGTGACCAAAATTTCACATGCACGTATTAATGAGTCAATGTAGCAAAAGAGTAATATGATCATATATTTCTGTTCAACATAGTGGTAATTTCAAAATGTCTTTAAAATGCCCTTGTGTATAGCTTAATTTTGATTAAATTATATGTATATTTGAAAATTACTGATCATACCAAAATCCAAATATAACAGAAGGCCAAAAATCCACCCCTCAAAATAAAACTTATGACTTTGAAATGTCAAAAAGGTTTCTTATCTTGGGTGCTAATTATCCATAACAAGTTTGGAAACTGAAAGAAACTTTTCTCAACTGTCAATTATTTTTTAAAAGCTCATCAACATTATTAGAAGAAAGATGAATTTGTCCTTATATACTCTCTATAGAAAATTATATCAAGAATTATTAGACAAGGAGGCAAAGAATATAAAGCTAAAACATGGAGAAAAAAAGCATTACAGATATGTAATAGACAGCTAATTGTAAAACCACTATGGTATTTTATGTATGATATATTTTATACCTTGGACTCATTTCACATTCTAAATTTTTGCTTTAATACTTAAATTTATATTTTTTAAAATTATTTAAAGATTTTCCCTTTTAAAAAAACTCAAATATACAGAAAGTTATAAGTAGAGTACAAAGAATTTATTTTCTTGGATCATTCTTGCTGATATTAAAGCTACAGTATTCCTAAATACTTTGATGTATATTTATTACATAAGAAGACATTCTCCTATATAGTCGCTATGCAATGATCAAAGTCAGGAAAGTAACATTAGTGCATTAGTACCATTAAATATTCAAACTTCATTCAGTTTTCCTTATTGTCCCTTCATTTCAGTTTCCCTTATTGTCCCCAGTAATGACCTTTACAACAAAAGAATTCAGTTCAGGATCACACGTTTCATTTATTTGTCATGTGTCCTTCAATCTCCTTCAATCTGAATCAGTTGTTCATCTTTAAAAAAAATGGTTACTTATTATTATTATTTTTTTTTTTCCTTTCAGGATCTTGACATTATTGAAGTTTATAGGCCATTCACTTTGTAGAATATCCCTCAATTTGGTTTGTCTGATGTTTTTTGTAATTAGATTATGGTTAAGAGTTCTTGGGCATCAATGTTAACAGTTGTAATACTGTTCTCATTGAATCCTGTCCTGTGGACCCAATGTGCTTTGCCTCATTATTGATATTAATATTAATCACTTATGTTAGCACTTGCCAGACTCCTTCACTAGAAAGTTAATCTTTTTCTTCTGTAATTAATAAGTACTTTTCAAGGAGATAATTTAAGACTCATTCCTAATCAATATTTCAACTTATTAATTATTTCATTTGTACCTACATTGACTCATGATTTTCTATTTTATACAACTGGTTATATTCATTATTATTAATTTTGATGCATAAATTGTCCAATTTTAGACCAGCGAGAGCTTCTTTTCACTTATTTCTTTGTACCTTTTTCAAGTCCTCATTATTCTTTTAGCATTTGTTTCCTTTCTTTTATAATAAGATATTCCAAACAAATTTCCTGTTCTCCCCTGCTTCAGCCCCGGACCAGCGATTTCTTCAAAGAGCCTTGATTCTTACAGGGGAGGAAAGTATTTAGAGACCAAAACCTTTGCACAAGGTATGCTCATTATTTTGGTATATACCCACACTCTTTGTGCATGGCTGCTTACCTTGCTCAGGTCTACCTAATACTTTTAGATTAAATTATTCAGGGAAGGCAGGTAAGAAGATAAGAAGTAGAACAGGAGGAGGTATCAGTTTGAATTTTTTTCCTAAAAAATTTCTCCTAAATTGTATAATGTTCAGGACGCTTCCCTCCAAATCCATCTGTACTAACATACCATAAATTATTACATTTACTGTTTCTTGTTTGTTTTTCCTCACTAGCATATAACTTCCAAGAGGACAAGGATTATCTTTTTTTGTTCACTGGTTTATTCCAGATTCTTACAGAATATCTTGACACGTAACAAATATTCAAAAATTATTTGCTGAATAAATGAATAAGTGGACTCATTTGATTTTATTTCCTCAGGATCTATCCTCTAAGTCAGTCTCTCTCTTGCTCTTTCACTCACCATGAATTCTGTCTCTGTGTTTAAGGCATGTGTTTTGAGATATTTCTTATACTTGGTATTCCAGGTAGTTATTTTCATTAGAATTAATGGTATATTTAAATGTGTGTGTATACATATATATATGTATATATTTTTTTAAAGTTTGTTTGTTTATATAAGTAATCTCTACACCAAACGTGACACTCAAATTCATGACCTTGAGATCAAGAGTCTCATTCTCTTCTGGCGGAGCCAACCAGGCACCCAAATGTAAAATACAGTTGGAAAGTGATAATATCATTCCAGAATGGCATTATCATTTTTTTAGTGTATTTTTTAAATTGCCATATAACTTAAGGGCCACTAATATTCCATGAAGTGACACATGAATCCTCAAAAAGTGCTTTTTAAATTTTAGTGAAAAAGAGATTTCTTATAGGTGGGCTCAGTTCCATAGGTATATGTGTTGGCCAATAGGCAGTGCTTTTTCTGTTAATTAAAAAATTGCTTCTTCTTCTGGGTATGTGTGGCCCCTAAGAAGGTGAATGGCTTAACGCCTATATTGGGATGACATTTCAGGTCCTGATGCTCTACTGGCTAAGTGTCTTGTGTAGTGCACAATCTAAATAATTTTACACAATGGTCCCATGCTTCCCACTCTAATTTTCTAAGCATGGACTTAGTTTCTTCCAACCTATTTTCCTATTTATAAGTGCTGTGCCTCTAGGAATGGGTTATTATTTTTCTCTGTCTGTTCATTGGAAAGTGGATCTAGCTTACTCTGTTTTTCAAGTGGCTTAATCCTGTGACTATGAAAAGACACAGTAGTCTCTACACTTGTGGGGTGGAGGTACAGCTGAAGACAGAAAGCCAGTTTTCTTGAGAGCCACCAGGAAGTACCAGTTCTCCTTGCCTTATTTCAGCTTCAAGTACTGTGTGGGTTCAGCCCATCTCACTGGGTCCAGGGATGTTTAGTGATGTTGACTTTCTGTACTAGATGCCCATGCACATCTCTCAGCATCATGCTCCCTTAAATAATTTCCTGGATTCTGATCTTACCTTGGTGTTTTCTCCTGCTGATATCCTGGGTGTGTTCCACACTACAAGAAAGAAAGGCTTATACAAGTTCTCCCTGCTGAGGCTCCTATAGTGCCCAAATTCTTAGTGATATCCAACAATCTTCTGCAGACATTTAACTAAAGAGTAGTACATATTGCAGATGGGAATGGAATATTAGGGTAAGCAAATGCTGGAAAACAATCCCAAATGCCAGATCTTAGAAATGTAACCAGTAAGTATATTTCTCACTCATACGAAAGTTCACTGTGGTCCACTGGAGCTGTGGGGAATACTGTGCTATGCAGTCATTTAGAGACCTGTGATCCTTGTGACAACCATAATGTGGAAGATAAAAAGAGTGATGGGTTGTGTAAGGGATTTTTAGGCCATTCTGGAAGTCACATGAATGATATTGACTTATATTCCATTGGTCAGAACTTACTTATATGTTTTCAACCTAACTCCTCATGAGCTGGGAATGTAGTATTCCTGTCAACCCAGTAATAAAATTAATTAGATTAGCAAATGAATAGCATTCTGTCTAAGGTAGCAAGTCACATTTGGCATACCATCTTGGAACCATATCTTTTTTATTTTTCCCTCACAGATGGTTTTTAATAATGGGATGGAAAATAATTAGAGATGTGTTAGATATATATGGGTAAGTTGGGGAATACTGCAATAGGACATGTGAAATGCTGAAGCCTAAACTAGAGAAGTTATGGTCTGAATAAACGTGAAGGTAAGATGAAGTAAGTTTTACATAGGTTTAGAGAGGAGTTGGAAGCTTTTTGGAATCAGGGGCCAAGTAAGAGAGAGAAGTGACATGACTGGAAAGTTTACTGATGGGTAGAATAAGGGTGCCATAAACTGAAATGAAGAACACAAAAGGAAGAGTAGACTTCAGATGGAGGGTTATGAGCTCCATTTTGGATATAGCAGACTTGAATTTCCAGAAGGACTACAGAAGATGATGTCCAGAAGGTATTAGAAATGTACTTAGAAGAAGAATCAAGGCTTGAGATTTAATTGGCCATTTGCATAATCATGAGAGCTTAGTTCATGCAATTGTTAAGAGAAATAATATAAAGCTTAATAAAGAAGTCAGAAGGTGGTAATTTTAAAGGGATCCATGGAGAAGGCAAAGGAAGAAGGATTAGAGAGAAAGGACAGTATTTGCTTCTTTCTAATGAAAAAGAGACACCTCCGTAGCCTATGACAATGGAGAGAGAGGTAAAGAAAAGCAAGATGTTCATTTTCTTGTGATGGAAAGTGATTTATTCAAGATTAGGAAAAAAATCTTCAATCTTGATTGGCTTGGTGTTTTTATTGCTTTTCTGCTGAACAGATCTTTGCTATCTTATTTTCTTCAATAGTTTTGTAAGATTTTTGGAAAAATTTGCATTACTCAGTTAGACAAGGACCCTTATTTTATTACAAAATTATTTTCAATTTATACCTTAAAAAAGAATCATTGGATTTATCTGATCCAATGATCTGTTCTTGATTTCACATACCTAATTATCTTATACTAGGCAAATAGCAACACATAAACAGTAAGTTATTTGAGAAGAAAGCCCCTCTAAAAAGGGAGGATGAAAGGTAATTGAACATACAGAAATATTACCTTGTAGTCTATAATTAACCACAAGATAAATTAATTATGATATGCTAGTGTTTCAAAATTGGTATAGTAGTTAGGAAACATTATTAGGATTATAATATCCACTCATTCAGGAAGCATTTTTTGAAAATTTGTTTTGTTCTGATCATTGTTCTAGAACCTGTAGATATATAGGTAGACAAGATACAGACCCTATATGCAAGGAGTTCTAATCTAGCAGGGAAATCAATGCATATATGAATAATTAATTTGCAGTATGATAAATGCTTGTAAAAATATGTCAGAATGTTGGAGGAGCTGAGTACTAATTTATCCCCTCAACATATTGAGGTTATTTAGTTTGGAACAAAGATATGCATGTGCCCCATGGTTTTATTTTGCCATCTCTGCTAGTGAGTAGCAGGAAAGGTTTCTTCTATGATACAACCAGCAGTTTAGTGTCTATTGTTTATATAACAATATTAGACTGTACCAGAGGGTGACATTTAGGAATGTGGTTAAAAATTTTAGCCAAAGGGAGCTGAGGCATAGCCCCGCACACTGTGGAGAGTGTCTTCCAACACCATCTGAACAGAAGGGCTGGCAAAAACACTTGAAAGCCGTGTGGCCCAGTAGCACTCAAGCTGAGAGGAACAGAAAGAGCCTACAGTTTGCAGAACAAAGACAGTGGCCCTGTTTGGCCGGGGAACTTGGGGTGTGAGTTGAGTTGAGTTAAGACAGCAAAGAGCTTTACTGGTTTTAGTGCTGCTTCTCCTGCTGTGCCCAGGGAGAGAATCTGATTCACAGTCCCGCTCACTGCTGAATACAGCCTTCAGCCTGTCCAAACAGAGCACCTAAGCAGGACACGTGGGAAGCTACACGGCCCAACAAATTTGGCAAACTCTTAGAGAGACTAACCAAAGAAAAAACAGAAAGGATCCAAACAACAAAATTATAAATGAAAAAGGGGAAATTACAACTGATAGCACAGAAACTTACAGGATCAAAAAGGCTATTATGAACAACTGTATGTTAACAAACTGAACAATCTAGAAGAATTAGAAAAACTCTTAGAAAAATACAACTTATCAAGACTGAATCAGGAAGAAATACAAAATCTGAATAGATCAATTATGAGTAAGGAGATTGAATCAGTAATCAAAAATCCCCCAGTGAAGAAAACCTCAGATCCAATGGTGTCATTGGTGAATTTTACCAAACCTTTAAAGAAAAATTAACATCAATCCTTCCCTAACTCTTCCAAAAAAATCAAAGAGGGGGAAACACTCCCAAGCTCATTTTATAAGGTCAGCATTATTCTAATACCAAAACCAGAAACAAATACTACTAAAAAGAAAACTACAGGTGACTATCCCTGATGAACGTAGCTGCAAAAATAATTCTCAGTTAAATACCACCAGACTGAATTCGGTAGTACATTAAAAACATCATTAATCATGATCAAGTGAGGTTTATCCCTGGGGATACAAAGATGTTTCAACATATGCAAATCAATTAATGTGATATATCACATTAATAGAATGAATAAAAAGAATCATATGATCATCTTAATAGATGTATAAAAAACATTTGACACAATTTAACATTTATTCAACATTTATTCATGATAAAATCTTTTAATAAATTAGACATAGAAGGAATATATCTCAACATAACCAAGGCCATATAAACATATAAAGAACTCACACAACTCAATAACAAAAAAACAAAAACAAAAAACAAATAGCCCAATTAAAAAGTAAGCAAAAGATTTGAATAGACATTTTTCTAAAGAAGAGATACAAGAGGTCGACAGGTATAATAAAAGATGCTCAGCATCACTAGTCATTAAGGAAATGCAAATTATAACCACAATGAGATGTCACCTCAGGCCTGTTAGAATGGCTATCATCAAAAAGACAAGAAATAACAAATCCTGGCATGAAAGTGGAGAAAAGGAAACCCTTGTGGACTGTTGATGGAATTGTATATTGGTGCAGTCACTGTGAAAAACAGTATGAAGGATCCTCCAACAATTAAAAATAGTACTACCAGATGATCCAGCAATTCCACTTCTGGGAATATATTCAAAGGAAATAAGAACACTAACTTGCAAAGATATCTGCACCCCCATATTCATAGCAGCATTATTTACAATAGCCAACACATGTAACTAACCTAAGTGCCCATCAATGGTTAAAGAAGTTGTGGTATATGTATAGAAGGAAGATTATTCAGCCATAAAATATGAGGAAATCCAACCATGTGCAACAGCATATCCCTGACCCTGAAGGCATTGTACTAGTGAAATAACTCAGACAGAGAAAGATAAATACTATATGATCTCATTTACATGTGGAATCTAAAGCAAACAGACAAACTCATAGAAAAAGAGATCAGACTTATGTTTACCAGAGGTGGGGGTTGGGAAGTGCTGAGTGCATAGGAGGGGGATTGGAGGAAGGTTTTCAAAAGATACAAAATTCCAGTTACAAGATAAATAAGTACTAGGGTTGTAATGTACAACATTATGACTATAGTTAACACTGCTGTATGATATATAGTTGTTATGAGAGTACATTCTAAGAATTCTCATCACAAGGAGAAATTTTCTTTTCCTCTATTCTTTCTTTTCTTTTTATTATATCTATATGAGAAGATAGACCTAACGGAAACTATTGTGGTAATTATTTTACAGTATAGTTAAATCAAACCATCATGCTGTTTGCCTTAAACCTATACAAGTCAATATTCTATGCATCAATTATTTCTCAAAAAAATAAGGAAATCTTTGGGCAATATATGAGGATAATGAGGCAGTCAAGAAAAAGGGAAACCATAAATCACATCAAGTTTTGGAAAATTTTTAATCATACAAAGCACATTCAGCATGAAAGCATTTAGAGCAGTATTTCTTCTACCCATGCACGTATGAAAAATCTTAATCACAGTATTTCTAAAGCAAAATATTATATGTTAATATAATGTTGCTTGTTGTATATGTTGGATTTTATTTTACTTATTTAAAGATATTTAAAGAAATAACTTCCCCACTTTTCTCTGATTCTTATGATAATATATTCTGGAAATAACTTATTTCTAAACTTGGGTTCACTAGGTGGGAATAACAAAAGAAAGTAGCCAATTTTTGTCAGAAAAATTTTTCAAATGATAACATCTTTCTACCATGCCAGTTTGAAGAATTACCTCAGTGAAAGAAAAGGTGTATGCCAAACATTTTTTTTTTGCAATCTGGACAAAGTGTCTAAGATAACTGGCATGGAAGGGGTTGGAAATAGGGGTAGAATAGTAAATTCTTGGTATTTGTGAATGCTTGTCTTTCATATTGTGAAACATGAAAAAAATACTAATATCCATTTTTATAAAATCAATTTTAATGTCAAAGTAATAACATATTTGGGGCCTTATATTCAACATTACCAAGATTTAAAAACTTGTCTTAATTAATTCTTTAAATCATTCATTTATTCATTCACCAAGTGTTGAATTAAGCAATTCTCACTGTACCTAGGACTAGAAATACAATAAAGAACCAGATAGACATGGTTATCTGAGTTTAAAGTCTAGCAGGTGAGTCGACCAATTAAAAATGAAATTGAATAGATGTAATAAGTGTCTTGATGAAGGATGAGCAAATGCCATCGGATCACATAGCAGGGGCATCAAATCTGTTTTTTTGTGAGTGTGAATGTTTGTGGTGTGTGTGTGTGCGTGTTTGCGTGCTTGTGTGTGTGTGCATTAGGACTTTTCTCAGAAGGAATGAAGTTTATGTTGGTATTTTGAAAATGAATAGGAGATAGAATAAGTAGGATATAGGTTTGATCACTAATGGTAAGAGGTGGGAGTATGGAACAATAAAAGGAACAATGGTTTTGTTTTGTTTTTAATTTTTTAATTTAAATTCAATTAATTAACATATAATGTATTATTAGTTTCAGAGGTAGAGGTTAATGGTTCATCAGTCTTATATAATACCCAGTGCTGATTATATCACATGCTCTCCTTAATGTTCATCACCCAGTCACCCCATCCCCCCGCCCCCTCCCCTCCAGCAACCCTTAATTTGTTTCCTATGATTAAGAGTCTCTTATGGTTTGTCTCCTTCTCTGATTTTGTCTTGTTTTATTTTTTCTTCTCTTCCCCTATGATCCTCTATTTTGTTTCTTAAATTCCACATACGAGTGAGATCATATAATTGTCTTTCTCTGATTGACTTATTTTGCTTAGCAAAATACCTTCTAGTTCCATCCATGTCATTGCAAATGGCAAGATTCTTTTTTTTTTTTTTTTTTTGATGGCTGAGTAGTATCCCATGGTGTGTGTGTGTATATATATATATATATATACCACATTTTCTATATCCATTCATCTGCTGATGGATATCTGGGCTCTTTCCATAGTTTAGCTATTGTGGACATTGCTGCTATAAGCATTGGGGTGCATGTGCCCCTTCGGATCACTACATTTTTATCTTTGGGGTGAATACTCAGTAGTGCAATTGCTGGGTCGTAGGGACTTTCACCATTATTGTTCAACATAGTACTAGAAGTCCTAATCTCAGCAATTAGACAACAAAAAGAAATAAAAGGCATCCGAATTGGCAAAGAAGTCAAACGCTCACTATTTTATTTTGGTTTCAATTTCATTGATTCCTGCTCTAATCTTTATTATTTCTCTTCTCCTGTCGGGTGTAAGTTTAGGTTGTGTATTTGAAGACTTTTTTGTTTCTTGAGAAAGGTTTGTACTGCTATAAACTTCTCTCTTAGGACCACCTTTGCTGCATCCCAAAGGGTTTGAACAGTTGTGTTTTCATTTTCATTTGTTTCCATGAATTTTTTTAATTCTTCTTTAATTTCCTGGTTGACCCATTCATTCTTTAGTAGGATGCTCTTTAGCCTCCATGTATTTGAGTTCTTTCAAATTTCCTCTTGTGATTGAGTTCCAGTTTCAAAACATTGTGGTCTGAAAATATGCAAGGAATGATCCCAATCTTTTGGTACCAGTTGAGATCTGATTTGTGACTCAGCATGTGATCTATTCTGGAGAATGTTCCATGTGCACTTGAGAAGAATGTGTATTCTGTTGCTTTGGGATGGAATATTCTGAATATATCTGTGAAGTCCATCTCATCCTGTGTGTCATTCAAAGCCCTTGTTTCCTTATTGATCTTCTGCTTAGATGATCTGTCCATTGCAGTGAGTGGGGTGCTAAAATCCCATACTATTATTGTATTATTATTGATGTGTTTCTTTAATTTTGTTATTAATTGGTTTATATAATTGACTGCTCCCATGTTAGGGGCATAGATATTTATAATTGTTAGATCTTCTTGTTGGATAGACTCTTTAATTATAATATAGTGTCCTTCCTCATCTCTTATTACAGTCTTTGGTTTAAAATTTAATTTATCTGATACAAGGATTGCCACCCCAGCTTTCTTTTGATGTCCATTAGCATGATAAATGGTTTTCCACCCTCTCACTTTCAATTTGGAGGTGTGTTTGGGTCTCAAATGAATCTCTTGTAGATAGCATATTGATGGGTCTTGTTTTTTTTATCCAATCTGCTACCCCGTGTCTTTTGATTGGGGAATTTAGCCCATTTCATTCAGAGTAACGATTGAAAGATATGAATTTAGTGCCATTGTATTACCTGTACAGTCACTGTTTCTGTATATTGTCTGTTCCTTTCTGGTCTATGTTACTGTTGGACTTTCTCTTCACTTAAAGGATCCCTTTTAATATTTCTTGTAGGGCTGGTTTAGTGATCACAAATTCTTTTAGTTTCTGTTTGCCCTGGAAGCTTTTTATCTCTCCTTTTATTTTGAATGACATCCTAGCTGGATAAAGTATTCTTGGTTGCATATTTTTCTCATTTAGCACCCTGAATATATCATGCCAGTACTTTCTGGCCTGCCAGGTCTCTGTGGATAGGTCTGCTGCCAGTCTAATGTTTCTGCCCTTGTAGGTTATGGACCCCTTGTCCTGAGCTGCTTTCAGGATTTTCTCTTTGTTTCTGAGATTTGCAAGTTTTATTTTATATGGCAGGGTGTTGACCTATTTTTATTGATTTTGAGGGGGTTTCTCTGTGCCTCCTGGACTTGAATGCCTGTTTCCTTCCTCAGGTTAGGGAAGTTCTCCAGTATAATCTGCTCAAATATACTTTCTGCCTCTCTCTCTCTTTCTCTTTCCTCTTCTTGTATCCCAAGTATTCTAATATTGTTTTGCTTTACGGTATCACTTATCTCTTGAATCTCCCCTCATGATCCAGTGGTTGTTTATCTTTCTTTTTCTCAGCTTCTTTATTCTTCACATTTTTTCTTCTGTATCACTAATTCTCTCTTCTGCCTCATTTATCTTAGAAGTTAGAACCTTCATTTTTTTTTAAGATTTTACTTATTTATTGGACACAAAGAGAGTACAAGTAGGAAGAGCTGTAGACAGAAAGAGAGGGAGAAGCAGGCTCCCTGCTGAGCAGAGAGCCCAATGTGGGGCTTGATCCCAGGACTCTGGGATCATGACCTGAGTTGAAGGCAGACACTTAACCAACTAAGCCACCCCAGAGCTCCAAGAGCCTTCATGTTTTATTGCATCTTATTAATAGCCTTTTGATTTCAACTTGAGTAGATTTTAGTTCTTTTATTTCTCCAGAAAGGGATTCTCTAGTGTCTTCTATGTTTTTTTCAAGCCCAGCTAGTACCTTTATAATCATTATTCTGAACTCTAGTTCCAACATCTTACATCTATAGTGGTTAGGTCCCTGGCAATCAGTACTGCTTCTTGTTCTCTTTTTTTCTGTCTTTTCATTCTGTCCAGAGAAGTATAGATGAATGAGAGAACAAAATACTAAAATGGCAACAATAACCCCACAGAAATATACACTAAACAAATTAGAACAGACCCAAAACCAAAAAAAAAAAAAAAAAAAGAAGTAAATAAAAAAAAAAAAAAGAGGCAGGGGGGCACCTGGGTGGATCAGTCATTAAACGTCTGCCTTCAGCTCAGGTCATGATCCCAGGGTCCTGGGATCGAGCCCCACATCAGGCTCCCTGCTCGGCGGGAAGCCTGCTTCTCTGTCTCCCACTCTCCCTGCTTGTGTTCCTGCTCTCGTTATCCCTCTCTCTGTCAAATAAATAAATAAAATCTTAAAAAAAAAAAAGAGAGAATATAATCAGACAGGTGAACAGAATAGAGCAATACACTGGATCCTGTGTGTATTTTGGTCTGTTTGTTAGAGAACTAGATCCCCAAATTGTAAAGAAAGAAAAGCTTATATATGTATAAAAAAAATTAAATACAATGAAAGGATAGAATGTAATTGTAAAAAGGAACAATGGTTTTGAAAACAATCGTTGCTTGCTTATCCTCAGCTAAGCAATTTAACATTCAGATTATGTGTCATTTAGGTATCTTTTTAGCTTGAAATTCAGTGACTTAATTGAATTAATTTTGAGTGGTTAATTTTTTTTTTCTGCTTTGCAAGTTTTATGACTCCAGATTAACCAGACACTTCACAGGTACAATTTATCCATTTTCATTCTAAAGACTGTCCAACATTAAGGAAAAAAAATCTATGTCTAGGGGCAAGTTGAGAATTCTCATTGAACATAAAGTTAGAAATTCAATAAAAGGAGAATTTTGACTTCCAAAAGATGTGTTGGCTGAAAAAATATACTTCTGCAGTTTAGATTTCTTTTGTGCAGTAGAATAAATAGAGGGCATGGATTCTAGGATGATAGATGAAATGCAGTTTCTTTCAAGGTCTGAGGTGGGGAAAAGTTCAGTAGGAGAGCAAGCAATTGATATTGTAGTGAATTCTGATCACTGAAGTAAACCAACCAGCAGGGGATTTATTTTTGTCATGTTATGAGAAGCATATCTAGGGAGAGAAGAGGAAAAATATTAGAATCTATACTTTCATTCAATATTTGTTCCACAAATATTTACTGAGTATTTTCTGTTTGACGGATACCATGCTAAGCACTTAAGGAGCTCAGAGTGTAGTGGGACTAGAATATATGAAAAATCAATTACTTCATCAATAATAATAACAATAGCTAATGCTAAGCAGGTGTTTACTGGGTTCAAGATCCTATGCTGTCCTTCACATGGCTTCTCTGATTTAGTCCTAACAAAAAGTATCAGAGGTGAATGCAATTATTAGCCTAACTTTGTAGAAAAGTAAACTGAGGCTAGAGAAGTGATATCAGTCTGTTATCTCAGGTCATTCAAGAATCACAGTAACTGTTATGAGAGAAGTGAATGCAAGACTTTGTTTTCTGTGAATTTTTTAAATAGATATTTTATTTTTTAATATGTTTAGATATGCAAAGATAGTACAGCATGCTCCCATATCCCTCATCCAGTTTTAGGTGTGAGAGTCTCCTAATATTACTGTTATATTTCTGTGGCACATTTGTCTAAACTACAAAATGTGTATTTGTACATTGCTATTAACTAAATAGCAGTCTTTATTTGAATTTTACCAGTTCTCTCCTTTTTCTGTTTCAGGATCCAATCCAGAATATCATATTATGTGAAGTCTAAAGACAGAGTACAAAGAAGTTTACTAAGTATAGGAGTGTCAGGAAGGATGATGTGGGTAAGAGACAGAGGAAGACTTCCAAAGAGGAGGTGATGCTTCACTTGGTCTTACAGGCTCAGGTAGAATTATCTAAGCAAAAAGCAAGGGAAGAGCATTAAAGACAAAAAGAAAAAAAACATGTAAAATATGGTATAATTGGGTGATTATGAGTAGTTCAAAATCATTGAAGCAAATCACATATTTAGAAAAATAACAGGAGGTGAGACCAGGGAGTTAGACCAGTGTGGAAAGTTAAGGACTTGTTTTATTACCATGGTCAAGAATTTTCACCTTATGTTACAGGTTTTCAAAGTTATGGAAGGATTTGAGCAGAAGAATAACAGATTATCATGGTTGAAAGGTAAGTTTTATAGTATTATGGAAGTACAAAACTGGTTTGGCCAAGAGAGATTATTTAGGATCTGTGTTCATAGTCTAGCTGAGAAATAATAAAAACAATGAGGGACCGAACAAAGTCTACACTAGTAGATATGGAGGAGAGGAGTCATAATTGAAAGATATGAATGCGTTTTAGTTAAGATTACTTGAAAGAGATTAAAGCTTCAGGTTATTCATTTAGTTGTTTGATGAATGATTATGTTATCCATCAGGATGGGAAATGAATAGAGGCAAATAGGAATGAGGAGATTGTGAGTTCAATTTTTTTACATGTTTTTGTGTTTTATTTCCAAAAGTTGTTTGGTACTGTCATTAGAAAAAGCCCAATTGGTGATTGAAAATAAAGTTATGGGGAATCATGTCTGAGATGAAGACACAGTTGGGAATTTTGCATCATATTCATGGTGCTAAAGCCAGGCTCAGTGAGAATGTGTAGAGTGACACTAATTGAGAATCCAGGATTAGGGAGAAAAACAACCAAGAATGATCTGGAGAGGGAAGAGGAAAAATGTGGTGAATGCTGACAGTGAAGACAGGAGTGAAGAGAATTTCAATAGGAAAATGTGGTCAACTTTGCCAAATGCTTCACAGTAGTTGAATAAAATAAAGAATAAAAGTTAGACATTCTGACTTCAGCTCCAACATATTAAAATCTTGGTAGTCATCACACCTACCCTTACAATAAGAAAAAGTTACACAAACTGAAAATCAGTGATTCTTCTGGACCTATTAAAGGGCCAAGTTTATAGGGCAAATTTTCATACCCAAATCTGGAGAGTTAGGTGAATCCACAAAGTGAAGGCTGACTCCCGTTACCTGGAGCCATAAACTAGTCTGAAGACTTAAATGGTAATTTTGACAAATTGTGGAGGTTGAACGTGAGCTAGCCTGAGGGAAGAAACTGCTGAGATCCCACACTTTCAGGGTTTTACTTTCAAGAACATCACCAGGTTCTCAAGGTAAAGGGCCAAGAAAAACCCCTTCATGGCTCTGGCAGGGAGAGGGGAAAAGTAATCTTTGTGAAATAAGTCCAGAACATCCTTCTTAACAAAGGTCTACTCCAGGGGAAAATACTTTACCTTAACCCCAGACCACCTAAGTGTGGGACATTTCCTGGATTCCAGCCCTCCCTAGCTTCTTTGTCTCACACAAGGGTGAAAAAAAAAAAAAAGGTAAGAAATACTGGTGAAGGTAACAGTGTAGGAACACAGGCCCACTGTAGGAATTAATTTATTTTTAACTTTAATTAATTTAAGTAATCTCTACACCCAACATGAGGCTCGAACTCACAGCCTTGATGTTAGGAGTCACAAGCTCCTCCGACTGAGCCAGCCAGGTGCCCCTAGGAATTATATTTAATTATAAGACTATAGGAAGTTTCTTTTCCCTACAATAGTCTTTAATAAGTAACAGAGGATTGTAGATGAAGGAGCTGTAAGAAATAGACTCTGTCTGAGGAGTAGTACAAAGAAAAACTCCAAAGACAAAAAAAGGAAACAGAAGTAAGGGTAGGAGAGGACCTTGAAGCCTCCGACACCTACAGGTACAGCAAATATTAAACATAGCACACCCTCTAGCCATATTAACATAAAACATTACACTGAAGGCCTGCTTATCTGAGTTCTTAGTACTCAAAGCATCATGTCCACATCCAGATTTCCACAATAATTACAAGGTGACCTAAATAGGAGTAAGCAAAAACAACAACAAACAAATTACAAAACCCACAGTATGAGGAAATAAAGCAAGAATCAGAAACAGATTAAGGCACAGATTTTAGTATCAACAGACAGGATTTTAGAATAATATGAATAATATGTTAAGGACTCTAATAGAAAAAGTAGACAACAGGCAAGAATAGATGGATAATATAAGTAAAGAGACAGAAACCCTAAAATAGAATTGAAAGGAGTGTTAAAAGTCAAAAACATTGTAACAAAAATGAAGAATGCCTTTGATGGTTCATCAGGAGATTGCACATGACCAGGGGAAAAAAACTAGTGAGCTCGAAGATACGTCCTTAGAAATTTCCCAAGATGAAATTCCAACAGAGAAAAAGAATAAAAATCAAGGGCACCTGGGTGGCTCAGTTGGTTAAGCGACTGCCTCCGGCTCAAGTCATGATCCCAGAGTCCTGGGATCGAGCCCTGCATCAGGCTCCCTGCTTGGTGGGAAGCCTGCTTCTCCCTCTCTCACGCCCCCTGCTTGTGCTCTCTCGCGCATGCTCTCTCTCTCTCTATTAAATAAATAAATAAAATATTTTTTTAAAAAAGAATAAAAATCAAAAGAGAATATCCAAAAACCGAGGCCATTGCAAAAGTTGTAACATGTACATACTTGAAGTACCAGAATGAAAAGAAAGAAGGGAACAGAAGAAATATTTAATAAATAATGGTTGAGAATTTTCCAGAATTAATGATAGATAGATTCCCCATTCCCACCTATTCCCTGTGACAGAAGTGATTAGGTCACTATTAGAGTCTTCATGGGTGGGATTAATGCCCTTATAAAAGAGGTCCCGGAAAACTCCCTCACCCCTTCTACCATGTGAGATTATAGTTAGAAGATGATCATTAGTGAGGAAATGAGCCCTCATCAAACATTGAGTCTGATGCCACCTTGATTTTGGACTTACAGCCTCTAGAACTGTGAGAAATAAATTTCTGTTGTGTATAAGCCACCCAGTCTATGGCATTTTGTCATACTGGCCCAAATAGACCAAGACAAATAATACCTAGCAGTCCATATTATTATCCCAAACATGTAGACAAGGAATCAGCAAGTCAGAGAGCCTTGGTAATTTGCCAAAAATCACACAGCCAGTTGGTGACACTGTCAATTCTTAAGCTCAGGACTGTTTAACTTCAAGGTTTGTGCTCTTTGCTCTGTATGGCCTGGACTCTGAGACTATTGTTTGTGGGCTGAGCTGATGACACATTCTTAGATGGACTCAATTTTCAGTTATTGTGCTGTTTTTGACATATGATATGTGAGAAATACATACACAAGAATATTATATATAAAAGTGAACATTCCGATTGTATGTCCACTTTATGTTTTCATTGAATGTTTTGGTAAGAAACGTGAACGTATCTTCAAGTCTTTTCAAAGTTGGAACAACTGACTGACTCCATCAGATCATTCCCAGTAAAACAGAAAATGAACCACTGGAGTGAAAACAATTACTCCATTGGAATGTCCTCTCTTTGTTTGGGTTACTGCCATGACCATGTATTTTGGTTATGAAAACATCTCTTTCCTTCCAACTTTCCAGGTTCCAGCTCTTCCCTAAGCAGCTCATCCAGTTTAGGTTCTTCCCCAACATGCTGGACCTTGCCATTACTTGTTTGCTCTCTGTCTACCCCATTGCCAGCCCCACAGAAGCTGGGGACTACGTGGCTTTCTCCAAAGCTCACGTCTCCGCATGGAATCCTATACTCGGCTCTCTGGCTTTGAGGCTGCTTTCTGTCCTAACAACAAAACCTACATTCAGACACCCATCCCAAGAGTGGCCTTTGTATCTTCACACAGTGTGGCACTCACTCCAGGACATTTAGCTGTTCTGTTATCCATTTATGTGAAGTGACCTGAAGTTCCTCTGGGAATGGTAAGAGCAAGGTCAGAGCACAATGGGCGTGATCAGCCGGGATTTCCTTGAGAACATGGCTCTCTCTCTTATTGTCTCATCCTTATTCACTTCAGTGATCATCAGCAGGCACTCTAATTCCTGCTCCGAAGAGAATTGTTTTATCTCCGTTCTTAATAAAAGTTTAATAGCAGACAGAGCACTTTGGTGAGAGCTCATGTTAGTGAGATTTTTATTTCACCTAATATACCAGCATATTATGCACTTGAGTAATCTACAGGCTGTTGTAAATAAAGCAAACAACATATATTTACAGAACTAAGCAAACTGCATTTATGATGCTCTCCTTGAAACTTTGGCACTCTGCTCAGTTATTGCTCTCCTTCTCATTAGCGTGCATTAGTGAGACGCTCCTCTAATTAGCGATAAACTTACTGCTGAAGAGCAGTCATTTTGAGTACTGTTTGTTATTAAAACAAATACCTGGAAATTACACTATTAGTCCAAAAATCAATTCAATTTTAAGCCTAACATTTAAAGCACACTTAACACCCTCGCTTCTGTGTACAACATGCTATCAGCAGGTTTTCTTTGTATTTGAGAACCTCCAATAAGCCAGGAACATGCGTGGAGTCAAGAACTAGATAAAGGCATTTGCTCTATTTTTATAATTACTTTAAGAGAGAGGCAGATTGACAACATTTTTGGGGGAGGTGGAAATGTTAGTCTCTGTATCCCTTCTTGGATTTCATTTTATCTAATCAATGAATATTTTGAGACACTCTGTTCTAGGCATTGAAATCATAGAGACGATGAAGATGCTTTTTTGACTCAAGAAATTCAACATATTGTATGAGTGGGTTGAGGAAAGTAGGTAGACCTGTGTATATATAAATGTATTGCATTAGAGTGGAGACAACTGACTAAGTGCCCAGAGTACTCTGAGAGCATTGACGTATTTAGCTGAAAAGGAAAGGTTTATAAAAGAGGATTTTTAATTTTATTTGGATTAAATGTAAATAATAAACTGTATGGCATTTGGAAGATGGCATCGCATAATTTAGACAATTGGAGTAAATACTGTTTTATTACCATCTCTGTCATTTGTTAGCTGTGTAACCATTTTTGCCATTTAATAGCTGGGTAACCATGTGCCTTGGTGTTCTCATTTGAGACATCTGATGTGAGTCATTAAATGATGCCAGTAAAACTTAAACCATGGTGCCCGACAAGAGCAGGCTGTCATTAACGTCTGCTCCTTTCTATCCCTTTTCTCTTTCCCTATATGCTTTCTACTTTTTCCTTATTCACCTCAGGCACCTTCATCTAGAATTCCAGGCCTCTTCCTGCCCTCTAATCTTACCACTCTTCCATGTTCAAGGCGTTTCTTCTGTCAGCAATGGCCTCCCTTTCCTTACCTTGTGTGGTAGGACAGAATTCTATCATTTCTTCAAGGTGTCCCATGAATACTGCTTCCTCATCCAGGCCTATCTTGATCTCTCCCACTTACTCTTTCTTTCTGAATTGCACTTTCCACATCTTTTTTGGTTCCTGTTCACATCACATCCTGTACTGTGGTTATGCATGTCTTATTCCTTGAAAACACCTGAAGGATGGGGTGAAATTGTCTGAAAGATCTGTAAATTGAGTCCTTAGTACAGTGTCATAAATACATAAAATCTATGCCATAATTATTTTTAAGCTAATATAGGTTCTTCCATTAATTAAATAAAACTTCAGGTGTCCTTGGATTCAAAACATATTTAAATGAAATTTACCCAACTGGATAGTACAAAACTCAAAAAATTGAAAGACTAAGTGTGTATTGACTCACTACAGGACCAATTGGTTGACTAAATATGTTCTTTACTAAACAGAATGATGAAAAGGCCTTTGTTCAGAATCATTTTCTTACTAGACAAAGAGCTCATTATACCATTCACTAAAGTTTGACTTGGATTCAGGAGAGTTCTAAATTGAAAATAAATAAATAAAAACCTATCATGCAATTGGATCTTACATAGTCAATCAAAATCATTTTAAAACAATATTAATAACTTGAGGAAATGCTCATATGGGACATTGAATAAAAATTATAGGATGCCAAATGATACATGATTTAAATTTAATATCCAGGGACACCTGGGTGGCTCAGTCAGTTGGGCATCTGCCTTCGGCTCAGGTCATGATCCCAGGGTCCTGGGATCGAGCCCTGCATCGGGCTCCCTGCTCAGCGGGAAGCCTGCTTCTCCCTCTCCCTCTGCTGTTCCCCCTGCTTGTGCTCTCTCTCTCTGTGTCAAATAAATAAATACAATCTTTACAAATAAATAAATAAATAAATTTAAATATCCAATAAAAATAAAATGTATTGAAATGTAACAAAGTCTATTAAGTGACTTATATCTGAGTAAAATAAAATGCTGATAATTTTTACTTTCTCCATTTTATTTTTCTGTATTTTTATTAATTTTCTAAATAAATGCTTATTGCTTTTATAATTGAGAAAACTATGAAAATGTATTTTAAGTAAAAGAGTGGCTCTCAATCAGAGGTGATTTTGTCCCCCAGAAGACATTTGGGAATTTCTGGAGACATTTTTGTCACAACTGTGGGGAGAGGCTATGCTATTGATACCTAGTGAGTAGAAGCCAGCAATGCTGCTAAACCTCTTGCAATGCACAGGACAGCTCCCACGAGAAAGATTTATTTGGCACAAAATGTCAATAGTGCTGAAGTTGAGAAACACTGTAATAGAAAGAAAGAACCAATACAGGAATTGACTTACCAAACCATGGTGCATCTATCAATATAAGGGACTATTGTGCAGGTTTTGAAACTTGCGCTGCCTAAATATTTATGGAGATGACAATCTAATCACTAGTGCTTTTTTCTCATGCTGAACAGTCAGCTCTTTAGTATGTTCTAAATTATATTATCCTTTTTTATGTACATGATCTTCTTACGTTCTTAACAAGGAGAATTCTTTGGGGATATGATCAGCACTTATTTACCATTTCCCTCAACATACCTTACACAGTGCTAGTAAAAGGAAGAAACTGCAATTTTTACCGTAAATTTTTCATATCCCCTTAATCTAAATACTCTTTCCCTTGTATATGACTGAACTCCAACTCAAACAATGCTCCTCAATAACTGGTCAAATCAGCATATATGTTATAACTATGTATGTTTCTATCTATCTATCTATCTATCTATCTATCTATCTATCTATCTATGTATCTATCATCTATCTATCATCTATCTTTCTATCTAAAAACACCATAGTTGAAAGGTGAAGAAAAATTACAAAGCTGAGTTAGCCCCAGGAATCTTAGAAACTCAGAGTATAACAGAAGTAATCTTTTATCCCTCACCTTCTTTCCCCCTGTTTGTCTATCTAATTCTTTCAGGCATACCTACATAATGAGGATGACTCATGTCAGCTCTGGGGTCACATTTTATATACTCATGATGATGGAGAAAGGAAAGGTTCTAACTACCTAACATTCCAGCAGAAAAGACCCTGCAGAAAGCCATTGTCTCAGATGTTATGTACCTATCTTTGGACCAAACCATGGAGAGGGGTGTAAGTAATTATAAATGGTTTAACCTTGCCAAAGCTTGTGATAAGGTAAATTCTGTCATGAGAGGAAAGAAGAATATGATGCTAGGTGGTCAAAGAAAATAATCGCCATGGAATTTTAATGGAGGTATTTTTATTAGCATAATAATGGCTCTATGCACTCCAGGGTTTTATGCTTATAAGATAGGTACTCCCTCATACCTTGAAGATGATACTTGATTTCTTCAAGAACCCTTTTTGTTTTCATATTATCTATTAATGTTTTGGGGGAAAAGTTAAACTTTAATGTCTTTTTGTTTTAGTTCTCTATAGATGGAACACTAATGTCATCACACTTAATGTTTCAAGATTTTTTGTTCATTAAATATTATGTAGGATTAACAGTATAAAACAAATGTGAGTAGGACCACTCAGTTATACTGCTCAATTAGGCACAGAAGTATTATATAAGCAATCCCAGAAAGTTTATCTGATCCTTGATATTTCAGGAGATTATGTGGATTGTGTTGTACAGCTTCAAACCAATTCAAAGGTTTCACTTGAAGGAAAAGGCTGTATTTAACTTTAGCAAACCCAGACTATACCAAGATCAACATACAATTTCCTGAGATGTTTCATTGACATCATTACAATTTCTGCTCAGAGGAGAACGGCAACCAGGATAATCAACAAAGATGCTTTCAAGATATCTAGAATGAATTCTATAATTTGGTGATTAAGTCTTATTCTTTTATTGGGCTTATGATCCTGGTCTATGACCTACGCAAGTGTTTTTTAGGTACTCCCCAGGAACTTCCCTTTAGGTAAGACAAAAAGGCTATAAGGTGCTGAAGTCAAGGGAGTGCCCACCCTTGGGTAGGATGTTTCTGGTAAAGTTTATACTTAGTCTTTCTCTGGAGAGTATGCTTATACATGTTATGTAGAGTACTTTGGGTCTATTTTAAAATGGCTTCTTTTCTCTCCTCTCATCAGAAAAACAAGGGATTTTTCTTTATTCTTCATCATTAGAACCTGTTGGGGTTCTTGGAATTTAAATCTATGAAAGTGTGGGTGCTCCCCTAAGTCTGCAGCCCCAAGGAGTTTCTCATTCTCATACTAGTTCACAGTCAGTCTTTAATAATTTGTCAAAATTACTGGGTAAATCTTCTTTTTTTTTAATATTTTATTTATTTGAGAGAGAGAGAATGAGAGAGAGAGAGCACATGAGAGGGGGGAGGGTCAGAGGGAGAAGTAGACTCCCTGCCGAGCAGGGAGCCCAATGCGGGACTCGATCCAGGGACTCCAGGATCATGACCTGAGGCGAAGGCCCTTGCTCAACCAACTGAGCCACCCAGGCGCCCCGGGGTAAATCTTCTTACCAGTTTATGGCTCCATGGACTTTTGTTTCAGGTAGGCTGATCTCTGCTGTGATTCTCTCTTTTCAGTTGACTCTTCAGATTTGGGGGAGTCAGTTTGCCCTGTCATGCTACTTCTCTGATCGGTTCAAATAAAATCATTGATTTCATTTTGTTCAGCTTGATTCTTTTAAGAATAGGAGTGACAACTTATAAGCTTTTTACATGTCAGAATTGAAAGCAAAATTTCTAAATAATCTTTAAAGACATTGTAATGGTTATTAGGTTATATTTTAAAATCCAGTGGAATATGTATTAAATATTGTACTCCTGGTAATTCTAATTCTCCTCAAAAATCCTTAAACATTCAAGAAAATGTTACTTAATAAAAATGTTTACTTCCCTGTATGCAATCTCCAGAGAGCTATCAAATTCTTTTTGAATATTGTACCCATGGTAACTCTTATTCTATTCTCAAAAATCCTTAAACATTCAAGAAAATGTTACTTAATAATAGTAACATTTATTCCCCAATATGCAATCTTCAGGGAGCTATCAGCCTCTTTTTTGAATAAGATTTTGATCACTGTTTATAGCAAGAAGAAATTAATAAATAAAAATTCCCTCATTAGTGGAGACTTTGAGATTTGATCCATAGCTGAAAATTATTCCAAATGATAAAGCTTCTTAAATTAACAGCACCTGCTGTTCTACTTTATTTTGCAAATTATTGTTCTATTATTATTTTTATTATTATTTGAGTTTCCCTTTCATTAAAGAGGTACCATTTAAAGAAGTCAATGTAACTAAGGCAAAAGAGAGGTAGGGATTAAAAATAATCAGTTGAGATTTATCATCAGATAATTAGTTGAGATTTATCATTAATGTACAAGTTTTTTTTTGCAATTTGCCCTACCAAATGTAGTATTTTTTTTTTTTTTTAAAAATTTTTTTTTTTTATTTGAGAGAGAGAGAATGAGAGAGAGAGAGCACATGAGAGGGGGGAGGGTCAGAGGGAGAAGCAGGCTCCCTGCCGAGCAGGGAGCCCGATGCGGGACTCGATTCAGGGTCTCCAGGATCATGACCTGAGCCGAAGGCAGTCGCTTAACCAACTGAGCCACCCAGGCGCCCCCAAATGTAGTATTATTTGTATTTTTATAATAAATCTAAACATACGATGTTCTTTCTAAAATTTGTATGTAATAACAATTTTCTGAATAGACTTATGCTCATTTTATTTTGCAAAATGTTCTGCAATGTAGAGTTTTCTATAATTAATTGACCAAAAAATCATATATGGTCACTGGGTGATTAGAGTTATATATGCTTATTCACACATCCTTAACAGATGGTTTAGCAGAAATACAATTATTAGAATTTCATTGTATTTGTGCTACCAAATTATATTGACTACATTCTTTTCTTAAACAAGTATGAAGAAATGATAATTAAGTGGAATATACTGCATTAACTATTTCTAGATTATTTTACTTAATCTTATTAATCCTGTCAAAACTGATTTCTTGTGCAAAAAATCACATTTAGATTATACACAACATAAAGCAGTTTTCAAGCAGCTCTGTGTACACTTTTAACTGATTTGATTTTTTTCTTATTGTTATATTTTATGTCTATTAGTTCTGTACTTATATATCCTTTCAGACTTACTTTGAGAGTTTGAGAATTGAACATTTTATACAAAGTATGTTTCTTAGCCATTAGAGAATGAAATTATAAATAACAAAAAATATCTGGGAAATCCAGAAATTTTCAGAAATTAAATAATAAACTTCAACCTAAGTAGTTCAAAGAAGAAATGTAAAATGTTTATAACTATTTGAAAATCCAAATAGACACACCAAAATTTGTCAGATATCACTAACACAGTAATTAGGGGGAAATTATAAGCACTAACAGCCATACTAGAAATGAGACAAAAGTCTGAAATCAGTGTGCATATACTTAAGAAACTAGAAGAGCATACTGAACTCAAATTAATGAAAGAAGGAAAATAATAAGGGCAGAAATCAATGAAATAGAAAACAGTAGAGAAAGTCAATGTAACCAAAAGCAATTTTATGAAATAATCAATAAAATTGATAGGTGCCTATCCAGCCAAAGCAGGGAGAAAAATACACTCAGGAATGAGAGAAGTGGCATCAATAATAATTCTATAAATTATGGATAGAATCATAAAGGAATATTCTGAACAACTTTATGGAAATAAATTTTATAACTTAAGTGAAATGGGTAAATTCCTAGAAAAACACAAACTTTCAAAGCTCACTCAGTAGATTAAGTCTCCTCTAAGCAAATAGGTAATCCAAATGGCATTTTTTTTTTCTTTTTATTTAACTTGTAGTTACAAACTTTCCCACAAAGGGAGGCTCCAGGTCCAGATCACCTACTTGGTGAATTCTTCTAAGTTTTTAAGAAGAAAATAATACCACATATAAACAAATGCTTCTAGAAAATTAAAGACAGTGAATGCTTAACAACACATTCTATGAATCATCATTATTCCAATTCTAAAACTAGAAACATAGACGTCAAAAGAAAAGGGAGCTTCACATTAATATCCTCCATGAACACAGATGGAACAGTTCTTAACACAAATTTAGCTATTAAATCCAGTAGGATGTAAAAATATAAGCAGCATAATTATATAGGGTTGTTTTCTCCCAGGAATTCAAGGGTAGTTTCACATTAAAAGTCAATCAATATAGGGTGCCTGGGTGGCTCAGTCGTTAAGCGTCTGCCTTCGGCTCAGGTCATGATCCCAGTGTCCTGGGATCGAGTCCCACATCGGGCTCCCTGCTTGGCAGGAAGCCTGCTTCTCCCTCTCCCACTCCCCCTGCTTGTGTTCCTGCTCTAGCTATCTCTCTCTCTGTCAAATAAATAAATAAAATCTTTAAAAAAAAAAAAAAAAAAAGTCAATCAATATAATCAACCATATCAAAACCTTTAGAAAAGGAAAACATGAAGATCACCACAATAGACATAGGACTAGTATTTAATATAGTCCCAGATGCACAGCTGATAAAAACTTTTCATAAACTAAGAACAGAATAAAATTTGCTCAGCTTGATAAAGGACATCTATGAAAAACTTACAGCTAACATCATAAATAATGAAAAAGGACATAAGTCAGAACTTGATACTATTAAGATTTCACTTCTCCTGAAATTAATAAGGTTTTATGCAATCCCAATTAAAGTCACAGTAGAATATTTTACAAAAATTGACAAATGGATTCTAAAAATCATATAAACATGCAAGAGACATAGAATAACCAAAACAAATTTTAAAAAGAAGAATAAGTCAAATGGTTAATACCACTTGATTTCATTTATATCAAACTCTAGAAAATACAAGCTAATATTTAGTGACTGAAAGCATATTAATTGTTGTCTAGGGAAAATTTAAATTTTTAATTTTGGGGTACTAGGGCTAACTGAATAAGATGTGTACTTTGTTACTGCTGGGGCTCATGTTCTCATTAGGAAGCTATTGGCAGAGTGGCATAGTTAATAAATAATGAAGATGGTAAGAAGAAGTGGTGTCCAAAGATCAAAAAGCTCTGAGCAAGTTAACTCATGCTAATTTCTTCATCTGATAAATCCAATTTAAAATCACACTCATTCTGTATCTTGAAATGAGATAGGCAAAAGAGTGCCTCTCAAACATTAAGGCCTTTGTGTTGAACAAGCAAATCCCCTTCTTTTCCTGAGATTGTTTAATTTCAGGACTGCCTTGCCCTTTACAACCATTGAGCCTTTATTGAGCTAACATCTTTGACATCAATATATTAAATAGATAGTGACAATAGGATGTTGGTCTCTTCTTACTCAGAAGACCTAACACACCTGTACACCTACTCACTAGTGATTAAACATATCTACTAAGGGGAGAGGCATCTTTTGCTTAAGTGCTAGAAAAAACAGTAGTATTTTCTCCTAGAATAAAAGATTTCTTACAATTTGCCTGAGAAGGGCATTTCATAAGAGGGCTATTCTAATTTGGCCTGTGTCCTTTATCTTTAGACATCAGATGGCATAATTTCTAAGGACTCCTTTCGAAGGAAATGCTCAATCTCACTGACTCTCTGCTTTATTAGACACCCCATTACACCTCTAAGTGGACACAAATACATACATCCAGAGGTGGCTATTGGATGTTCTGGTAGTTTGCTAGGGCTGCCATAACAAAATACTGCAGCCCGGGTGGCTTGAACAATTTTATTTTCTCACCATTCTGGAAGCTAAAAGTCTGAGATCAAAGTATTAGCAGATTTTATTACTTTCTAGGCCTCTCTGCTGGACTTGTAGATGACTGCTTTCTTGCTGTGTGTTCACATGCTTTTCTCTCTGTGCTTGCAAGTGTCTGGTGTCTCTGTCTCTGCATCTTAATCTCCTCTTCTTATAGAGACACCATTGTATGGAATTAAAGCCTACCATAAAGACTTCATTCTTGATAATCTCTTTAAAGACCTTATCATCAATTATCACCTGAATTTTGGGAAGAGGACAGAATTCGGCACATAAGAGAGGTAAGAGAAAGTCTGACCCTGAAAGGAAGAATGTGAGCTGATGTCCCTAAGTTCTGATTCTTACAAGGAGAGTTCTTAGAGGTGACATGTGGAAAACCATTTCATGAGTCAAGATGATGAAACAATGAATATACTTCCTGACAGATTTCATTACTAGATACTGACTCTTGGAATTATCTTGATTATATTATCTCATTGTGGCTTTATGAGATGATTTTTTGAGGGCTCTTCTTAGTCCATGAATATAAATGACAGAAAAAGAGTGAAGAGACAAAGGGAAGAATTGAGTGACTTTAATTTGTACTCAGCTGGATCCACTTGCTAAAGTGATTATTATTTTCTATCACTACTACATTATTTGCCCTTCCTCATTTCCTCTTAAGAGTTTATTCACATGTACACATCAAATGATGGCATGAAATACTCAGGACTTTCCAACAATGAAATCAATTTGCTCTGTTCATAACTGTTAATGATAGACACAGTTGGGTATGAGTTATGCTCTACCACTATTTTAGTTATCTTACAATGTAATACATGCCTTGAACTTTTTAATGCTAATTCTGTACCTGTGCTTATGCAGGATTTTATAACATGCAATGTTGATTATCTATTATTGTGATAAACCAATAAGAAGAAAATAAGGCAAAAATCAAGGTCATTTACTCCAAAAATATAATAAGCTTACAAGTTCAATTGCAACTACTTATGATCCGTCTTGATGGTGAGCTGATGTAAGGTGTTTGATATGAAGGGGAGCTTCATAGACACCACATTCCAAAGTCTGAACACAGCCACTTTCCTATGTACACAGGTTGTCTGTCTGGATAAATTAGGTTTTAAGGCTTTTGTTTACATTTTCTGTGAAAAACACTATCTTCCACTTCCAATTATTTAAAATCAGACTGTATCGAGTCATATCCTGTGCAATTTCATGTAGGAAATGAAAATCAAAAACTACTTTGATGGGTGTTTATAAACTAAGTAATCTAATTTAGAATATGCTTTGGTTTAGGGTGGATTTTTTTCTTTCTTTTTTCTTTTCTTTTTTTTTCTTTTCTCTCTCTCTCTCTTTTTGAATTTGGAGGGAGGAATGTGGAATAGGATTTATAATAAGATATTCCCAAGAATGAAAAAAAGAAAAAAAAAATGTCCTCTTCAGTAATTGGACAAAACTTGAAGAACATACAAATTACAGATAAAATGAAGTGTCTTGTGGGTGGTTAACTTAATAAATGATAGACTTTTAGAATGGACACAATTTTTCCAAATAATGATCTCTTGCATAAATCTGTCATTGAGAAAACTATCAACTAAAATAATAATAGAATTTATAACAATAACAGTAAAAACATGTGTTTATTTTTGTCTTTCATTTGCTTCCCAAAAGCCCAATGCCCTTTATAAATCAGTGTTTTAAATCTACGTAATCAGTGGGATTAATGCAGCAGGTATTAGTCTTCATTTTATAAGCTGCAAAGACTTCTGTGCTGAGAGGAGGCTTGCCTGAGATCATGTAGGAAGTCTATAGAACTAAAGGGATTTAGGATCTGAGGCTTCCAAACAAGGGCATTACTCTTTAGATAATACTGTTTCTCAGCACATGTAACTTGCATCTTAACTAAAAATTTGCTCAGTGTTGAAGTTTTTATTCACTGAAATAACTAACAAAATGGAAAATGCATAATGGCTCATCTACAGAACATCTTATATCCTGTAATTAAGACCCTATGAATCAAATTATACAGTGTTAGCTCTATTTCTTTTAGCAGATATCATTGGAAATGAGGCACCTTGCATCTGCTACCGACTTTGGCTTGGGAGCAGCTACATTCACCTTTTGCTTATACAGCAATCTTATTGGCTAAAAACTATTGATACTTTCATATAGAACGAGTATAGATATTTAGCAAGAATAGCACACAATCATGTTATTTTCTCATGCATCCATTCTATTGTGATTCAGTAATCGGTGAACATAATTGTCATCTACTTAAGGATATGCCTGAAAATATATAGTTTCAAATTACTCAAGTCATTTTAGCAGCATGCCTAATTTCCTATACTTCATTAAGTTTTGTCACTTCGGCAGTTATGTTAAATCGTGAGCAAACTCGAATACCTGCAAGGGTCAGGCCAATACATAAATGTATGAATTAGATCTGGTAAAAGGACACAGGCGAGTGTGGGGCCAGGGCTGAGCTGAGGAGATCATGCGTCTCTTATCAGAAGTCCAATTCAATTTTTATTTAAAGACTTTGTCAGCCTGACCAAACACAGATCTATGAGGGCTGGTACTTGCCTATGGATTTTCATCTGGCAACTCCCACAGTGAGTGCTTGGCATGCTGTAAGTACAACTCCAGGACATTGTTACTTCAGTGATCTAAAAAATTTAAGCCATTGTTTGTAAATGCCTAACTTTAAACTTAAATTGGAAGAAACTGTATCATTAATGTTGAAAAGTCGTTAATGTAGTAAAAACAAATCAATTGTTAAGTAATTGCTTTAGATAAAAATCCCATGTGGTTTGTGTAATCCATATGAATTGGATTGGACGTCAGAATGGTGATTTAAGAAAAATAAGTCAGAACATAAAAGTGCAAGTCATAATTTCTCACCATTTCTATGAACCAAAGTTTTGTTTTTTTGCTTATACTACAAAGCTAGGAATGTGCATCAGTGACACTGAGAACAGGTACCTGGATTTCAGGTTAAACATCTCATAGATCCAGAATCAATAATGGTACTAATTTCCACAATGGTTAAAATGCTTCCCAAGATTGTGTATTACAGTGTAGTATATATCAGGTGGCAAGATCTCTCCAAGGAAATAATTAATCTTTAGTAGTTTTGCAGCTTAGGAAAGAAAAAAAAATACATCATTCAATTGTACAAATGAGAAAATATAAATAAAGGGAGACTAAGGTAGCTCTCCAGAATCACACATGAATACAAATTAGAAGTGCAGATGTCAGTCTTATGGTCCCTTGAATCACTTAACTATTCTTTTTTTTTTTTTTTTTTTTTTTTTTTTTTTAAGATTTTATTTAAACTCCAGTCAGGGGGTGCCAGGGTGGCTCAGACGTTGAGAGTCTGCCTTTGGCTTGGGTCATGATCCCAGGGTCCTGGGATCGAGCCCCACATCAGGCTCCCTTCTCAGTGGGAAGCCTGCTTCTCCCTCTCCCATTCGCCCTGCTTGTGTTCCCTCTCTCACTGTCAAATAAATAAATAAAATCTTAAAAAAAAAAAAACTCCAGTCAGTTAACATACAGTTTAATATTAATTTCAGGTGTACAATTTAGTGACTAAACACTTACATACAACATCCCGTACTCATCACAAGTACACTCCTTAATAACCCCATCACCTATTTAACCTATGCCCCTAACCACCTCCCCTCTGGTAACCATCAGTTTGTTCTTCTCTAGTTAAGAGTCTGTTTCTTGGTTTGCCTCTCTCTTTTTTCCCCCCTTATGATCATTTGTTTCATTTCTTAAATTCCACAAATGGATTAAAGACCTAAATGTGAGACAGGAAACCATTAAAGTCCTAGGGGAGAACACAGGCAGTAACCTCTTTGACATTGGCTGTAGCAACTTCTTAACAGATAGATATGTCTCCCAAAGGCAGGGAAACAAAAGCAAAAATGAACTATTGGGACTTCATCAAAATAAAAGCTTTTGCACAATGAAGGGAATAATCAACAAAACTACAAGGCAACCTATGGAATGGGAGAAGATATTTGCAAAAGGCATATATGATAAAGGGTTAGTATCCAAAATATATAAAGAACTTATAAAATTCAACACCCCAAAAACAAATAATCCAATTAAAAAATGAGCAGCAGACATGAATAGACATTTTTTTTTTTTCAAAGGAGACATACAGACACATGAAAAGATGCTCAACATCACTCATCATCAGGGAAATGCAAATCAAAACTACAGTTAGATATTACCTCACACCTGTCAGAATGGCCAAAATCAACAACACAAACAAGAAATGTTGTGGAGGATGTGGAGAAAGGGGAACCCTCTTACACTGTAGATGAAGATGCAAACTGATGCAACCACTCTGGAAAACAGTATGGAGGTTCCTCAAAAAGTTAAAAACAGAACTGCCCTAGGACCCAGCAGTTTCACTACTAGGTATTTACCCAAAGAATACAACAATACTACTTTGAAGGGATACATGCACCCTGATGTTTATAGCAGCATTATCTACACTTACTCATTCTTTTTTTTTTTTTTTTTTAAAGATTTTATTTATTTATTTGACAGAGAGAGACACAGCGAGAGCGGGAACACAAGCAAGGGGAGTGGGAGAGGGAGAAGCAGGCTTCCCGCTGAGCAGGGAGCCCGATGTGGGGCTCGATCCCAGGACCCTGGGATCATGACCTGAGCCGAAGGCAGACGCTTAAAGACTGAGCCACCCAGGCGCCCCCTACACTTACTCATTCTTAATTTATCTTTTGTAAGAAAATCTTTGTGGAAGTTTGTGGTATAAACAAGAAAAAAAAAGACACATTTTGTAAAAGGATGCAGAAAAGATCTATTATGTAAACATTAATTAAAGGAAACAGGAGTGGCCCAAAGGAAGAGAAACCCTTTGACCTAACATTTGACACTCCAACTTAGGCCACTCCTCCTCACTCACTAAGGCACTAATTCATCAAGCCAAGCCCTTCCCCTGCATGAATGCTCTCTTCACCTTAACTGAGGCCCCATACAAGGCTGCCCTTCTATGGGGACATCCTTCTTACCTGCTTGGACTTGGAACTCCCATGCCAGATCGGTCTCCATATGGATGTCCTTCTCACCTTCTTAGACTCTGACAGCCTGCTCTAGCCACTGCAGCTACCCTCCCCCAGGACCCCCTCACTACTTTAGGATGGAATTAAGAAATGAAGGGAAAAGAAAGGAATATTAAGAGGAAGAAGAGGGAGAAGAGAAAAAGAAAAAAAAGGTGTTGGGGTGCCTGGGTGGCTCAGTTGGTTAAGTGGCTGTCTTAGCTCAGGTCATGATCCCGGGTCCTGGGATTGAGCCCCACATCGGGCTCCCTGCTCAGCGGGAAGCCTGCTTCTCCCTCTCCCACTCCCCCTGCTTGTGTTCCCTCTCTCTCTGTGTCTCTCTCTGTCAAATAAATAAGTAAATAAAATCTTAAAAAAAAAAAGAAAAAAGGTGTTGCATTAAAATTTTTAAAATACTAGTTCAGATAATTGTTAATATCGGTATTTTATCTGCCAGCCTCAAAGGCACAGAAGTTTGGCTTTGAACTCAGAGTCTTTCAAATATTTGTTCAGGTGTTTGAGCCTCAGATTGAACATTTGGAAAGCTAAAGACCAAATGCATATTTCATTTTATTTTTTGGTATCTCTGAACTTGCTTGGGAATAATAATCATTTAATTTTGTTAGGTAGCATAATGTTTAATCAGCATAAAAGTCATAGTCATAGGAATATTCCATCTGGACTTTTGCTCATATCTATAGGTTAATATCTTATAATACCTCCAAGTATAGGTGAGGATTCTATCTGTAACTTGGAATAAAAATCTCCTTACATTCTTTATATGTTAAAATTCTATTACTCGATTATATATAAATGTGTATTTAATATTTCCACAATTACTGATGATTGTGAAAGCTAATAATTTATGTATAAATATTATTGGGCATTCTCAAATAAATAAATACAACATGTTTTGACAATTAATTTATAAAGCATAAAATCCTGGGGGGATTTTATATCCTTTTTGAGACATGTATACATATACCTTTATATCCATAAATGCCAATAAAATTTGAGTAATAATCTAAGCTATAATAACAATGATATTATACCTTTATTCTAATCTTCTTGCTATGTTTCTAACATTCAACAAAATAAGTTTAACTACAATTTAAAAATTATGTTTAAAATTTTTAATTTAATTTCAGTAAGGCATGAAATAAGGCCAGTAGGCCTGGGGAAAAAACAACCCTGAGTGGATTTTCTTCAAATCATAAAAGAAGAATGTAAATGTTGACCCCTCAAAAACGTGTTCTAAGAAAGAAAAACTGCAAAGTCAAGTATGATACTACTCAGAATAAATCAACATTGATCAAGACATAATAAAGCATATGTTTATAGTTTAATGGTTTAAAAAATGAAAATGTTACAGGAAAACAAGGCATCCACTAAATATTTGACTCTTCAAGGCCCTATGTAAAAGCATCATTTTGTACCTCAAATCTTTATTATCTACTGCAGGAACAATCTAAGTGAGAAATTATTTTTCCCAAACCATAAAATTCAAAATTCATTTCTGTTTAAAATTGTTCTTTTAAATAAAAATTCAGATCTATTTAAAATTCATTCTATAATAGTAATTTTGGCCTCATTCGTCATTGGGCCAGTTAGCATTTAGCTAAAATTGTGTATCAGTAGGGGCACCTCTAAGCTATGCCTTTACTTGAAAAGAAATCTCTTTCAAAACACATACAGGTATCTACAAATTTCTCACATCCCAGATTCGTCCGTGAGCTAATCTGTCTTTATTAGAACAGTAAAAATTATATTAGATCAGTTTGGCTGCAGTTCACTAAATAATCTGTTTCCGAATTGTGTAAATGTAGGTATCCTCCAAGGATTTATGGCACTTCCTGGTTCTAGCCGCCCCCAGAGCATTTACAATTTCTGTTGAGTGTGTTGTTTTATGTCTTCACACAAGCTTCACCAGAATCATAGGGCACAGTCAGGGTAGTGCTGATTCAGTAACACTTTCCTTAGTACTTTAAGAGTTACTTTTTTTTTTTTTTAATTGCATTTGGTTTCTCTGAGCCTTTGCCAATTTCTTTTGGGCTTTCCTGAATATATTAAGGTATTTAAAACACTAAACTCTCATGTCTGAAACCTAACAAATGAGAAAGTCCTACTGGCTTCCTACAATAAATGCACTCTAGACGAGTACAAGAGCTTAAGTTGGGTATCCTAAAAAAATTAAATGGTAAATCACTTTACTATTAATTATTTTCTAAAATCTTCATCGCCATACATTTTTTTCCTTTGCAAATCATTCAGCAATTGCATCCTTGAAACATTAGTTTTTTAAAGTGTTGGGCACTTAATGAGTCACATAAAATTTATTCAACTTCTTTCTCTATGTTATCTAATTTATTCATCACGACTATGTGGAGTTTGTACTATTAATATCAGTATTTTACAAAAGAGGAATTTGATGCTGATTGAAGCTATTTTGCCACCCCCCACCCAACAATATACTAGAATATGCTAGAATACGTAGATCTGGATTGAAATATATAGTCTCATTCCAAAGCTCAGGCCTTTATTCACATGCTACTCAGAATATAGTTAGAGGAATCAATAAAATATATTATGGTTTACATAATGGTGACTCTTAACTCTGAACAATTACATTCTAAATACAAGAAATCCCCAGTGAAGACAGGCATTATGTGGCTTAGGATGAAAGTACAGTAATGAAGGAAGTAGTTGGGGCAATAGTTGCTTCGAACGAATCTTGGAAACCTTTGTATAACTTAGCTCATTGATTTCCATATTTTACTGTTGAGTCGTAGGATACCCATAGAAACTCAAAATGAAGGTAGAAGTAATAAGTTTCCAAACATGGGCTCTGAAGCGCAGCTTATCTGGACTCAAATCTTAACGTCTTTCACTTCCCATTCACTTTTGTCAAATTACTTCTATTTAACTATTTGTGCCTCAGTTTCTTCTCTGTGAAATAAGGATAAAAGAACTTATTACCATAGGGTTGCTTTGAAGAACAAATAAAATTAATATATGCAGAATACTGGGGGTGATGCATGATGCTGAACTGGTCTATAAATATAAGCTACTATTCAGTTTAGAAGAATATATTGTTTTGCAGCTGATGTGAGGGGACTCTTCAGTTGTTGTAGCTAACATAGCCTCTCAAGGAAAAAAATAGTTATTGTACATGGCTGCAAAACACAACAAAATGGCCTCACCAGAAATTTATCTAGATTTCTGCAAGAAATAGAATATATCATTTAACTTGAGCAAGGCATGTGATTAAATTTGCTCAGCCAAACTTATCTTGGAGAGGGTTACTTAGGGTTTTCTGGTTAGTGTATGTTTTATTCTAGTTCATTTTAAGAAGGCAGGATGAGTTCCCATATTCAAAGACAAAGTGGAATGCCTATTGGAGCTTTTGCTCTGTCTGATCAGTATCTTTATTTCCTTTGGGAATTAAAAAAAAAAAAGAACAAAGAAAAAGTCCTCACCAGCTTGTCCTCCATAGTTACCGTATAGAGGGAAAGTGTTTGTGTACTTCCTGCACAAAGATGACATGGTTGGTAAAAATGTGAGGAAGTGACCGTTCTGAATAGAGGGACAGGTTCTGAATTTAGTCTAAGGTACATGTGCAGTGACATCCTCAGGCAGAGTCATCTAGCTTTTCTTAAAGACTGAGAAAGATACTCTTTTTTATCACCACAAAGAAAATATCTGAACACAAAGCCTGAGGACTCAGTTCTCTTCAGTATAATGAACACATGTAAATTCAGGTGGTTCATTTCTTCATCTCTTCATGACCACTAGAAGCACTTTCCACAGTGCTATCAGGGAGTTTACCAGATTATTAAGACCCAAGACAGAATGGGTAGATGCAAATTTCTTGAAAGAAAAGGATAGAATTGACTGTATAAATGGTTCATAGATTTGATTTCTAAAAGAGGAAGGCTGAGACTGTACAACTGGGTGAAGGTCTGGCTGTGAAGTCCTGTAAAGGCATATGACTAAGTCCGTCGATGACCCTGTCAGGACAGCAGGAAATAGTTTGGGTATAAGCTAAGTCTAACCAGGACAAGGAACTTGAGGTCACAAAATAGAAACTGACATTTGTATGCAAGGATGAATTTGGGGTGCTGTGTAAAAAAGTACTTAAGATGGGTATTTAAGGCCTTTTCTTTTTTCTAATAGGAACATTTAAGCTTTATTTGTTGTTGAAAGCTACATTAGCCCTGTCCCACAAGCTTCCCTATGTAATATTTTCATATTCATTGACTTGCAAATCTTTTCACATTTTCATTTTGATTAATTAGTTGACTATCGCTCTTTGGAAAAGGTTCTAAAATATTCAGTATCGTAGCCAATGAGGTTTATCGGAGGTGCGATTATTGCTAATTGAAAACTTTTCCTAAAATATTCCAAAAATTGCCCTCTTCTTAAGGCTTGCTGTTGTCATTAGTGTTGCTATTCACTATGTTGTGTTTTGCATTGTTGATTTAACCATTCTGACAGGTGTGAGGTGATATCTCATTGTGGTTTTGATTTGCATTTCCCTGATGATGTGTGATGTTGAGCATCTTTTCATATATGTTTGCCATCAGCATGTCTTCTTTGGAGAAATGCCTGCTAATGTCTTCTGCCCATTTTTTAACTGGATTATTTGGGGGGAGGGCTGGTGTTGAGTTTTTTAAGTTCTTTATATATTTTGGATACTAACCTTTTATTGGATATGTCATTTGCTGTGCATCTTATATAAAAATCTTCATTTCTTTTTTTTAATTTCTTGGAAACTCTTTCCTTATAGTATTCTTCCTCTCCCCCATTGTCTTTATTCTCTTCCTAGATATCTGATTAGATATATGTTACACCTCTTCATTCTCTCTCTGTGGCTTTTAATCTTTACTGAATTTCTCTTTGGTGCAGTTTGTATAATGTCAAATTTTTTGTTTGATGTTACTTTTAATTATATAATATTACTTTTAATTACGTGACATTACTTTTAATTAATTCCTTTTGATGTTTATATTTTTACTACTGGAATTCTGTTTGGGTTCATGAGCTCTAGAATTAACAGGTTGATTGTGGTATATACATACCACAGATTAATACAGACTAATAGAAGTGAGTGTATTGTAACTGTGAACACAAATGAATCTCAAAAGTAATTTTGAGCAAAGTAAGGCAACAACCACATGAATAAAGTACAATTTTACGTATGTATAATTCAGATATAATCAAAATTAAATATTATATTGTTTAAGAAAAGTAAAATTAAGGGAATACTTATTCTGTAAGTCAAGGCAGTGGTTACTGTACAGAGGGAAGGATCTTGATTGGCAAGGTTCACACAAAGATCCTCTAAGGTTCTGGAAATATTCTCTTTCTTAAAAATTGTGTGGTAGTTACACAGACATGGACATATATATTTTTTTATACTCATACACAGATTCTATTTCATTGTTTTTTGCATCTTTCTGGCTTTGTTTGATCATATCTTCTTTCTCATTCATGGTCTAGATTTACTCACTAAAAAAATAAAAATAAATAAATAAATAAAATAAATAAATCTTTATTTGTACTTACTCCAAAATCTGTATGCAGTAGTTGGAATGTCTAAATTCCTTGGTTATCTAATTCAGCCATGTGTTCTTTGTGCTTATTTTCCCTTATATTGATATATATCTTTCTGTATTGCGAGTTCACATCCAGCTGAGTTTTCTCTCTTTGTATCATGTGAAATCTGAGTGGCTACGAGTCCTTACAGAGACTGCCTTAGGGCCTACTGACACAGGACAAACTTGAGTTAATTTTATAACTTAATTTCTTAACTTATACTTGCAAGAAATACAAATTCAAATTCCATCAGTGTGAAGGCAGGTCCAAATTATACATTTTTAGGGGAGAGTCTACCTAGAGTCCTCTTTAAGACAGAAGTTTCTTGTCATGTCTACTTTCTGGAAGGTGAAATTTCCCTAGCGCATCTCTGCATTGAGGTTGAAGCCCTCTGAATGTCCTAACTTTATTCAGGTGGTCAGTTTCATTTCTCCATGTTTGGGCCCCAGTGTCTTATCTTTATTCTCTGGCCTTTTTTTTAAAAAAAATCAAGATTCTAGATTATTTGGATCAGTATGGATTATGGCAGCTTCAATGCAGCTTCCAGCTTGGCATCTTAAAACCTTTTAATTTTCCAATAATATTTTCCAATACTCGTACACAGATTCTATTTCACTGTTTTTTAATTGGCCATTATAATTATTATATAGATTATTATTATTATATTAACATAATGTTTTTATTCAAAATATTATAATATTAATAATACAAAATATTTATATAAATATATGAAATATATAAATATATATATAATATATACTTTATATGTCAATATAAAATTTTATTTAAATTTTATTATTTATTTATTAATAGTTATATTATTATTTTTATATTACTATTAGGTAATTATAATTATGTTTCATAATTTAGAGACTATTTATTTTCCTTTCTTTATTTAAAAAGCATGCTTGTTTTTATTTTAACCAGCATTTCCAGGTATTTTGTAAAAGGGAGGCACTTAATATCTAGTCCCAAATAAAATAAATAAGAGAAAAAATATTACAGGTCCCCTTTCAGTTCTAAATCTGCCCATTGAAAGACATGAGCCATATTAGTACACAACTGCAGGATGGCCACAGTATATACACCCTGAAGTCTTTTTTTTTTTTTTTTTTTTCACCCTGAAGTCTTAATACAGGTTAATTATATGGCAAAGTTGCAATCTTCATGTCACTAAGGTCTGAATAGATTTTAAAGAGTACCTACCCCATCAGGCCATATTGCAGAGTAGAGCTTTGCGCTTAATATATATAGGTCTTAACATAACATTCACTTTTTTAGTTGTGATATTAAAGATTCTACCATTTTCTACAAAAGGTTACTGTTAGATTTCCATAGGTTACCTCTTAGTAGTTCAATTTTGTTTTCCAGCAAAAATATTTCACAGTCCCACTATCCTCAAGAACCACATGAAATATGTTCTATATTATACGTATGCCATATATATATGTATATAATATTTGTGCATTGATAACTTTGAACGAGATCATTTTTATAGATAATAAAATACACAAATTTCTAATTCTGTGCTTTAACTCTTATTAATAAAAATAACCCGTGATTTTCAATGCAGTAATGTGTTGCCGCCCTTTGGTTGAAGATGCTGAATCACCTGGAGATGATATGATCCTGGTTGAGAGAAAGCTAAAGAAGTATATAGCTCTTACACTATAGTCACCTGGTTGTTAGCTTGGCCCCAAAAAGGGGTCGCTGAAGGTTGAGAGATAAGTGGATGATTTTTATCAGGCCAGGGATTGTAAGGAACAGAGAACACATTTTAGTGTTGATCATAGGCGGCAGGGACTCTAATATCTGGCAAGTCACAGCTACGCAGTTGTGTCTTCAATGCCTGGCTAACCGTCTGATTTGCCCAGTACACTTTTTAAAAAGACAGACTCTCCTCTGGGACTTAAGTAGAGCAGTTCTGGCAGAGGGCAGAGAAATCTGTGTATTCATTACTCTCATGGTGATCTGGACATGCAGACGAGATAGGAAACCACCTCTGGGCTTATGGGAACTTGTCAGGTGCCACAGATCCCAGAACTCGCTGCTCCCTGTGATTCCGACATAGTAGGCTGACAGCACTGTATTTCAGAACGCTGAAGAAGATTAACAGGCTCTGGGAATCAAGAGCCCATCACTTCCCAAGAGCCCGAGGGGCTGCAATTCACTCCCTCTTTGCCACTGCCTCGGTCTGCTGCCTCTGTGTTGTTACAGCCCGCGCTGCAGTGGCCTTGGACGATCCTGTGTGTACCTCTTGTTCTCCTGCACTGGCTGAACTTCTAGATAATCGAGGTCTTGTTAAAAATTGACTCTCCCGTAAGAATTCAAAAACTACTTCATGAACGGAATCAAATTTGAATTAATTGTTGCCATTTCCCCAGTTATCTTCACCCCATGTCCCGACCAGGAATATGCCCTGTCAAGTGCAAAACGTGTTGTCATGTCCATTTTGGAAGCTACATCATTCACAATTTTCTACATCACCCACTATTTTCTGCTGCTTCTGCAGGTGTGGTGGAGTGGTACTGCATTTTTTTAGTCTACGTTGACAGCATACAATATAATGGTTCATTTAGGATGGGTTTTTATGGGGCCTGTCAAGACTTAGCTGTGTTTTGCCTAGTAAACGTAATATTAAATGACAAAATGCATCATAGAAGATACTTCACAACCATCAACGTGGAAGCAGTGAACATGTGGAAGATTACTATGCATCACAAGTGGTGGAGCAGCTAAGATAATAAATAAAGTATAATTGAAATCCAGGGGGATTTGAATATTCGTGATGTCACCACTCTCTGATCTACAGTGTGTGTTACACGGTGTGATCTACAGTATGTGCTATAGGAAGTTTGGCTGCTCTTCTTGTGTGTTGGTCTCTTTGCACAGCAGGTGATGTGCTGAACTTCATAACATGCTGCTTGATTTTTTTATTGAGAAAATAGGATGGGAGCTAAGTCACAATTGCTTTGGGCAAGTGTCTTATAAAAATGTTTGTGTTTAGAAGTGAGCTAATTTGATTAGAGAACCATGAAATCTGCTCAACAGTGTAATGGAACATCAACTAAATCTAAACTGGCAAAAACCCAGGACTGAAAATTAATGAATATTCAATATTGACATGCTCTGAAAATAGCTGTCTTAAATAGGAGGAGAGAAGGAAGGCAGGAGGGAATCAGAGAGGGAGATTCAATAGCACTTAAGACAGTTTTGGGTAAAGATGTACAACACAAGTTTCATGCACATTTTCTGGTGGTCCATTTCTCTTTCCTCTTGATAAAAGCCTATCCCAATTTTTGTGAGGATTTGTCCTCCCCCACAAAGCCCATATATTTCAGGGGAAGTCGAACCCCTTTTCAGCCATAGAACTAAAGCTTCATTGGCTTAAGACAATCATCACAGAGTGATTGATTCAGGGCTTTTGTTCCAAATGCACCCAAGGAATTGAAGGGTGACCCTCCCTAAGATTCCTGGAAAAGATGTTTTTTTTTATTCTTCTTACAGAACTACTTTGTTATTCTTCTCTATGTGACATTAATGAGAAAGAGGAGAGTCCTGGGAGGCACCATGAGCCAGTGTCGGGCCTTGAGGACATGAGGTCGCTAAGAACGGAGTTCACACCAAGGAGGCAGAACTGAGAAAGAAAGAGAGGACTCTGGTCACAGCATGTGAACTGCTAAAGCATGCTTCCCTGAAAGGAGAAAAGGAAGTTCAGAACGTTTTGGTCACATGAGGCAACATATCTCCTTTATAGTGTGGGCTATTTTGACTTGAGTTTTCGTTTATAGCAACTGAAGGATTATATGCTCATATAAAAGAGTAGAACCATAATAACAACTTAATTTTTAGTGGCTTCCTCCCTCAGTTTGGTCTGCTGTTCATTTAATGTGACTTTTTAAAATGCCTGTGAAGTAATTAATCATGCTCTGCCTTTTAAAATGATGATATATCACAGGTTTTAAATATAAGAATCATTTTGTATTTTGACCAAATCTTATATGAATATTTCATATATCTACAAACATTTGTCAATACCAATTATCTCTATTACACATTATCTGGGACAGACTGTGCCTATGCAGATTACATTACGTTAGCGCCAGTAATATATATATATATATAGAAACAGTCAAAGACAGGGGATGGGCACTAAGAAAGTTAGTTGGATTTAATACAAACTGTGTTGGCTAAGTAGAACATTTATAGGCCTGCCCTTCTTAACAAACACTTGGTAATGTTGTCCATGTACTAACAACTTTCCATTTTAAGAATCACTTTTCTTACTTCTTCAGCTAAGGGATGATACATTCCTTAAAAAGAAGGAGATACATGAGGGCACCTGGGTGGCTCAGTCAGTTAAGCTTCTGTCTTTGGCTCAGGTCATGATCCCATGGTCCAGCATCAGCATCAGGCTCCCTGCTCGGCGGGGAACCTGCTTCTCCCTCTCCCTCTGCCACTCCCCTTGCTTGTGCTCCCTCTCTCTCTCTCTCAAATAAATTTTAAATAATCTTTAAAAAAAAAAAAAAGGAAGGAGATACATGAGAGAGAGCATTTACTGATGTAGTCCCCCTGTGGAATCCATCAGTCCTCACTGGGTTCTCTATTCCCTTTGGAAGCTGGACAAGTTCAAAAATAAAAACTCTCCGTGAAAACAAAACCTATAGGATTTATAGAAAAAAGCCCAATTCAGTTGTATACACTAATTAAACTTTTTACTTATTACCATAAGCCACAATCAAGATGTATTCAGTTCATAATTTGAGAAGTGAATATTTTTAGGATAAATAATAATCAGTAATTCTCATTTGCTAACATAAAACATTAAAAAAAATCATTTCTTCCAAATGGCTGAACAGTTTTATATCAACCACGACAAATTTAATCACAGGAATCTTTTAGCAAATTCATGTAATTTTATTAACTTAAAAATGTATAAAAATTTTAGTTCACAACAAAGATCACTTTAGTTTATTAAACTTAATTAGGTTTGCTAAATATAATAATATATACTGCTCCAACAACCAACAATTAGGGAAAACTATTTTTGAATGTTTGGTCAATTACTTGCTAATCTGCAAAGTTCAGTAATACTGTTTCCTGCCATAGTAAATTGAGGTTTCAATGTAAAATAGATGATGCATTCTTTTGGAAATTCCTTTTACAACACAATTAACCTCTTCACCTTTTAGAAAACACATTGTTAGCATATCGGGATGCTATTTAATTTGACATGCTTTATATGGTAGTGATCAGTGCCAAATAACACTTTGTATTTCTCTAAAATTTATTTTACATTTGTTAGTTAGGCTTTCAGCTACTAATAACACCATATTTCAGTTTTTACACAATCCTTTGATCCAGTATATAATAGTAATGTGATAGCATGAACTGCAGGATGTTCTGGTGGAGGAATCAACATTATCAGATTCAAGAGGGCTGTTTAAGGAAAAAAAACAACAAAAAAGTCACTTGGAATAGGACTTATCTTGGATGGAATTCCTATTACAAAAGACATGCCAGGCTATTTCTCTTGTAGAAAGTGTTTCATTCAAGAAGTAATAAAAATGTTTCACAAATACATATGAATAATGAATAAAGAAAATCATAAGCAGGGAAAAAACATTAATACAATAGTAAGCTAATGCTTTGAGAAGGGGTTTATTTTACAGCTTTAACTGTAAACTGTATTATTTTAGAGCTTATATTAAAATTGGAAGTGCTCTTACAAGTGATTCACTGTCAGCCTCTTCCCATGCATCAGTTTCTGTTATAGCAGTGCTGTTGAGTAGAAGGCCAGCTTGTGCTTGAACACCTCCAGGGAGAGGAAATTCATTACCTTGCAGGGCAGCTCATTACCTTAGCTGTGGCATAGTCTTTTGCAATCTAGTTAGCTGCATGCATATATGTCACCTTTCTTTGATTGTAAACTGAAGATAGAGACTAAATCTTATTCAGATTGTTATCCTATTATAATATCTAGCATGGAGCTATCCATATGAAAGGTGCTCAATTAATATGTGTGATTTGACGATGAGCCAAGATGGATGTCTCTACCATGTAGCTCTAAAAAAAGTGCTAGTTTTGCTTTCTTTTAAAAAATCTCACAAATTATTGTTCACTATGATCAGCCATACAAACGAGTTAAAAACATAGATAACCAACATGTGTTTTTATTTTACTCTACTGCCAATGTGACTTCATTTCATAGATTCTCCTCTGGTTGATTATCCTTTTGCTGATGCTTATATTAAATGCATCTGAAGTAGATGAATTGTATCACAGAAACTTTATTTTATCATGTTAAGGAGAAAAACATTAACTGAGATGCTGGTCATAAAAATTCATTGTTTCAGCAGCTGTTTGGTTATAAAATTATTGTACTAAAATCTTATGAATATGTACTGCACATTCATTTAGAGAGGAAATGGCACTTTATAGTTTTTTACCATTTTTAAATCTGATTTTCCATAATGAGTTAAAATAATTTTTTATAAACCCCCCTCCTATAAATTTGCTCAAGAATCACACTGACCCATCATAGTTGAGTAAAGAAAAAAGAAAAAAAAATGGCCCAGAATCCAAAGACTGGGTTTTCAGTACTAATCTGTTACTTTTTGTCGTATGACCTTGGAAGATCATTTAGTTCTGCAAAGATTCAGTTTTCTTATATATAAAATCATGAAGAAGTACAGGTCCTGTCTATTTCAAAAGGGAGTAGTAGGACCAAATAAAATATTGTGTTTAAAGAGCTTTGTAAAATGGAAAGCCCTCTATAAATATGAGGTGTGGTAATCACAAAGGAGGTTTACAACCCCATCCCCTACCACCAGATTTGAGGACTGTAGGAAGATTGGCAGATATGTTCTGGATATTATAGCTTTAGATACTCCCCAGAGTCTGCCAGATTTGGTGTACTAGTGCTCAAGTGATAAAGTTGTCAGCAGAAACAAATAAGGAAATCACAGTAGCTCTAATGCATCTAGCAAGTCAAATATAGGGTATTTCCAGAGTAGTAGTAACTAATTCTAAGTTTTGTAAGGGCCGTACATTACAAAATCCACATTTGTAATATTTTTTTAATCAAGGACAACAAATCACAGTAAAATAATTCCTTTATTTTGTCAGAATTATTTTTCCAGTGGCTCAAATATTCATGGGGTGTGCCTTAAAATGCTACAATAGCCTTACTTCACACCATATACAAAACTTCACTCAAAATAAATCAATATCCTAAATGTAAGAGCTAAAATTATAAAACTCAGCAAAAAACATAAGGGTAAATCATCATGACGTTGGGTTAGGCAACAAATTCTTTTTTTTTTTTTTTTAAGATTTTATTTATTTGACAGAGAGAGACACAGTGAGAGAGGGAACACAAGCAGGGGGAGTGGGGGAGGGAGAAGCAGGCTTCCCGCGGAGCAGGGAGCCTGATGCGGGGCTTGATCCCAGGACCCTGGCATCATGACCTGAGCCGAAGGCAGACGCTTAACGACTGAGCCGCCCAGGCACCCTAGGCAATGAATTCTATATATGACAACAAAAGTACAAGCAACAAAAGAAAAACAAATAGTTAAATTGTACTTTATAAAATTAAAATCTTTTGGGCATCAAAGAACAGTATTGAGAAAGTGAAAAGAAAACCCAAAGATCAAAAAAAAGAACAAAATATTTTCAAACCATATATCTGATAAATATCTAATATTCAGAATATATAAAGAACTCTCATAACTCAACAACAAAAAGACAAAACTCAAGATGTGGACAAAGAACTGGAATAGACATTTCTCTAAAGATACACCAATGACCAAAAAGCACATGAAAAATTTCTCAAAATCATTGGTCATTAAGGCAATGAAAATTAAAACTACAATGCTTGAAACTAAGGTACTATTGTATGTCAATGATACCTCAATAAAAAACAAAACAAAACAAAAATACCTATGAGATACCACTTCAGATCCACTATAGCTATAAAAATAAAAATAATATTTTATATTCTCAATATATAGTATTAACAACATATAATATATAGCTATAATAAATAATAATAATCAACCAATAATGAGTATTGGCAAGGGTGTGGACACATTGAAACCTTCACATATTATGTTGCTGATAGGGATCTAAAATAGAGTAGCCATTGTGGAAAACAATTTGGTAGTTCCTTAAAAAGTAAAAGGTAGAATTACCGTATGACCCAGCAATTCTACTCCTAGGTATATACCCCAAATAATTGAAAACAGGTGTCCAAACTACAATTGCATATGAATGTTCACAGCATCAATGTTCACAATAGCTAAAAATTAAAAACATCTCAAATGTCCATCAACAGAGAAATAAAATGGGGCATATACATACAATGGAGTATTATTTATCCATATAGAAGAGTAAAGTACTGATACATGCTACAACATGGATGAACCTTGAAAACATTATGCTGAGTGAAAGAAGTCAGACGTAAGAGGTCACATAGGGTGTGATTCCATTTATGTGAAATATCCAAAATAGTTAAATTGATAGAGACAGAAAGCAGATTAGTGCTTGCTAAGAGGCTAAAGTAAGGGATAATGTAAAATGACTGATTAATGGAGAAGTTTGTTTTTGTTTTTGTTTTTTGTGGAGGGAGTGATGAAAATGTTTTGAAACTTGATATAGTAGCTGTACAACAATGTGAATGTACTAACTGCCGCTCAGTTGTAAGATTTAAAAGGGTTAATTTTATGTAATGTGTACTTCAATAAAAAGAAAGTCATTTTACTTCTAATTTTCAATCTGGTAAAATGAAAAGTAAAACAATGCAACATTTCCTAGGTGATGCATGTTCTGTGTATACTAATTCTAGTTTTCAATTTCAGTTTGAATAAAAAATTGTGTAAAACACACATACGTATAAACTTCAATAAAAATTAAAGAACCCTTTTATACGTTAAGATATGGTGATAAAAATTCTTATGTGTTTCTGGGGTGTTTAGGTTGTCATGGGGTATAGCTTTGAACCCCAGAGATGATCTGCTAATCAGGAGCTCACTTCCCATTACCTTTTGATTCTTTCTTCCTGTTTTTCCCAGGGGGAGATGGCTTTCCAGAAATTTGAGGAAGTTGAAAGAAATGAAACTTAATCATGACATACTTCATATTCAGAGACAGACGGGGGACAGAGGCCAGGATATTGAAGGAAAGAAAGAAGTTTTGTTTTTTTTTAAGCTAAAGCAATACTTGCCAATACAAAAGAAGTCCAGTGGATATAGCAGCAATATTTTATAACTTTATCTTCATTTAAAGCTAACATTTTATGTACAAACTGTAAAACATTCCTTTAAAATTTTTCTGTATCTAGTTTCTTCATAGGTTGACAGATGTTAAAAATATTCTTGAATTAAAATTCTGTATTATTGGAGTGGGAGTAAATGAAGTCAAAACATGCCTATATGATAATAGAAGACTTAAAAGTTTGCTTTTGCAATTCTCTCAGAAAAGGAACTTATCACCATAATGTCATGTGATAAATGATACTCTAAATCAAGTTCTCAATTTTATTTATACTGACATTTATATTGGGAGTACAGCGAGATTTCTGAAATATACCATTTTAAGCCAAGTAACCAATAAAAATACATTTCAGAAATTTTACTGTAACAATATGCTTATCATTGGAATATTTAGAAAAATGTTGACCTCAAATTTTTGTGGAAGAAGGCAAGTATAAATAAATCTATAAGTAATTGAACAACAAATTAGTTAATGCATGGAACTACTAATCAAGCTGACCTATTCGATCAAACCAATTGATACTATAATTTTGTAAGTCAAAAGTAAATACGAGGGGCGCCTGGGTGGCTCAGTCGTTAAGCGTCTGCCTTCGGTTCAGGTCATGATCCCAGGGTTCTGGGATCGAGCCCCGCATGGGGCTCCCTGCTCCGCGGGAAGCCTGCTTCTCCCTCTCCCACTCCCCCTGCTTGTGTTCCCTCTCTCGCTGTCTCTCTCTCTGTCAAATAAATAAATAAAATCTTTTTTTTTTAAAAAGTAAATACGAGCAATTATATGTATTTATTTTAATAGTATTTAGTCTTTCAAATTGCTTCTGAATAAGGATTATAGGCCTACAACTTTTCTATTACTTTCTTCAAATGAAAATATTATATTTAGTGAGTCAAGAATATTTTCAGTATCTATATTTATACAGTGTTATATTTATCAGGACCCTGGGATAAACGTGACAGAGACAGAGCCACACTAATTTAAACCAAACATAAAGAAACAAAGGGATTCTTTGACTCAAGTAGTGCTAGCCTGTTGATTTAATTTTCAGGCCAGCTCTCTCCGTATGACCAGAAGCTACAAATCTATAAACAAATGATCGATTATTACAAAACCAAATAAAATAAAACGCTTTTTTTTTCTAATTTCATGAATTAATCTCAGGAGGACTGACATTGACTGGTATGAGTCACATTTCTCGTTCCCAAAATAATCACTCTGGTCAGGAGGATGAAGCTTTTTCATTGGTCCTCCTAGGGGCTAATCACCGCAGATGGGGAACAAGGCCCTATCTGGACCTTATTAATGGAGGAGGGAAAACTCCCCTCCCTCAACATAGTTTGCTATTGTTAGAAGAGGTGAGAATGGAGGCAGGAAGACATAAGCAAGAGAGTTCCAGTAGTATACTTAGTTTGAAATAATATCATTTAAAGATTTCATCTTGGGGATAAAGTATGCCAAGTAATGCGCAAAAGTCTATGTCATAACTTTGATGGAGGGCGTTAGTATAACCAATAGCCTGTGCAAAAACTGACTTTCTAGTAAGACTTTTAAAATATCTTTTTTATTTAAGAATAGTTACAGATTCACAAGAAATTGGAAAGAGTACAGAGAGGTCCCACGTATCCTTAACCCAGTTTCCCCAATGGTTATATCTGATTACATACTTAGAGTACAAAATGAAATTTAGGAATTTGACAGGAGCACAATGTGTGTATATAGGTCTGGGTCACTTTGCCACATGCGTGGTTTTGTGTAATTGCTACCTCGATGAGATACAGAACTGTTCTCCCTCTACAGAGATCTCTCTCATGTTACCCCTTTATAATCACGCCTATCTCCTCCCTCCCCCAATCCTCAACCCCAGGCAAGCACTAATCTGTGCTCCATCTCTATAATTCTGTCATTTTGAGAATATTATATAGATGGAAACATACAGTATATAACCTTTTAAAATTGGCTCTTTTCACTCAGCATAATGCCCCAAGAGCAATAAAAGTTGTGTATATTGTTAGTTCATTCCTTTTTAGTGCTGAGTAGTAATATTTCAAGTATGAATATACCATAGTTTGTGTAGTCATTCACCTATTGAAGAATATTTTTGTTGTTTCCAGTTTGGGGCTATTACAAATAAAGCTGCTATGAACACTTAGGTTCAAGTTTTTCGGGGGACACAGTTTTCAGTTTTTGCTGATAAATGCACAGGAAGGTCATTGTTGGATTGCATGGTATGTGTCTGTTTTCTTTTGTAGCAAATTACCAAATTATTTTATTCAGAGTGGCTCTATATTTCACAGTCCCATCAGCAATGAATAAGAGATCCAGTTTTTCTACCTCCTGGCTAGCATTTTGTGCTGCAACTTCAAAATTTTAGCCATTCTGGCACACCTGAGTGGTGCAGTCAGTTAAGCACCTGATTCTTGGTTTCGGCTCAGGTGTCATGACTTCAGGGTCCTGGGCTCAAGCCCCACGTTGGGCTCCACGCTCAGCATGGAGTCTGCTTGAGATCCTCTCTTCCTCTCCCTCTGCCCCTCCTGTTCTTGCTCTCTCTCACACTCTCTCTAAAATAAATAAATAAATCTTTTTAAAAAATGTAGACATTCTGATAGGTATGTTGTGATATTTTGTTGTGGTTTTAATTTGCATTTTCTTAATGGTCAGTGATGTTGATCATTTTATCATATGTTTATTTGCTGTCTGTATATCTTTTGGGGTGAACTATCTATTTTTTTTGCCCATTTCTAACTGGATTATTGTTTTAATGTGGTATTTTGAGAGTTCTTTATATGTTACAGATACGAGTCATTCGTCAGATACGTAGTTTGCAAATATTTTTTGTCAGTCTATAGATTGTTCTCTAATCTTCTTCATATGGTCTTTTGGAGGGCAAACATTTTTAATTTTGATGAAGTCCCATGTATTGATTATTTTCTTTTCTAGACCTTGATTTTGATGTCACGTCACAGATCTGTTCACCAGGCCCTAAACCTCAAACAAAACCCTATACCTTACATAAAAAAAAATCAACTCAAAATGATCATGTATTTCTTTTTTTTTTTTTTTTTTTTTTATTTGAGAGAGAGAGAATGAGAGAGAGAGCACATGAGAGGGGGGAGGGTCAGAGGGAGAAGCAGACTCCCCACCAAGCAGGGAGCCCGATGCGGGACTCGATCCAGGGACTCCAGGATCATGACCTGAGCCGAAGGCAGTCGTCTAACCAACTGAGCCACCCAGGCACCCAAAATGATCATGTATTTCAATGTAAAGTATAAAATTATAATTCCAGAAGATAACATGGAAGATGTGTTATTTTTATGTAAAATTGCTGTATTTCCTCTTTAATTTAAGGTTTATTTGAAAATGCAGGTATGCCAGGAAATATTTAGAATTGCTCTGTGTAAACTAAGAGGGAGAAATTATTAACGGCAAAATATTTGAGATTCCTATCAAAGTAAGTCATAAACTCTGTTTATCCTGCTCCCTTCCTGACACATACTAGGACATTTCGGCAATAGCTGAGGAGTTATTCCCTGATTCAAAAGGGTATTAAAACAGACCCTCAAGTAGTCGCAGGTATTGCCATTATAATGATATAAAAATCTTGTTAATCATCATGTTTGTGCCCTCAGCAGTCATTGCTACCCTTCTGACTGAGATCGAAAGTCCCTGAGATAGGAAACTACTTTGGGGATGCAGGGTGTTCTTCATCCCTGGTGGAAAGCTGTGTCTCTGTGTTCTGTTTGCAGGCGGCTCTGAGTGTTGTACGATAGGAGCACTTTCTATATTGAGGCTGCACCGTATTTGTCATAATACAGTCAGGCCAAATGGAGAGTGGCTGAAAGGAAATGGTCTTTCCTTCCTCCTCAAGCTGTATTTATAATTTCCTATTCATTTTTAGTTTGGCTACACTGGTGTGGAACTTTTCTTCTGACTGGGCAATAAAACAAGTAAAATTTACTTCTCACCAGGTGGTAGATAAAGTTGAGAGCACCAGTTAAAATAATAACAGAAAGCGCTGGGATTTGAATAACACAACTTCTTTTGCAAGCATACAAAATGGAAATTAATTCTATGAGTCTCTTTTAACAGAGTATGTTTAATCCATAAAAGCTATAACTTATTATAAACAAAATATCCCCTGACCTTTTGGCAGTTTTTTTGGGGGGGCGGGGGAGTGTATGTTTATGGTGTTCCAAAGTTTAGTTTTAAGTAACATGATGTGATTAAACATAAAACAATTTGGTAACTGACAGGAGACTGGAGTTAATGGTACTCACTGGAGACCAGCCTTAAGTTCTTCAGGCTACATATTGACAGAAATTCTCAATGAATCATTCAGAAAACTCAGGAAGGGCTGGAATATGTACGAGTTGTTGCCAGGCTAACTTTGGAGGCCATTTATGTTTTAAAATGGGATAGGAATATTGGATGGTAGTGTTGGGTAGGGATGAAGGAGAGGAGGCACCATTTTTTTACTGCTGCCAGCCTACTAGAGATGACTGGGAGACCTGTTTTGGGTTGCGGTGGGTTTCTCCTGGGACGATAGTGACAACTATCACCACCCAATTTATTAAATCTCAATAGGAATGTTTCCATCATCTTTTTGCTAAGAATTTTTTAGATGTAACATTTTCCAGAAGTACTGGAAAATTTACTTAGGTGCCAAAAATAAGAGTGAAATTGACTAGAAGCAGAAAGTCCCTGTCCAAGCGGAGGAAATGCAAAAAGTAAACAAACGGTATAAATAGCGAAAGAATGTAAGTCTGTGGTTTGCAGTGACGTCTGGATGTCCAGTTTAAAGTTTTGTGCTTTATTCCCAACCTTACTTACAAACTGAATAAGATTGCAGTAATATACATGTCCAAACAGTCTGTAGTTACACGAGCATTTCATAAATATGTCATTCTGGAATGTTTTGAGATTTGAATCTTGAAAATGATTGTCTTAAAGCAACTCATTTTAATTTTCCCTTTTAAATTCATGTTAGAGATAATAGTATATACTCTTTTAACCTAAACGCACCTTTTACTGTGGCTTACAGATTCTGTTGGTTGGTGGTGATAGTTACCATTTAAAAATCTGATGCTTAAAGATTTTTGTGATTGTTGTTTGATTTAATTTAGTTTTGTTGTTGGCCTTAAATCTTCAGGACACTTATTTTTATTTTTATTTATTTTTATTTTTATTTTTATTTTTTTAAGATTTTATTTATATATTTGACAGAGAGAGACACAGTGAGAGAGGGAACGCAAGCAGGGGGAGTGGGAGAGGGAGAAGCAGTGGGGCTCGATCCCAGGACCCTGGGATCATGACCTGAGCCGAAGGCAGACGCTTAACGACTGAGCCACCCAGGTGCCCCAAGGACACTTATTTTTAAACACAAATGTCCAGAATCTAACGAACATGAAATATTTTCAGGTTCCTCCTTGCATGTTTTTTGAGTTGAGATTGTCCCAGGTACTGGTTATCTTGACTGTTAATGTATTTATGAAGATTAAAAAAATGATAATTACAGTCAATACCCTTTAATTTGTATATTGATCATTCAATATTTTGAAAGTACAACAATTAACTGCATAAACAGATAAAGATACTGGCATTTTCTTTCTAATGCTTTAGGAAACAGGTTAGGACTACTGCAGATTTAGATTCATGTTTTCCTAAAAAAGGTAAATGCAATGTAATGCAGTTCATTTCCTTCACACTCTGTGCTTGAAATTTTATAATGATATTGACTCCAATTTTAAAATATAACTTACAAAAGTTTGTAGTGCATATATTTAACTGCAAATCCTTATGATTTTGTAATTTCTAATGGAAATTATTAGACTCTCATGGTTTCTATGCCAAGTGATTTAAGACCTAAGAATGAGATAGATGTTAAATCTCCCTCACATCTATTTTGAGATATGTTTCCTACAAAAAAAATCTCAAGAGTCATTTTTACTCTAAAATTTGGTCTTTCTTGCTTTACTATACATTGTAAAATCACACTAGCCTTTTTTCTCTCCCTTTCTCTGTTTCTTCTATTTATAACTATTTTACAACTAATTATTTTTTTTTTAATGTAAGCTTTACACCCAACATGGGGCTTAAACTCATGACCCTGAGATCAAGAGTTGCATCCTCTACCGAATGAGCCAGCAAGTTGTCCCTACAACTACTTATTTTAAATAAAATCTTAGAATGCTACTGACAAGAAAGGACCTTAGATACTATTTTGACCAGTCTCTATGTTTTACATATGAGGAAGCTGAAATCTGAAAGTATTATTCAGCAAGGGAGGAAAAATATCTTTATCCTCCTATCCTTTTGGTTCTCAGGTGGGTCTGTGTGACAAAAGACAAACTAAGAAAAGAAAAGCATATGCATTTATTTAATGTAAACTTTACCTGACATGGGAGCTTCATAAGGAAATGAAGGCCTGCAGAAACAGCTAACCTGAGTGTTTTTATACTAGGTTTGATGAAGGGTAGAAAGTAGTAGAAAAATGTGGTAGAACAAAAAGGGATGTGAGCTAAGTGTAGTAAACTGGGGGAAACTTAGCAAAGCCTGTTCATTCAGATTTCTCTTGTTCTCTGTCTTTTGAGATAAGGATGACCCTTTCCTCTGGGCATAGGGAGGGTACTTCTCACATGAAGATCTTCTGAACTGCTTCAGGGAAAATCCTTCCTGCACCTGCTCGTTCTCAAATTTCTTCAGCTTAAAGTAATCAATATGCCAAGGCACCATATTTGGGGGTAGCATGTCCTGGGACCCATAAATGCCCTTTATGTCTTTTCTAAGGAAAGTGGGGACAAAGCAAAGGTCACCTGCTGAACCAGGGGAATTTTTTATAGCTAACCATACCATTCATTTAGAAAGTCCTCTTGGTTTCCCTGTTCTTTAAAGTCCAGCTGACAATTTTCAGAAATTTCATGGTGGAAAAAGTTAAAAGGGGCATATATGGCTCTTTTCTAACTATGTAAAGGTAAATATAATGTATTGAGTGTCTAATAATGGGTGTTTATAATTAAATTGAGCATTTTCACATTTCAGGACTTTTTTTTTTTTTTAAATAATCTTTACCCCCAATGTGGAGCTAGAACTCAGGACCCCAAGATCAAGAGTCTCAACTGAGCCAGGCAGGTTTCCCACACTTCAGGATTTTTTAAAAATTTATTTTATCATATTAGTGACTCGATTTGTGTTCGTTAGTGATGTGTGCTTTCTATGAAAAAGCTAACATAATCTTCAAAGAATAATTTTGACAAAATTTATCACTGAGTACTGTTATCTTTGTTCTTCAGAATGTCTTGGATTATCTATCTCTATCTTCTACAACCCTAGTCTCTGTTTGTGTCATCAAGAGCATGGCTTACTAGAAAAAGATCATAATTTTTGAAGTTGAAAAATCAAAACTCAAATTCTATCTTGCTAGGATGTATATAACCTTTGAAATTTACTTAAATATTCTGGTCATTAGTCTTAATATTCCTAAAATGAGGACTATACTGAATATCTCAGGTGATATGAGTGATTTTTAGAATTTATTTTGCTTACTGATGTAACCTATGGATATTAGTTAGGTAGTTGTTTAATGATTTGTTGACTGTATAATTATTTCATTCCTGTTCGAAGAGACAGTTACTATTTGTATTTGGTGAAGGGTGAAAAAACATCTTCATACGGCTGTTTTCGCAATTGACTAAAATTATAACATGCATAAAGTACATACAAGTGCTTCAATGTTAAAGTCAGTCAGAACTCTTTGGAATTTGTACATGGGGTCTTTGAACTTACCTATTACCAAGTTCTCATTTTACCAAAAACAAAACTTAGCTTAACATGGTGGTGGTTACACAGAAAGTTAATGTCCGTTCTGGAACAGAACACGGATCACTCTACTTTTAGTCTCCAGCACTCTCCAAAATATTATGCCACTTTTTAAAAAAATTTTATTTTATTATGTTATGTTAATCACCATACATTACATCATTAGTTTTTGATGTAGTGTTCCATGGTTCATTGTTTGTGTATAACACCCAGTGCTCCATTCAATACGTGCCTTCTTTAATATCCATCACCAGGATAGCCCATCCCCCCACCATCTCTCCCCTTTAGAACCCTCAGTTTGTTTCTCAGAGTCCATAGTCTCTCATGGTAAATCTTCCCCTCCAATTCCCCCTCTTCATTTTTCCCTTCCTACTATCTTCTAAAATTAACAAGTCAGGAAACGACAGATGTTGGCGAGGATGTGGAGAAAGGGGAACCCTCCTACACTCTTGGTGGGAATGCAAGCTGGTGCAGCCACTCTGGAAAACAGTATGGAGGTTCCTCAAAAAGTTGAAAGTAGAGCTACCGTATGACCCAGCAATTGCACTACTGGGTATTTACCGCAAAGATACAAATGTAGGCATCCGAAGGGGTACGTGCACCCCAATGTTTATAGCAGCGATGTCCACAATAGCCAAACTATGGAAAGAGCCAAGATGTCCATCAAAAGATGAATGGATAAAGAAGAAGTGGTGTATATATATACAATGGAATATTATACAGCCATCAAAAAACCCGAAATCTTGCCATTTGCAATGACGTGGATGGAACTAGAGGGTACTATGCTAATCGAAATAAGTCAATCAGAGAAAGACATGTATCATATGATCTCACTGATATGAGGAATTTTTAATCTCAGGAAACAAACTGAAGGTTGTTGGAGTGGTGGGGGGTGGGAGGGATGGGGTGGCTGGGTGATGGACATTGGGGAGGGTATGTGCTATGGTGAGTGCTGTGAATTGTGTAAGACTGATGAATCACAGACTGCACCTATGTCACCTTTCTTAATAAAAGGGTAATTATGTTGAGTCCAGTTATACTAGTATATTTTAGTAGATATGTCAAGACCATGAGAATTGCCAGATATATGTTGCAGGATTTTATTAAATAATTAAACACACATACATTAGTATGATATATATTTCTTCAGATGCATATTTAATTATTAAATTGATATCAATTAGAATTAATTTTTAAATATGTGCTCTAAGTTAAAATTAAATAACATTAGACTGGAAAACATCACAGGCCATTTTCCTGTGTGTTAGAGCAAAGCTGAATTCTTTTTCTGAGGCAAATGTTGACTCTGATAATATGTTATCTCCTCTGTGCATATCAGTGTAGAAATGAGATGAGTTTCTAACTGTTCATATGTTGTGGCTAGTTCCTAACTGTTCCCAGTGAGATGTCAGTCCTATGACTGTCATGTGGTATGCCTTAAATTGACAATATATTATCCCTGCTATCCAGGTACTCATCAGAGTATGACTTTAAACTTACTGCCCCACAATTCTTACCTATTAGGATTTATTCTGGGATTTATTGGAGATTGAAAAATATGACAAGATTATCTCTCTAAGACATTCTAAAACTTACTCCTATATCAAGTCAGACCCTCATAGGGGTCCACTGTGGGACCATATTATTTTTTGCTAGTCTTAGGATAGCTTTCATTCAACCTTACTTTGGCCATTGCCTCCAATCCAAATACTGGTTATGCCAGTGCCCTTGGGGATGGACTCATTTACTGGAGGAATGCCAAAGCCACTGCCCCTTCTACCAATTGGTACTCACCGCATGAGGACTAAAGGAAAAATTTGTGTCTGTTTTTAGTAACAGCCGTGGCTATGATTGTCCTTCACTACTGTTCTTCGTTCTGCGAGCCCATCTTACCAACTCTATAACTTATGAAACATAATTTTTTCCTTATTCCCTTTTTTGGTTATTACAATCATCATCATTAGGACATGCATTAGCTTTAGGAAAAGCAAAGGCATATTTATAGTCCAGATTCTTACAAATTATTGTATGGCATTCACTGGTATGGTAACTTTCCTGACTTCACCTCATCCTTTCTCTTCTTATTTTCATCATTTATTTTTTTTTTTTAGCTTGTCAGAATCCATGTAATTTTATAAAGAGCTTCAAAATATTTTTAGAATAGATATTTGAATAAATAGTATTTATTATTCAAAATATATGTCACTGAGAAAGTGATCTGATGTAGCTGCTCTCACAGATTAAATGTAATTTTGTAAAATTTTCAAGTAACTAAAGAATTTTTAGAAAACAGAGGTAAAGGAATGTGTCAGTGAAAGTGTAAAAATGATGATCATACTAAGAGTAGTAGACCAAGAAGAGGAGGAAGATGAGGAAAAAATGAAGAAAAGGATAGAAAAGGAAGGGGAAGGAGAAGAACTTAGCATGTGCTAGGCACTGTGTAAAAAAACAGTTTCCATCTACCCAAATTGTACTCAGGAAAAAAATGACTCTTAGAGAACTTAAGCAACTTTCCTCATGTGAGACAACTTGTAAGTTACAAAAATCAAACTCTTGAACTTTGCTACCAACTTTTTTAAAATCAAAAACAACATGAATTCAGAATTTATTTTATGCTTTTCATTCGATCTAATTCATTAATCTCACAAGTAACTTTGGATTCAGTTGAGATTTTTTGTATAATCTGTGCTACTACATCCTGAGAGAATTTAATTCTGTCCTAAAATGACATCTGAAGCCAATATTTATAACCCAGTCCTATGTCCTTGCCAAGTTTCCTGTGCTAATGATCTTAAGCTTCAATAAAAGCTGTCATGTAGATGAATTGCAAGGTACTTTGGGAGCTATATGAACATATCACACAGCTTATATCACAGATGCATTTTCTCTATCACCCTGGATTAAAATGTCACCTATTTTAAGAATACCTAGCAAAGCATAAAGAAAAATGTGAATACATATACCATGGCCAAGTGAAAATTCAGAGTAAAAATTGAGGTTGACAGAATGTCATTATCACACAAATTAGACTGGACATGGAAATTAATCTTTGGAATTTATAAAACGATAATAATCATTTCTTTGTATTTTCATCCATTTCCTTTTAAAAAGAAAATATAGGAAGAAAACTAGTTATCAGCATTTTATGGTTAATTAATTCAGGGGTTATTCAATGGCATAAAAGAGTTTCATATAATTCTGAAATAATTAATTTAAATCTTACCTTGACTATGGCATACTAAATAAATTATTTTTCTTATAATACTGGTTTCTGTCCAATGTATACAATAGCTTCAATGTATTTTAATGTTATTTTAAATTAAAAAAGAAAACATCGAATTTGATACATTCTATTTTGATAGAAATCACTGCTAAGGAAGAGCCACCACTTAGTGCTTTTCAAGCATGTCTGATCATAAGAATCTTGTTAAGAGTCCAGACTCCTGTGCCTTCCCAGACAATATTGTATCAGACTTCCAAACAGAGAGGCCTTATAACTTGGCTCTTTTTCACAACTCCAATTGATTCTTTTTATCAAGGAAGTGTGGGAAATAACGTTGAAGGTAATATTCACAGCAAGAAAGAAAAATAGTAAGTGTATGAGTTCTCCAGAAGCTTAATTTTGAAGGATATTTACTGCCTTTTGTAGAATGCTAGGACCCAGGGATATCTTGGGATTCAAGGCCTGCAGACATCTCAATTCATCTTACTTATCCATCCTCATTTCTCATGATTTCTGGCTCACATTTTTTAATTGAGCATCATGAGGTAGCTTATAGTTTCCATGCACACAGTACATTGATTTTCATTCCCATGTCCCTCTCCTGCTACCTCCTTGATTCAATACTTCTCTTCTTCTTTTTATCCCATCATCCTCACCATCTTTTTTCCCCTGGTTAATTCTATTCATTAAAACTCCTTTTATACATATCCTTGCTTCTTCTTGTGTCTTCCTTCACACTCTCCCCATAAACTGCTTTCAACATCCAAGACTTCATAAAATCCTGAGCATTATTCAACCAGTGTTTACCTCGCGTAATTGTGTCTTTAATGTGCCCTTTTCCTTCACTAGTTGAAAATATTCTGAAGGCACTTACCAGGACTTTATTTAGTTTCACTTGTCTGGCAACTTAATCTGGCACATAGTAGGTCCTTAATACATGATAGTGGATGGATGAAGAGATGGTGGATAGTTAGATGAATGGTTGAATGAAAGGAAAGATCTTGTTCCACAGAGTGGGAAACAAGGTAAAGTTTTACAAGAATAGAGTCTAGACTTCAATGAGTTCTAGAGCAGTATACACACAGCTTTTTTAGTAAATCAAGCTGGGTACAATCAGGGAGGCACCAGAGAACACTATTTCTAAAGGCAGGAAAACAAGTGCTCCAAGGTCAAGTGCTTGCTAGCTTCCAAATATATACTGGAAGCTCAAGGCAGGAGATCCTGATTCTGAAATCACCTTTCCTCACTCAGTTGTGTGTGTGTGTGTGTGTGTGTGTGTGTGTGTGTGTTTGTGCGTATGTGTATTTTATAACCTCTTCTGTTGAACCAAACTTGAACGAAATGAGGCTTCAGTGTAGCCCCTGGCCATACCTGGAAGAGCCTGAAAAGCCTATACTGATTATTTTCAGTGCAGTTGAGTCTTGCTCTTTCTTTTATTTAGAGGACGGGAGTCTTGGAAGGTAGGGTGTAATTTGCCTCCCATTTGAGAAACTGGATAAAATCTAGATGTACAACCTCAAAAACAAATTAAGTTATAAATTTATCAGGCATTGCCTTGGTTCAGTATTCTCAAGAATAGAGAAGAATGAGGTGGGTCAGAGGGTTAAGTTCTTCTCACATAGGCTGTGAGTGATATCACAGCTTGTGTCCTCTTGATTTGTAATGGAAATTAGACCCAGTAAGGGGCATCTTACCTTTTAAGCCATGACATTTTTGAAATTATACATTCTAAGCAGGCTGGATAATATTTTAAACAAAACACCATTGAAAATCCAGTTCATCAGAGTCACTGCACATACTCAATTGCTGATTTTTATATTGCAGTATTTTTGGCTCTAAAATCATGATGAAATAACACCAAAAGCAAATGGGCCATATTATGCACAAATTGTTTGCTAAATCTAAATTGCTAAATTGAAGCTTTTTCCAGCTGTGTCAGAACAAAAATATATTCAGCTACAAATACATAGAATTGGGATATTTTGAAGGTGGAAAAATATGCTAGGGTTCCATTATAAAACTGATGGAAAAAAGATATCCTTCCTTTAAATTCTGTTTTTTAAACAGAGGAAATTTATATTTCTGAACAAATCCTTTCCACATTAACATTTCCTAGGACATGTGTCCCATTTGGTCTATAAACTGCTAAAATGGAATTATGAAAGAATAAAACTGCTCATCTCATAAGGAGGGTTGGATGGTTTCATTGTAAAATTAAAACTGAATGTCTATAACACAGAGTACCTTAGGTTCTATGGGATGCGCAATGACTCAAATGACTCAAATTTGAAATTATTGTCTAAATTCTTAGGTTCATGCAAAAGTTACTTTGCAAATTTACTTCAGAATTATGGTACCGTAAAAGCTAAAAACAAGTTAAAAATTTTAATCCTGTGTTTCAAATTGAAATGCCTAGAAAATAAATAATGCAACTGAGTGTTTTCAGACTCCTTATGAAAGGTCAATTTGCAAGGTATAAGAATAAGGAGCCCATTGCCATATATGTTAAATATATGTATTTAATTTTTAAGAGAAGTTCAAAATCCAGATTTTCAGTGGATTTCCCCCATTTTTAAATAGCTGTGTGCACCAAACAGTTGTCATCCATGAGCCACATTTGGCTTTTGAGTCGCCTATGCCATTTATGTTTCAGAAAATGACTCTTTTTTCAGGTGGTAGCATAGCTAAACCATCCCAGGCAGAGCCTTCTCTTTTGCTTCTGAACTTCTATCCCCTTCCTCAAGGCCCACTCAAGCTCCCCTTAGCCATCCCCACTTCAACTTCTTGGAAAGTTCAGAGGAAGTTTTGATTCTTCTAGTAATCATTTCTGAAGCTTGTAGTACTCTCTGCCTCTGCATTCTTCCAGAACATTTTTTTTGTCCCATCCATTTGGTAGGAATTATAGACCACTGCAAAAGATATCTTTTTCTGTCTTTTCACTTTCAACTTATTTTTCTCTTTCACTTTAAAGTTAGTCTTTTATAGACATGAAATAATTGGATCATTGTTTTTTTAAATCTATGCTGCCAATCTCTGCCTTTTAACTGGAAAATTTAATCCATGTATATATTTAATTTAATTAATGGTAAGTAGGACTTACTTTTGTCATTTAAATTTTTTTTTCTATTTCTGTATCTCATATCTTTTTTATTTCTCAACTCCTCCATTACAGCTTCCTGTTGGGTTTAGTTGATTTTTCCCCATAACACTATTTTGGTTCCTTCTAATTCTTTTAAATGTATATTTTTTAGGTATTTTCTTAGTGGTTATCTTGGGATTTACAATTAACATCTTAATTGATAACAGTCTAGTTCTAATTAATGCCAGCTTAGTTTCAATAGTATATAAATTTGCTTCTTTGTAACTCCTTCTTATACTATTATTGTCACAAATTTTATCTTTATACATGTGTGTTCATTAACATAGACTAATAATCATTTTATGCATTTCTCTTTTAAATTTAAAATTTAAAAGAGGAAGAAGTCATGGGAATAAAAGGCCCAGCATAAGGAATATAGTCAGTGATACAATAATAGCATTGTATGGTGACAGATGGTTAGTTATACTTGTGGTAAGCATAGCATAATGTATAAACTTGTCAAATCACTGTGCTGTACACCTGAAACTAATATAACATTGTGTGTCAACTATACTTAAATTTAAAAATTTAAAAATTACAAAGTAATAAATTAGTAAAAATGAAAAAAATTGACTAAAGAAAAGGAGTAGTTACAAATCAAAAATACAGTAATACTGGCTTATCTATTTATCTAAGTAGTTACCTTCACCAGTGTGTTTATTTCTTTCTATGGTTTTGAGTTACTTCTAGTCCTTTTACTTCATCCTGAGGACTCCCTGTAACATTTCATATAGGACGTCTAGGACATCTCTGTTACTGCTGAACTCTAGTTTTTGTCTATATAGGAATGTCTTTATTTTTGAAAGATAGTTTTCCAGATACAGAATTTGGGCTGGCAGATTTTCTTTTTCTTTCAACACTTTAAATATCTCATTCTACTGCCCTCTGGCCTCTATGGTTCTGATGAGAAATTGGCCGTTAATGCTATTAAGGATCCTTTGTACGAGACAATCCAGTTCAGCCTTGCTACTTTCATAATTCTTTGTCTTTCAGCAGTTTTCAAGAAGTCTTAGTGTAGGTCTGTTTGAATTTACCCAAGTTGGGTTTGTTGAACTTCTTGATGTGTAGATTCAGTTTGCAAATTTGGGAAGTGTTTAGACATGAGTTTTTCAAATATTATTTTGGCCACTTTCTCTTTCTCCTCACTTTCTGGGATTCCGTTATGTGTATGTTGGTATGCATGATGGTGTTTCGAAAGTCTCATTTTTCTTTATTGTTTTTCTTCATTTTTTTTCTTTCTGCTTTTCACATTGGATACTCTCAAATGGCATATCTTCAATGGCATATTTTTTTTTCTTCTGTCTATTCAAAACTGCTACTGAACTGCTTTAGTGAAATTTTTCTTTCAGTTATTGTACTTTTTAACTCCAGAATTTTCATTTGGTTTAAAAAAAATTCTATCTCTTAATTGATATTAACCATTTGGTGAGACCTCATTCTCCTGGTTTCAGTTTTTTTCTTGGTTTCCTTTAGCTCCTTTAGAATATTTAAAAACACTTATTTTTATTTTTTTTTTAAAGATTTTATTTATTTATTTGAAGTGAGAGAGGGAACACAAGCAGGGGGAGTGGGAGAGAGAGAAGCAGGCTTCCCGCCGAGCAGGGAGCCCGATGCGGGGCTGGATCCCAGGACCCTGGGATCATGACCTGAGCCGAAGGCAGACGCTTAACGACTGAGCCACCCAGGTGCCCCTAAAAACACTTATTTTAAATTACTTCTCAGGGAAGCCCAATTTCAGGGCTTCTTTGGTGACAGTTACTATTAATTTTGTTTTTCCTGTGAGTGTGATGAACATTCTTGTTTCTTTGCATGACTCATAATTTCTTGCTGAATGAGGGATATTTTGAACATTGCACTGTGGAAACTCTAGAAATCAGATTCTTCTCCTTCCCCATAGTTTGTTGTTACAACTTGTTTTGGTAATTGTTAGTCTAGTTCTTTTTCTAACCTAATTTTGATATGTCTGCAATCTTTGTCTTATTGGCCACTGACATGTCTGTTTCTTCAGCTTTGTAGTCAGCTAGAGATTTGATAGAGGTTTTCTTAAGTACTTGGAACCAAAAAAGAAAAAAAAGAAAGAAGAAAGAAAGAAAGGGAGAGAAAGAAAGAAAGAAAGAAAGAAAGAAAGAAAGAAAGAAAGAAAGA